>NC_090932.1:1162491480-1162794510 GCF_040938575.1 Ambystoma mexicanum | reverse complement strand
CGAGGTTCAAGGAGATGCAGCGGCGTGAGGGAGAGCTCTGCTTCAAAGTGGACGATATGGAAAATCTTGAACAGAAATGCAACCTGCGATTCTTCGGCCTGTCGGAGGTGGAGGGGGAGACCCAGACCGGCCTGGAGGGCAAAGTGCAGGAGAACATTAGGATTGTCCTGGGAACCGACTCCAGAGAAAACATCCTGATCGACAGAGTGCATCGAGCTGGCGGAGGTGGTAGGGGCCCACGCTCCGTGCTTGCGAAGTTCCACTATTACAGGGACAAAGCAAAAATACTTGAAAGAGCTAGAACCCTAAGAGAGATACAATTCGACAACTCCAGGGTGGAAATATACCAGGACCTGTCTGCCCTCACGCTACAAATGAGGAAAAATGTGCCCCGATCACCAGGTGGCTCCAGGAAAAGGGGGTCCGGTACCGCTGGGGACACCCATTCTACCTATCCTTTGAGTGGCAAGGGGAAAACTTTCAGCTCGTTACAGAAGAAGACATCCAAAGAGGCATCGTCGAACTGATCGAGGTCCCTCCGGGGCCCTTGGGGGAGAGCAGTAGACCCGACAGAGACCCGAGTCGGGCCCCACGGGGCCCTGACCACAGCCAGGGGAAACACAAAGTGAAAGGCACCCGGAAATTCAGGAAAACCAGACACCCCTCGGAGGGACGTGGAGGACCCACATGATTACGGGATAGAGGGAAGAAGAAATGGAACGCAGTGCTGATCGGTAATGGTTCACTCGCTCGCTCGCCCTGGCAAATTGAGGAGAAGCATTTGTTCCACTTCTGCGGATGCCGAAGCACGCACGTTGGATCCGAGTGACTGAGAGGGAAGGGGAGAAAGTTAAGAAATGCGATGTTGTTATGTTGTTGTGTGGTATTGCATCTGACCGCAGGGTCCTCACGGGCCCCCTCATGTTTGGGGGCGATCTATGTTATGTTGGGATGTTGCCACGGTTGGCGAGGCTTAGGCCGAAATTGAGGGCTGAAGGTTTCGGGTTCCATCTGCTTGACACACGGAGGGGGGGTTTCTCGGCCGTCAGAGGGTGGCCAGCTGCATCCCCCGAGGCCTTCAAAGATCCCTCCAACTCACATTGGAAGCTAGTTAACGGTTGGACCCAGCTGTGATGAGACACGTGGCAGGAGTAGAGGGGACTGGGGTAGGGGAGGTCTTGTGGAGTGACTGGACCCTGACTAAAGCTGCTGAATGTTCCTAAGGGTAAAAATTAGAGGGTACGCTCCACACTATTTATCTCTCGGGGCCCAGGCAGCGGCCCTGGTGGTTCGTTGACTAAACCCGATGTCTGTCGGGTGATGGAGACGGACGCCTACCAAAATGGGTAAAGGAAATGGGGAACTGGGGAGGGGAGAGGGGAGGGGGGAGGGGAAAGAAATAGGGAATGCCACGCCATGGTTCTGGGGTCCAAGCCAACAGATGATAATGGGGGCACTCACTGAGGTTTCACAGGGCAAGGATAGCGACGACCATGGTTGAAGGTCGGATCGGTACGCTCAACGTTAAGGGTCTAAACTCGCAGAACAAGCGGTCTCTCACGAGTAACTTATTCCGCAAACAGAAACTACTGGCCCTCTTCCTACAGGAAACCCACTATAGAAGGGGTGCCGAGTCAACGATTAAGGGAAAGGAGATAGGTAGAAACTTCTGGGCCTCGCACAAATTCTCCAAGAAGGAGGGAGTGGATATCCTCTTGGGTAAATCGCTGCACCTCATCGATGTGGAGACGAAGAGGGGCTTTGGAGGCAGATTTCTGGCGATCAAGGGGTTGGCCCAGGGTACACGAGTCACACTAGCCACAATATACGCACCCAATGCCGGCCAGGTCAAGTTTATTCGCAGGGTCTTTGGGGTCATGGACGGGTGGGCCGAGGGAGCCACAATCCTGGGGGGAGACTTCAATCTCATTACAGACCCCCATCTGGACTGGTGGTCAGCCAAAGGGACGGGACCAAGAGCCCCCACAAAAGACCATCTCGCCTTGAGGGACCTCCTACTAGAATATTACTGGATTGATGTATGGCTCAAATGCTGGCAGACTCCTGGGGGTTACACGTTCTTCTCCCCTCCCCACCAAACTTACACTAGGATTGACTTACTGTTGGTCTCGAAGGAGGGAGGGGGAGAGGTTGGGGACCCTACGGTTGAGTCTGTGACCTGGTCAGATCATGAGCTCCTCGTTATGGAATGGCGATTGCAAGCCACCGTGAAATCACGTAGGTGGCGCTGTAACGATACCCTCGTGAGGGACCAGGTGTTTAGGGAATTCCTTAGGAACGAAATGAAATGACACAGGGGAGGTCCCAATGGTCTCAGCCTGGGAGGCAGCGAAGGCTACCTTCAGGGGTCTCCTCATTGCAGAGGGTGCAAGCAAAAAGCGAGAGAGAGCCCTGATAGAATCCAGACTCCGGGAGGACCTGCGGGCCATGAGGGCACAGCTCACCAAGGGAAACATAGACCGCGAAAACCTCCTGAGTGAAATGAGAGAGAAGAGACAGGCTCTGCATACAATCCTAATTGGAGAGGTAGTTAAACAAATGAGATACACAAAGCAGAGATACTATGAGAGGGATGACAGGGTTGGGACTCTTCTGGCGCACAGGCTGAGGGGAAATAGGGTGGACAGACACATAGAAAAGGTCAGGGACGGGGCAGGTAACACCCAGACAAATACTGAACACATAGCAAAATCATTCGCTGCCTTTTATAGGGCCCTCTATACCAAACAAGAGGGTGAATCCCTGGATGAAATTCGAAAATATCTAGATGACCACCCCCTACCCAAGCTCACAGACCTAGAGAGGGAGACAATGGACAAGGAGATAACGGAGGAGGAGGTGGAGGAGGCCATCAAAAAGCTTAAAATAGGCAAGACCCCAGGGGAAGACGGGTACACAGCGGATTTCTATAAACAATTCCAGTCCGAACTAACCCAACCGCTGACCAAATTATTTAACCACATCAAGACCTTAGAAACCATTCCACCGACATTTCTGCAGGATATAATCACAGTTATCCCTAAACCGGGCAGAGACCCAGCGGAGTGTGGCTCATATAGGCCCATCTCGCTCCTGAACACAGACACCAAGATCTTCACCAGGATCCTGGCGACACGCCTAGAACGGTGCCTCCCCCGGCTGATTCACCCCGACCAGGTGGGCTTCGTAGTAAATAGACAAAGAGCAGATAGTATGCGCAAAACCCTCCACATATTGAGCTCAAATGGGGTGAAATCCGATGGTGTCCTTCTCCTGTCCCTAGACGCGGAGAAGGCGTTCGACAGGGTGAGCTGTGCCTGCATGGAGGGGGTTCTATCATCCTTGGGAATGGGACCCAGGTGGCAGGGATGGATGGCGGCCCTCTACTCCCGCCCTTCCGCTAAAGTGGTGGTCAATGGAAGTGAGTCAGAGTCCTTTCCCTTAGAGAGAGGCACAAGACAAGGATGCCCATTGTCCCCCCTCATATACGCCCTGGTGATGGAACCGTGGGCTATAGCAATCAGGACCAACGATCAGATCCAGGGTGTTAAGATGGGGGGAACTGATTACAAAATAACCCTGTTTGCCGACGATGTCCTCCTGTACCTTTCTAAACCATCCCAATCTGTCCCAGAGGTGTTGAACAGTCTGGAGCGATATGGTTCCCTGGCAGGCTACAGGGTCAACGTAGATAAATCAGTGGCATTCCTGGCAGGCCAGCTCAACGAGACCGAGAGACAATATATCGACAACCTCCCGTTTTGTAAACGCACAAAGGGATTCTCCCACCTGGGGATCCAAATTCCATCAGACTTAGGGGATCTCTTCAAAGTAAACTACCCGCCCCTATGGAGGTCGATCAAACACGACCCGGGACGTTGTTCGAAATCCAGCCTCTCATGGATGGCTCGCCTCAACTCCATCAAAATGGTAATCCTCCCTAAATTCTTGTACCTGTTCCAAATGCTGCCAACCCAGATACCAAACCCATTCCTCCTGGAGATCAAACGGGCCCTTCTCCGTTATCTTTGGGCCGGTAAATTCCATAGAATCGCCTACGACACTCTCACAAGACCCAAGGATGAGGGTGGGGTGGGCTTTCCCGATCTTGACACCTATTATAAAGCATCACAACTGCGCGTCCTTGTTGACCACTTGATGATTGGCCCAAAGAAACAATGGGTAACGTTAGACAACACACTCTTCTCGCCGGTCACATTAGACGAATGGCTGTGGGTCCCCAAGACATCCATTCTGAGAAGGGTTCTGAAACACCCAGTGGTGGGAGTGCTGTGGTCTATTTGGAAGGAAGGGGGTTACCTGAGATGGCTCACAACGTGGCCCTCACCTTTGAGCTGCATCTGGGCCCCACCACTTTGGGAAGGGATCAATGAACCACTAGCTTTCCAGCAATGGTACGAGGTGGGTCTTTGCAGGGCTGGACAGCTCTGGGTAGATGGGGTGTTTATTTCTCTAGGTGACTTGAAGGACGCCCTGGGCCTCCCCGACCTCTCCCCCTTTCGATATCTACAGCTCAAGGGTGCCCTTACCGAGAGCAGATGGGGAGACACACATAGGTGGAACCTAACCGGTTTTGAGAAATTCCTCATAACGCACAAAGGTACCAAGGGGGTGATATCGCGGCTTTATAGCTTTTTGCTGTTCTCTACCCCACGGGATCCCCCATCCTCCCAAGTACAATGGGGGAAGGACCTGGGCACCCCTATAACGGAAAAGAGATGGACCAAGATCTGTAGGCAGGCACACCGCTCCACAACTGCGCCCCAATACCGCCACCAGGCCCTGAAGTTGATACACAGATGGCAATACCCCCCACAAAGGATAGCCAGAATAAGAAAAGGCTACGACGCCCACTGCTGGAAATGCCATGTTGAAAAGGGAGACTATGTCCATATGTGGTGGAAGTGTCAGGTGGCACAAACCTATTGGAGTGAGGTCCTGTCATGGATAAGGGAGTTGACGGATTGGGGAGAACTCTGTCCCCCTGGCTGGTGTTGTTCAGTATTGAGGTTGAGGGGGGCCCCAAGGTGAAACATGACCACATGTTGCAGGTCATGCTAGTCGCGGCAAGATGCTGCTGGGCCCAGAAATGGAAATCATCCCGACCTCCGGGGGAGGGGGAGTGGGTAGCGAAAACACGAGCAATACCTAATCCCCACACTAGCGTGAGATGGGGGTTTAGATTCTATAAAAGACAAGGAGGCGAGTATTATGCATTACAATCTTTACTCTGAACCACAGCAGCAAAGAATGAAATCTTTGTAGAAACGAAATTTTTTCCAACAACACAACATAAGAACAATACAAAGGGAAACATCCCATTCCAACATGGCGGGCAGGTCATGCCCCGGAGGTAGCCAATGGGCTGCGAGCCAGTCCCATAAGGGTCCATTCGTCTATCAACTCCACCTCTTCCTGTCGCTGATGTTTCTCCACACGACCATCGGACATTTTCTCCATGTAAGACGAAGAACAAATTCCCATGAGAACGTCAGAACGAAATCCTTCTGCCACTTGGAGCTGAACCTTCCGCTTCTGCTTGAGTCGCAGCCATCAACCGAAAGCTGAAACAACAATCAAACACCAGTAATTATAATACTCGCCTCCTTGTCTTTTATAGAATCTAAACCCCCATCTCACGCTAGTGTGGTGGATTAGGTATTCTATGGCAAGACAGGAGGCTCATATTATGCAAGTTCAAAGCCCTTGCATTACATTCACAGCTACATGAGCAATACGTTTATGGTAAAACGTCTTAAAAGTTGATTCCCTTGACCAGTCAGCAGCTTTTAAAATCTGTTCCAAACTACCCCCCAGAAAGGCTGCTTTAGAGGCCATAGCGCATCGGACTGAGTGGGGACCAAAAGAGGCTATGTCAACCCCCGCCTCCCGCATAATCCATTTGATCCATCTGGCTAAAGTAGAAGGGGACACTGGTTTACGGGGTTTCCTGTAGGAAATCAGCAGCTGAGAAGTATTGGGAGGTCTAAAAGCTTCAGTTTTTATCTCAAAACACTTCAAACAGTTGACCACACATAATTGATCATCTTCACGAAAAGCTGGATAGGATATAGAGGAAGTCATGCATTTAGTCCTTCGTGAGATAAAGAACATAACCCCTTGAGGGGTGAACATCTTATTATCCACATCCAGAGCTCTGATATCAGAGACCCTTTTAATAGACAACAGACATAGTAACATAGTAAGTTTGACAAATAACTGTTGCAGGGACAAATCGTCATTAGGAGGCCAGGACCTGAAGAGCTGCAGTACCATATTAACATCCCAAAGAATCGAATATTTCGGTTTTGGTGGAACTTTAATCCGAATAGATTTTAGGGCCCTTCGCACCAGAAAGTGCCTACCCACTGGCTCTCCTTTAACCAAAAGGTGACCAGCTGAAATAGCTGAACGAAACCCATTAACAGTCCTGTAGGCTTTCCCCTCTTTAAACAATTCTACTAGAAAATTAACCACCTCTACAGGAGGGGCAGAAACAGGATTGAGGTGCCTAGCCACACACCAGCTAACCCAGTGGTTCCATGCTGAGGAGTACCTGAATTTAGTAGAGGGCGCCCAGGAGTCCCTGAAGACCGACATAGAGTCTTGCGAAAGTCCTCTGAAGCACCAGGAAGAGCTGAAATCTTCCAAGCCATAAGGGTAAGGTGTCCCTATAGGACTAACTCGTGAGGGAGACCTCCCGGATCCACCAGCAACTGGGGATCGAACGGGAGTAGATGGGGAAAATCTATTGCCAATTCCAGAAGGGCCGGGAACCAAACCTGAGAGGGCCAAAAGGGGGTAACCAGAACCAGAGACACCACTTGTCTGCGAACTTGGACCAGAACCTGAGCTATCATGGCAAAGGGAGGAAAGGCATATCCCAACTGACCCGATCAGTCCTGTAGGAAAGCGTCAGTGGCTAGAGCTAACGGATCCGGTCTCCAACTGTAAAACTTGGGAACTTGACAATTTAGCCTTGAGGCAAACAAGTCTATGTTCAGGGGACCCCAGAGGGACGCTAGGCGGGCAAAAAGAGACCTGTTCAACATCCAATCGCTCCTGTCTTCCAGGTGCCTGGAGTTCCAATCTGCAATCTCGTTGCTGACTTCTGGGAGGTATTCTGCTTTCAATAGAATATCCCTGTCGAGGCAAAAATGCCAAAACTCTCTTGCCAGATCCGCCAGGACCTTGGACCTGGTACCCCCCAGGTGATTGATGTATCTTACCGCAGAGATGTTGTCCATGCGGAGGAGAACACAACAATTCCCTTGATCTTTGAGGAGACTCCGAACAGCAAAGGACCCCGCTAACAACTCTAGGCAATTGATATGTAGTTGTTTCTCTGACTCCGACCATTTCCCCCCTGTGGAAATTTGACCCAATCTGGCTCCCCAACCCGCTCTGCTTGCATCTGACTCCAGAACGACGTCCGGAGATGGGCCAAAGATCGCCTTGCCATTCCAGGCCTCCATGTTCCTGAGCCACCACAGGAGCTCCAATCTGGCCTCTGGAGGCAAGTCCACCATCTGGGAATAAGAGAGACACTTGCGCAAATGTTTGGCTTTTAGGCGCTGAAGCGCTCTGTAATGTAGGGGAGCAGGGAAAATAGCTTGAATAGATGCTGACAGCATCCCCACAACCCTGGCTAATTGCCTGAGCGAGATCCTCCCTCGCCTGAGGAGTAGACGAATCTCCTTCTTTATTTTGGACAGTCTGCTGAATGGGAGAAGAAGGATGCAAAGCTTTGAATCTATATTGAAGCCCAGAAATTGGATACATTTCGTAGGCTTCAATATGGATTTTTTGACATTTATCACAAAACCTAGATCTTGTAAGAGGGTCACAGAAATCTTCAGATGGGAACACAGAGTTTGATAATTCTGGGCCAGCAAAAGCATGTCATCCAGATAGATTATGATCCGAATCCCCCTGGACCTGAGGAGAGCCATCACAGGCCGCATGAGCTTGGTGAAACACCATGGGGCCGAGGACAGACCAAACGGAAGGGATGCAAACTGCCACCTCCGACCCCCCCACTGAAACTGAAGAAACTCTTGATGAGGGGAAAGACGGGAACCACTAGGTAAGCGTCCTTGAGGTCTAATTTGACCATCCAGTCTCCCGGGAGAAGGGTGTCTCTGAGTAAATGAATTCCTTCCGTCTTGAAGTGGTGATATACCACAAAAGAGTTGAGGGCTTTCAGATTTATTACTGGGCGAAACCCCTGGTCCAGTTTCGGGACTAGAAAAATGGTACTCAGAAACTGAGAAGCCCGGTAAGATGCCGGGACTACCGCCCCTTTGGAAATGAGATCCCTTACTTCCACATCTATGAGGGATTGTCTGACTTCGTCGAACACCAAAGGAAGGGGAAAGGACAACTGGCAAGGGGGGGGGCATAAAATTCTATCTGATACCCTTGAACAGTCTGCAACACCCAAGGATCCGAAGTTATGGACTCCCACTGTGGAAGAAACCTGGCTAGCCTGCCACCTAGACTTTTGAGGGAAAAAACTTTTAACACCTGAGAAAGTACCTGATGGCCCTCTTGATCTTCCGGCACCTCTGCCAGCACGTCCACTCCAACTCGAGTTTTGTTGAGGGTAGAACTGGGCATGTGCTTCTCGAGCAGAGGAGGGATTGTATGCGCCACGGGGCGCGAACTGGCGGGGACGGGAGGAGCCCTCGGTAAAGCGGCCGGAGGAGCGGGCCCTACCTCGTCCAGCCTTGTTAAAAACCTTTGGGGCAAAAACCTTTTTTATATTAGCCTGCGCCTTGTCCAGCGCCGTAAAAGTGTGAATATATGCCGACAAATCTATCAAGAAAGAGTCCCCAAACAAATTACCTTGAGCCTCCGGGCCCCCTTCCCTTTCTGACATGTCTGCCAGTTTAGAATCCAACCTCATTAATAATGATTTTCTCTGCTCTCTACATATGGATGCATTAGCGTTGCCGAGCAGGCACACCGTTCGTTGGATCCACCCCCTTAATGCGTTAACATCCACCTGGGTATCAGAGGACGCCGCCTCTTCCGCCATTTCAAAAATCTGCGTGACTGGACCCAGGATATCCAACAGCCTGTCTTGGCAACTACACCACGCTTTATCGACCCCCTTCTTGGGGTCTTTCCCTTTCTGGATTAGAAAAGCCGCCATAGATTGGTCTATTTCTGGCGCTAGAGCCACCTTGTCGGCAAGCATAGGTCTGGGACATTCTGACCGTAACTTATTACGTTGCTCTTTGGGCAAAGGGCGCCTGATCCAGAACTTGAGGAAAGAGGAAACCTCCTCAGAGGGCTGCCACTCAGCTGACCTGGGGTGTTCAATCAGGGCCGGATCAAAGAACGGAACTCTGTTAGCATCTAGCAGGGGCGCCTCCTGAGGGGCCACTGAGGTCACCTTCCTTTTCTGCCTCTTAGGGGGCGAATCTGAATCATCTGAACTCTCTGTGGATGAGACATCAATAGGGGGTGCCACCGGCGCGAAAGGCGCTGGGGCAGGCCAGGGGGTGGAAGAGAAAGGTTGACGGGACTCTTCCCAACCACGCTTCAGCGCTCTCCTGGGGGAAGCTATAGGCGAAATGGGCAGGGGGGGACTGAGTTGTCCCTGGATATGCTTAGTTTTGGCCGTACACTTTTTAGGGGCCTGGGCTGTAATAGATGGGGTAGCATCTTGGGAGGGGTGGAAATCCGCAATGCGGGTAATTAGCCTGTCAAAGGCCGACGCCAAGGTGTTATTCAAACCCGTTATGGCTGAGTCCAGAGAGGACTGAATAGCATGAGCCACTGAAGGCTGGGCATGTCCGGATTGATCCCCCATATTTTCTCCCAACTTGTCACTTTTTTTGGCAGTGCGCACTTGAGTGCTGGCATCCGCAGATGAAGGAAGCACCCCCTTATCCATGACAGCACGTAACAATTTGTCCTAGTAAAATATATATATACCCTTGTAGCAACCAACAGCAGGTTCAATGCTGTAACAACAGCAGCCGAGCAGGCAGAAACTCTCGATTCCCGAGAATACAAATCCCCTAGGGAAGCCCTTCAAGGCCGTTAACAGGCAGCACCTGTAGAGCAATAGACAATCACGCGAGCAGTGTGTGAGGGCGATAAACAGCAATTTTAAAATAAACGTATAATAATTGCGGATAAATAATGGAAAAGGTATGACATAAATGAAGGCGGAGAAGGCTTGAACCGCCAATCTTGTGTAAAGGAAGCAGCACGTGTACAGCGTGTGCTAGAAGCCTTCAAAACTCCCTGTGGCCCTGACAGGGCACGCGTGTCAAAGAACGTAGAACGTTCGCAGAAATAACAATGTAACAAATTCAGTAAAAAAGAAAGGAGCGCGACTCCCTCAGGCTGTACGCGCGTCTTGAGGAAAAACACCAACACCTCAGGAGGCAAACGTGGGCTAAAGTAACAAATGCTCCGCTTGCCTTCCTGAACAATTGTGAAACGCAATCACACTTAGTATATAATGTAAAGAAAACACGTTCCCCTCGAACGCTGTTTCTAGCAAACTAGTAACCAAAGATTACAAAGTAACACTTCCAAACCCAGGCTAAGAAAAAACCAGAGGTGTGACTTAGCTGTGGGTCAGCAGCAAAGAAAGAGGAGGAGTTGATAGAGGAATGGACCTTTATGGGACTGGCTCGCAGCCCATTGGCTACCTCCGGGGCATGACCTGCCCGCCATGTTGGAATGGGATGTTTCCCTTTGTATTGTTCTTATGTTGTGTTGTTGGAAATAATTTCGTTTCTATAAAGTTTTTATTCTTTGCTGCTGTGGTTCAGAGTAAAGATTGTAATGCATAATATGAGCCTCCTGTCTTGCCATAGAATCTACGATATGGAGTATTTGACCCACCTGATCGATGAATCAAAATCCAACATCGAGGCCCTATGGCTACCATTTTTTGACAAATATGGGAAAACAGCCTGAGGCACGAGTAACCATCTCAGACGGTTCTCTTGAGGGGAACAACACGATTGGGGCTACCCCTTTGGAGTGGGAGGAGATTGACTGTTACAAGACATGTGACTCTTATATGTTGGACCTTATTTTCTGAGCACCGTTTCTCTTTCGGAAGCAACCCTATGCTCGTATTGTATCCTCAGATGATGTGCTGGACCCTGTTGCTACTTACCATTAAACCATGGCGTGGGATAAGGGGGGGGCAGGTGTGGGAGGTGGGGAGGGGGGGGGTTGTGACCTCACCTTGATATATATGGATGTTTGCATTATTTTTTGAATTATGTCATAACTGTAAAATTTCAATAAAACCAAATTTTCAACAAAAAAAAGAAAAGAACTAGCTGGCAGACTTGCTGGAAGTCCCTAATACCCCCACCCCCTCCCCGTCCACCTCCAATGTTTGTTGTACCTGCATGCTTTTGCAGCTGGTTCCAGGTATTTCTAGAGAACATGAGAGCGCTGGTTGTACGTTCTCTTGATGCTTGAGTAATGGAGTTCCTAGCTGCAAATTAGGTCTGTGATTGTCTGTGTGTGCTGGCAGGGCCTGCTGCTCTGGTGAAAGACCTGTCTTACCTTACTGAATGTCTTAACTGGGTGTTTCTACAGGCAGCCCCTCAGATTAGAATTGTATTCAGGTGTGGAGTAGCCAAGCCTGCTTTTCTGTACCCACTGTTACCCTTTCCTTCTGACAGATAGCTCTTTGGCCACAAACAAATTATGTCTGTTTGAGGCTATGGATGTTTATGAAGGAGAAAGGATAATGTGAGGCCTCGAGGTTCGTCACATGTTTTGTTTTGTGAGACAAACATTTCTTTTTACAGCTGCATTTGAATGGAACAGCATTCTCCACGTAAGTCATGAATTGGCTGCAATTCAGGGAAGCCTGTATACCGCAGTGGTTAGTGCACTGGTCTTTGAACTGTATGACTGAGAGTTCAAGTCTCTCACAGGCAGCTGCAGCTTGAAATTATAGCCCATAACCCTGTATTCAGATAGCACTGGGTGCAAGCAATTCCAATTCTAAATGGTTTTCGGCACTGGAATAATTTTAGACTGGTTATCTCACTGAGCAGCGATGGAATGTGCTTTTTCCTGGTAAAGGCCTCATTTGTACATGTAGCTGCGGAAGCTGACCACTTGTTACTAAGCCCATACTCAATATCCTGTTTGAATCCTGACCACGCGGATCTTGTTCTCAACCTTCCTGAGACATAAACACGTGTGAGATTAATGTTTTTTGCAAGAGTGCTTTTTCAGGGTTACCCAGCAGCTAGACCTGTGGATGCCAAGGAGAAAGGGCGCTACACAAGCTCCATCAGCGTTGCTTGACGGGTAAGCAGGTACTGCTTCGTGCTCTTCCTAAATCTGACCTTTTGTGTGCCTTGGTGTGCAGTGGCTACCAAACAGGAACCAGTGCTGCAACATCATGCACACTGAGTATAAAACACAACACGTGCCATTGCGTGTCTCGAGTTTATTTGCCAGTTCATGGGCACCATTACGAAGATAATCTCCACTCGGCCATCCCAAACACAGGGGAATGTGGCAGTAATGTTGCAATTCTGTGATTACCGTTTGCAAAGCTATGGGCTAGGTCCTACTTCTCTTGGGGGTAATGTTCATAAATTGATGGAGATTAGTCAAACCATGTGTTGCAGGGCTGCGGACCACAACTCAATTTGGAAGTCTGTTTTAAAACGTTAGTAGAAATCCTTTTCTGTGGCAGAACACCTCATAGGTTCAACTGTCACTGATGCAAGTTCATCAAGAGTGGATACCTTTTTGCTTGGCCAGCTAGGTTTCTTTCTTTTTTTCCAAAGAAATGAAAAGTGGTACTTCCTGCATAAAGTTCTATGCATGTCTTTCCATTGTACGGCTCCTTAAAGTAATCGACTTGCAGAATGTTCGCAGACAGGGTGAAGCTTGCTCCTTTGTCACTCCTTTACATCCCATAGCTCAGGGGCTAGACTGTGGGTTTACCAATCACAGGGCTGCAGGTTCAAGCCCCTAATAGTCCTGAAAATACTCACATAGGAAGGCTGAGCTGGAAATGGGTACAGTTTAAAAGCTGACGTCCTTCACCTAAAAGGATTAATAGATATGTTGTAAATGGCTCACTCAGGTGCTGCAGGTTTCGACACAAGCAGGTGCAAAGGCACTATACCTGCAATTTATTTTTTTAATATGGCCCTTTTCTTTCTTTGGGCTGGCCTGCGGTCAAGACTCTGTTAGGTTAATTGGTTTCAAGAGTTTACACACCATTCTCTATAGTCGGTTATGCACTTATACACTACATAATGTGTCCGTATACCGCTGACTTTTGTATTTCCAGGGCCCTTGCAGCCTCTCTGCTTTTGAGATTCATTAACACCAGGTGTATTCTAGGATTCAGACCTTTTGGGATTTTAAGCGGTGGTGGTGAACTGTAGTCCTTCCATCTGTGAATGGTACATTGTTCGTTTTATATACTACTACCATTGTTAGTTCCAAATCATGCAGGTAAGGCTGGCTCCCAGTTAACAAATGGGTCTCCACCCACTTCCCCTTCCAGGTGTTTTTCAGTTATCCCGTTGCCAGACTTTTCCACCTGGCTGGTACATCATGTACTATGCCATTGTTGACCTATTTTGGCACAGGTAAGGGACTAGCAGTGACTGACTACTATAGAAGTAATTTTATAAAGTGTGCGGTCTGCTTTCTGCAACAGTGCTTCTCTTGTTGATGTCAGTCAGCTCTCCAAAAGACCCCTTGCCTGGCTAATAATGGGGTTTGCTGCAGAATTTATTTCACAGTTTCAAGAATACAAGGAGCTTTTGGTTAAGACAGGCTTAGCTGGCGCAGTCCCATTCTGATTTGAAGCTTTGAGGATTATCCTAAGGTGATGAAGATATTACCTAAATGGGTGAATATCTTAGCGCTAAGCAGGATCCGCTATCGTCTATCCTTGTATGGTTGGTCCTATTCTAGGGCCACCTATCCGTTTTCTTCTTCTGAATTTTCCATGGAACAGGTCCTTGATTTAGCCATTCTGGCTCATCAAGCGGTGGCTTGGCTGCAGCATTTCTTCAGTTATGTTGTGTAATTTGTCTTTTGTACTATATATATCGTCAAGCCTTTTCTTTGTGGAGGCGGGTTGTCACCCTGCCCTGGGTGGCGACTGGACCGTGGTCTGTCCGCTGAAAAGAGAGTGGACTATGGTTATTAGTTGTCACTTTTTAGTGCCCTGACTGACTAACTGAATCCTGCAGCTTCATTTTAGAGGTAGGGCATCTCAGAGGTCTTCTCAAAATTCAAATATCTGGGAAATCAGTTCTTTTTTCAGAAAATACATTTTTCCACTCTATCTTGCTATGTTTTTTGTTATCAGTGGCTGCATTTAACTTCAGACAAGTTCCAAGAGCCGCTGTCTTCCTGATGTGCTGATGGGACCAAGTTGTAGCTGGGGAAATGTGTAGATGTACAATATACATTTTATTGTCTACACTGGTTTGTCCCTAAGTTTACCCTGTTGCACTGTTTGGCCATTAACAAGAGCTGGGGCTCTTACTCTTACATGCCTTTGTGTTACTTAGGAGGCTAGTGTTGTTATCTTGTGATAAATTTGCCAGCTGTCACAGCATGAATGCCAAAGCACGACCCACACATTTATTTATTTATTTGAATTTTTAAGCGTGCAGCTTGGTACATCCTGATAGAGTAAGGACTGTCATGAGGAAGACAGACAGCGGGGCAATGGCCCGATTACTTACCTGTAATCTTCATTACTCCAAGTCTTCCTCTTCACAGTCCTTTAATTCACTCCGTACCGGCACCCTGAACTGGATATCGCAGCCCCTTTCATGAGTAGCAATTACCCTTGAGATGCATGTGGATTCAGATTATATTGATACATCAATAATCAAAATGACTCAGGTAGTTTGGCAAAAAGAAAGCTGTTTTAATGTCAATTATCTAAATCAGGGAGTACAAACAGGGAGTACAAAGAACATCAGCACTCGCTCGATCCTCTTACTCAACGGATCTTACAAACACAGAGATTATATTAAGAAAAAATCCTCATCAGTGACGTCTTGACCTGCGTCATTACCAATGTCATCCTCCATGCCAAACTACAAAAGCCTATTGAAGGAAGTGATAGGCTCTAAACGAATATCTAGGTATACGTTCCATATCATTATAGAACAGTGAAGGAAAGTGATAGGGTACTTAACATCAGGTGGGGCAACTAAGCCATCCCCTCAAAAATGGCCACTATGAACGTCACTAAATACACAATGTCCCATTGGCTACATAAACTATAGAACCCTTAATTACGCAGTCCTCTACAATTGGTTGGCTTGGCTTCTAACTCCCGTCAGTACTTTTCCACCTATGTCTAGCAGGAGGCAGGCTGAACATCCAGGTGCTGGGAGCTCATCTTAACACTAGCTTTCCACCAATTAGCATATCAAGCCTTCATCACCTCAATGGTCTAATGTCAATTAGTACTTTGATGCTCGGCCTTGAGTTTGTACTATCCTCTGAGAATTTTAAGGAGTGTGGGCACACTCTGCCCTCATGCGTAGGTGTGACCACCTTGTTCGTCTAACTTCATTCTTCCACATGACTGGAGACCATGGAATTGAGCCTTTTAGTGTATTAAAATACTATTTTATAATAGTCCTCTGATGTCTTTTGTTTTGCTCATGCCTTCTGAACAGGAGTTTCTGTTCTTTTACACGATTTGTATCCAATGTCAGTTCACTCCAGTTTGATAAGACTGTGGCTTTTTGGTTGGTCCACCTCCTTCTGCTGAGATTCATTTTGTAATTCAATTCTGCTTTTTTAACTGCGACACACTGAAATGAGGCATTCTTGCTAATGTCCAGCACTGCTATAATGCGTGGAAACATCCATCCTTTACTTGTCCACATGCGTATATATATATCGGTGCTTGCCGCAATCTATTCACTATAAAGCTAGCCTCATGATTACTTTTTTCTGCTTGTGTTTCTCTTTCAACTGTACACGTATAAACTAGCGTAATATATTCATCTGTTTCTATGGCATAAGCTTCTTCACCTTGATCCCAAGATGGCACTTATCCTTAATACTTTCTTGATGCCTTGTAGAATATCTGCATTCTCTGGTCTCTGCATCTCTTCTGTAGACGTCAGCTCGATTCTGTGTAACATCACCATTCGTCTTTGCCATTTACTTGCTCTGTTTCTTCAGGAATCTCATTCAAAAGGCCATCATATTTTCTTGTATGCAGGTACGGTTTTCTCAATGGGTACCATGCCTCCCAGATCTTCTTAGGTATTGGTACTTTCACTGGTACTGCACATAATCCATACTCTGCTCTGTGTCTGTTCAACTGCTCTGTGTATGTCTCATACTCTGGTTTCCAGCAGACAGATAATATAGGTGGGTCGGTTGGAGTAGGGGTACTTGGCTCCTCCTCTACACTCCCTACTCTGGACGATTCATGAACCACTTTATCATCATCCTTCCCATCCATGCATCCTCTTCTGAAAAAGAGCTTCGTAGGCACCCATATCTTTGTGACTCCCTTAAGGCATCCAGCTGATGCTCATCTTTGTTCCATGTCATAAGACTACATTGCCCACTTGGACTGCAATAGATCCATCTTCCCACATACATCTTATGATTCATTGGATAGAGGAACTTCGTTCCCTCAGGTGCATGAATACTGGCCTTCACAAAATCACTGATTTCTTCATCTGTCAGGTCTCTGGCTTCCATCCTGGCTCAACATCGAACATAATCTTCATCCCTATGGCTTTGTTTGCTGTCTTCTTACACTGCAAGATTATTATCTTGATCACACATAATCCAAGCAATATCATCACTATCAGGGTTCCAAGAAACTTGAACATGTCTGCCATGTCTGCCATCCATTGTGGAACCCAAGAGAAGAGCGATTCAAACCAGCGTTCATCAGCAATGTCTTCCACTTCGTCTATCATCTGGCCATGGAGTGTCGTCAGAATGTCTATGGCCTCCGTCAAGGCTCCATTCTCATCACCATGAGAAGGTATATATGTTCACCATGATTCTCCAATTTATGCACAAACACATGTAAAAGTCATACAGGAGTTCTTAAGAAACTCTAGACAAACACATGTTTTCATTTCATGTATTGTAGGTTGCACAAGTAACGGGGAAGTTTTGTATGACTATTGCTGAACCAAAATGAACCATATGTTTTGAAGATAGCTCCTCAACTAAACAACTGTGTACACACGAGTACAGTGTAACATAGATCGAGAGTCGAAACTTATTCTGTGCTCTTCAGAATGGAAAAAACACCATGTACACCAATGTGTCCTAATAAAATAGTAGAAATATCACTATCATACTAACCCCCAGTCACAGACATGTTTTATCTTATATGTGAAATAGCTTTCACTGCACAAACTCTGTGCTATGTTGAGTATTTATGTTGTCAAAACACTTTGAATGTTTTTGTTGTTTTGTTTGTCTTTTCTGACTGAGTGATGAAGCTGTTTGTTAGGCTTTTTTATGGTTTTTACAAATAAAATTGTTGTTAGAATACAAAAATAAATAGAGTTACATGATACCCTCTCTGACAAACCTGAAGCAGAAATCACAGCTGACGGTTAGGCAACCTTGGAAGAAAAAGCATTGAGTGCCCTCTATCTAAGTAAGGGTGGGGTAGCCAGTCTCCTCCATCCATAGCTGTGATCATGTCCAAGATGTACCTGTTCTGGAGAGTCATCAATCTTATGGCTCTCATCTCTTCTCTGATTGAATTGAATCCCTTTATGGTAGTGTTAATTGTCTGCAGCAATTCCCACCTGGTTATCTGTAACCACTTGGTGTTTGCTCCAACCTGGATTCTTGGCATGAAGGTCAACATGAATACTGAAGAAGTCTGGCTGAACAGTCTGTGTTCAAACGGGATAGAGGCAAAAGCTTCTATTGATTTGGCTGAGAAATAGTTCACACTCGTCATGCTCTTTATCAGCTCCAAAGATCTCCTCTTCCTCAGGTGAGCATCTGCTTTTGGAAAACTGTCGAGATTCAGATCACTCTTTGGAATCACTAATTCTGGAACATGGACATTCACCAGTGTGCATATTCCGCCCCAGTCTTTAGGAAACTTCATGTATGCCTTGGATTTACAAGCCCAATAATTATCCATGATTACTGCTGTTCCAATGTTCATTCCTGGTGCTTCAAATATTCGACCACATTTCTGGTTCTCTCCCATTTTTCTTGTACCATTATTTCTGAAACACAGCTTTGCACTCTCCAAAGGCACTATCTGCAAGGGTCCTCCTCTGTGTTCGACCCATGTCAGAAGCCTAGCAAGTTTTGACCATAGAGGCTTACATAACATTTGTGCATTTTCATTCGTGGGCTGGTAGTGACCCATTATTACCCCCCATTATTACCCAGCCTCTGCAGATCAGCGCCCCTTCTTCCCAGCTATCTGGTGATAGGACAGCTCCCCATATGTCCTCTGTTCTTCCATCTACAAATGTCTTCTGCTGACTTCCCTGGAACTTGCAGTTTTTGATTTACTTCCCATCTGATTCCAGCTCCTTTTACTCCAGGCTTCTCATATCTGATCACATGATTCTTAGTATGGGCTCTGTTTCTTGTCTGTGTGTCTTGGATATAGTCATTTTCATCTGGATATGTCCATTCAGTTGCCCATTTGAAGTAGGCTGTTCGAACCATGAACTGGCCTCTTGTACTACAGAATGCTAGATGTAATATGCAGTGTGCAGTCTGGACAACTATTTCAATAGCTATAAAGATTTTAGACTTCACCATGCTGTATGGCAGGAGTGCACATAGAAAGCATTCCTCCTTTGAAGTTCTTCTTCCAACTTCCTTCATATTTTGGTACCAGATGCTATTTCCCCTGGGAGTTGTGCTGTCCAGGTAATAATTTAATTCATAATTATCTTCCTGGTTGCTTCATTTAGGCCTCATTCTTTTCATGTGATCTTCTATGATTATATTATGAAGTCATAAACATAAACTTGAACCTTAAAAAACACATGTAGGCCCAAGCGGGCGACAAAGAGATTCAAATGTTTACACTCCACATTTAAGTGAGGGTTAGTAGCATAGAGATTTTATGCAAATTCCTATACTACTTTCAAAATAGTAGTATGCTATTGTTGTCAATATACTACTATTTTGTCGCCCGCTTGGGCCTAAAAGTGTTTTTTAAGGTTCAAGTTTATGTTTATGAACCTACAGTTTTTAGATGTGTGTCAAAACCGATTAATAAATTGTATTATTTATTGCTCAAATTCTCTAGCCCTTTCTGTGACCACCAACAGCTAGCATTTGTTACATGTAGCTGACTGCCCTTCAGGCCCACCTTGTTTTGCACGGTTGAACAGGGGTAGCTGATGACTCTTCTTTGCTTTCCTTTATGACTCTCCAGCAAGAAAGAAAACAACTTCACCAAATGTTCTCCAGACGTTCTTCTCCAGAAAGTCTCCTTTTATAATGTTCGTATCTACTTCAACTGTCTAGATGAGTTCAATGACATAGAATAGCTCCTAGTCTATACCTCGAATCTGCTTCAGCCCAGACAACATGATGCATTTCTTTCAGCATGAAACAAGAGTATTTCTTTATCAGCAACCTCTCAATCTGTCCCTTGAAGGAAAGTTTCACACCAACCTTAGAGTTCGCTCGGAATATATGCTCACTTGGATTATAATGCCTTCCAAGAACACATTCAAGTGTGCAGTGTTTCTCTGATTCCTTAGAAAGGTGAGCACATCCGTGCGTCTTCCAACAAGATGTGGGTACTCTTCAATTGTCCCAGGAGGATAGCTCAGTGGCAACGCGTTTGCCTTGGAAGCAAGACGACACAAAGCAACACAGGTTCGATCCCCGGGTCCGCGCTTAGAAACCTCTTGGTATTTAAGCACGTTATAAATACGCGACTAAGACAAAAAAAAACAATTATACAACTAAAACTAAAAAAAATAAACAATTTCTGTAACAGTGCCTCGATGCCTGCAGGCTGTGTGAGCACTTTAAAAAATACAATAACAAAAAGAATTAGACGAAAGAACACCACACTGACTAGTCTATGAGCGGCCTCAGTTGATAGGGGCATTTGTGCTCTCCTCAGTGCTCAGGTAACTGCAAAATTTGTTCAGTGATGACTATAAGCAACCTTCTTATAACGGGGCCATTTTTAGGATCGTGCAAGAAATCTGGAATGCAAGTAGTTCTCCCCCCAAGCGAAGGGAATGAGCGCAACACCAACTTGAAATAAGTAAGAACGAGCCGAGAAAGTTCATCATTGGATAACACCATAGGCAAATCCAAACTGGAACTCATTATGAAATGAATCAGGGTACTGCGCCCTCTTCCAATAGTTATAACCACAATCAGAATCTGGCATACTTTTCTTCTTATCAAGGCTTGAGCATGCCTCAGTCCAAAGTTAACAATGTTCCTGTGGCTTTAAGAACAAAAGATCTTCTTTCACACTGACATGACAGCACAGAGTGTTTGCATTAGCTTCCCTTAACCCTTTCATAGATGGCTACGAGAGTGTCCCGAACCAAGCCACAGTCCAAAGAACTCTTTCACTTTAATTGACAGCTTCTGTGTCCTTCGTCCTCATCATATATCTTGTCTGCATGTGCTCTGGTTCTTCCCCGATGCTTGTACTTGTTTCAAGTAGGGGTGCAGGCAGAGGGGTTTCTCCAGCAAAGATCTTAACATTGCCTAAGAAAGTCTAAGCATGCCTGCCCTGCACTTTGACAGCAGATGGCGTGACGTCTTCCACAATAAAAGGACCGTTGAAGCGGGGTTCGTCCCACTTCTTCCTTGTGTGGTTGTGGATTAGGACCGCATCTCTGGGGAATAGTTGGGAACGACAAAGTTCTTTAGATTTACTTGTTGAAGCATCTCCTTCTGTGTTCTGTACTGCCCTACACCCTTGTCGCTGCAGCTGCCCTAAAGTTACAGAGATACTTGAAGTCATACAATTCAAATAGTCACGCAATTCCATTCCTAGCAACTCTGGAGTTGGGTGAGCATCACTTCTAACTCTGGATGGAGGCATGAGAGGTGTCCTCATTCGTCTCCCTGTCACTATGTGGGTGAGATGCTGGTCAGAACCCGGTTGGTTCTTTAAAGCATGTAATGCCAGTGGTAGGCAATGCAACCACGCTTTCTTCAAGGTAAACTTCAATTTGGCTATTCTTTCTTTAAGCAAACTGTTGAGACTTTCACATATGCCATTTCCTTGTGTATGATAAGCCTGAGAAAACATGTGCTTTATACCAAGCAACAAGCTGATCTGTTCAAATATTTAATTCACAAAACGTGAGCCATTGACTGACCTCATTACGTCACATACTCCACATCCAGGAAATAAATCCTGCACTAAGAATTTTGCTGCACAGGTGGAATCTGGGTGTGTACAGGGACCTGCTTCAATCCACCTTGAAAAGGGACACACCACTACAATCAGTTATCTATAGCCATTACATATTTGTATCATGTCGACATAGTCGATATGCAAATGCTGAAAAGGGCCATTAGGTCTCAGAATAACTCCCCTAACTGTGCGCACTGTATGACCAGCCTTACATTTTTGACATATAAGACAATTCACTACATAAAATGCGACATGCTCTAATAGATTTGATCCAAACCAATCCTCAGCAACAGTTGCAACGAGATTCTCCCTCGTTGTGTGCGCGGGGTGGTGTAGCTGTTGCAGCGTCAACCTTAATAAGGCTACAGGCATCACCGGTTTACCAGTGCTGTCTTGTCACCACAATGCTTCAGAGGGGTTTAAAGAACACCCTCTTCGCGTCCACAAATTCTTTTCTTCTTGAGGTACTTCCCCCTGGATCTCTACCAACTGCATTTTTGACAGGTTATTATAACTTTCAGATACAGTCATCATAACAACATTTATTTCATTTACATTAGGAGTTTCAACCTTCATCATCTCTTTATCTGTATTTGCTACGCGCTTGGCCTCGACATCTCCTGCTTGATTTCCATGTGAGATCAAATCTGCCCTTTTCGTGTGAGCTGCGCACTTGACGACTGCAATGCTTACTGGGAGTTTTAGTACCTTAATAAGCCTGTCCAATAAGGTGGCGTGCTACACTGGCATGCCGTCCACTCGGAGGTAGCCCCTCCTTTTCCAACGTACTAACCCTATGTGCACCGTTGATGTCACATACGTGGAGTCACTGGACACTGTCAGTTTCTGGTCTGCATGATCCTCTAGCGCGAGTATCAATGCCAATAATTCTGCAGCCTGTGCTGAATAATGAGACGGCAATGGAGTACTTTTAAGCACCCGAAATTCCCCATTATCCATGTGCTTTATCAATGAAAACAATCTCTCCTCCTGCTAATATGTTTTCTTTTATTCTAGGGATTTCATCATAGAACTCTTCATAGTTTGCGCAATCGTGTACAGGCTCTCCTTCTGTCATTGGCTCAGCTATAAACATGGCAGGATTTACTATTTTACATCAGACTATTTTAATCACCGGATTCGATATAACTACCTCATAGGCAGAAGCCCTTTGAGATGTCAATGTGCACTTTGGTTTCTCTAAAATAGCAAATAGTGCATGCTCAACGAATAATGTCATGGAACATCCCATCACTATGCTTGCAGCTTTCTCTATGGTGAACACGGCAGTAGCTAAAGACTGTTCACACGAAAGTGACCTCATTACTGGGTCTAAGATTCCACTGTAATATGCAAGGGGCTTGTACCCCAACGTGGTTCTCTGCGTGAGTACTGCTGTCATAACAGTGCCATCTGTATGTGAGAATAAAAAGAATTCCTCAGCATAATTGTGAATCCCTAAAACTGGAGCTGTGCAAATTGCTTTTTTCAATTCGTCAAACCCTTCTTCCATTTCCCCAGTCCACACAACTTTTTCCTGCGTTGCCTGTGCTTTTTTTAGATCCTGCAATAAAGGCCTTGTACACGAGCTGTAGTCAAAGACCCATGCCCTGACGTAATTCCATAATCCCAAAAACCTCTGCATATGTTTTATCATGTGTGGCTTTGCAGTTTTCAAAATAGCCTCAGCTCTTTCAGGGGTAACCTTCTCTCCTTCATGTGAAATCAGTTGGCCTATGTATAGCACTTCTTGTTGATAATATTGTAGGGTGACTCTAACGTCACTAAGATAGCCTGATCCATCATGGCAGAAATCGTCTTAAAAATACCTTAGTCTGCCTCTCGAGACATGGGATACTGTCGTGCTCGAGGTAAAATTGCTCCTGTTTCAATTTAATCTTCACTTCTCCAACCCCCTTCAATAGGCCTACATCATAAGTGCCGGTGGTCCATAATGAATCTGGCACTTTCACCATGTCTTCATCAAAAGATTCAGGACACTTTTGTGCTATCATCATCTTCTGAGGAACTTCTCCTTTAATTGCTCTCACCCAGTAAGTGATGTCTATGTTATATATTACTTCGTCATCAGATGGATGATCTCCAAACAGATCTTCATCAATGACGACAGTCAATCTGTAACCCTCTCCAATGGTGATTACTGTGCACCATTGTTTGCCTTCATCATCATTTCCATCAAGGAAAGCCATTTCTTCTCGTACTATAGCTGTGCGTAGCTTTAATAGAAAGACTCATCCCCCCTCTTCAAGCATCGGTATTCTTGGTCTGAACAAAAATTCATCGGGTGTTTTCATTGCTCTGTCTACTAGGCCTTGTAGCCATGACAACAGAATGCATACTCCATAATGAAATACCTCTGGTTCTAACGGTATTGCTCTCACAGCTATTTGTCCTGAAAAAGCCATAATAATTTCACACACGTTTAAATAATGCATTCCTGGTGTTGAACAAACTATGCTTTCATCAGTAAATGAAATTGTCATATTCAACTTTGTCATTAAATCCCGTCCCAAAATATTAACAGGTGTTTGCCTTGAATATAGCATTGGCACCTTCATGCCACATTCTCTTATAGAGACTGGTAATTCTTCAGTGAAAGGAACTCTACTTGTAGCTCCTGTGAACCCCTGAGTATTCATGGCATTGCCAGACATTGAAAATGTTCCCTCTCGTATAGATGAGCGCGTTGCACCTGTGTCTACTAAAAACAAAAAACGTTTGCCTCCTATGCTGACATCTACCCTCGGTTCCTCGTGAGGATTCGGCATCACAAATAGTATTGAACAGATCAGGTCTCTCAGTGAGCTGTCCTATTGTGAATAGAGCCTCATTCCATCACTTGTAAAACAATTTCCTCCATCGACAGTGACACCCCCTACTCTAGGAGTTATTAACTGTCCTGTGCATGTGTTTTGCTGAAGCTGCATAGGTGACTGCTGCGCCTGCCCTTGTGGCGTATTAACTGCTACCTGCTGCGCTTGCAAGCTTTGCTGCACTCTCGGCGCTTGCTGCTGCATTGTTTGATTCTGAGCAAATCCATCTCCATTCTGCTGAGAATATGCAGGCGGATTTGACACCCCCCCTCTTGAAAATTGGCCATTTGCATTAACCCTTGACTTCTACACATGCGAGCAAAGTGTCCTGTCATTCCACAAGTCCAACATATAGGCAGAGGTCTCCCAGCCTGCCCATTTTGCATATTCTGATTACCATTCTGCATGTTCTGAAACCCACCTTGGTTATTCTGAAAGCTTCCCTGATTATTCTGCCAATTCCCTTGATTACCTTGCCAACCTCGTCCTCAAAATGCTCTTCCCCGTGGAGCAAATCCACTATTGCTTTGATCAAACTGCCTTTGATTATTCACCTGCGGCTTGTTCACTGTTTGCTGTGAATTTGATCTGTCTACACTAATCAACATTTCCCCTTCAATGGCATACTTGGACAATTTTTTCTGCACTAGCTTCGCCTCTTCGCCCTTTCTCGCGTTGTCTTTTTTTGAGATTCATTTCCTGCAGGAGTCTGCAGTAATGCGCAATGGTCAGGGGAATCTCCGACCACGGTTTGGCTTCCAAACCCACTAACTTCTTGAGCTGTTTTTGTACTGGCTCTGGCAGCCCTTGCCATAGCAAATGATAGAATACCAGTATAGATTTTCCTCAAGCTTTGCGCATTTCCAAAGCCCAGGGCTTCCTGAACATTTTGAATGTAAACAAGCAGGTCATCCCCGTCCTGCAACTTTTTCATCATTATAGCTCTCATATCAGACGTGTCCGGATACAGAACTCTAAGCGCTTTCCATACTGCCCCTCTACAGTTACTGGACAGAGCTCCGTCATGAGCAGTGTTAACTGTAGTTACACCAGCATATCCTGCCCTTTTCCACATGTCATCAGCTCTCTCACCATGTATGGCAATCATGAGACCCTTAATGTCCCCTATAGCCAACGTATATCCTCCTGTCATTTTTTCGAACTCATGTTTCCATTTCCCAGTGCCAGAAGTTCAACTCGGGAGTTTACACCTTAAAATATCCTTATCCATCTGGGGCCACGGTATATACTGTGGTCTGGCCCTCCTTTTTCCAATAAGGAAACTGCAAAGCCCCAAACTCATTCTCATCTCTCATCATTTGTCTGTCCACCGCAGGGACGATATTCCTGCATCGCCTTCTACCTGGCATTGATCTTAATCTGCTTACATAAGGCGGAGACTCCCCTCTCTTACCATGGAGTTGCCCTTTAGGTCGATCTGATTGTGTCTCATATGCTCTGTACTTCCCCTAGATCGGGCACCTTATTTACACTGCTCCCCCTTCTATTTCAACACAGGGAGCCTCATCCTGCCTTTATGATTGATTTACCTTTATTTGGTTGATCCCGAGGAATTCTGCCCTCCCACGACCCTCCTCCTGCACCAGGCGTTTGCCTTGACACTGCCTGAAGTCTACATTAGGACCGCATCTACCAAACTACCTGCTGCGCTTCTACTTCCTCACAGCCAGCCAGTGTGGAGCTCCCAGAAAGGTCAGTCCCTCTGGTTACTGGACCGACATAGGTCGTTATGCGTGTTGTATATGCTTACCTTTTACCCTTCCTCTTTTATTACTTTCACACCTTTTTAACACATGGTCATTCTTTTGTTTGTCCCTCACACAGAGAGACCTGATTTTTATGGCCCTAGAAGAAGGCTCCACCCCCTTCGAGCCGAAACGTCCGCAGCCATCGTGCCCACCTTTCTGGGTGATGATAAAGTTTGCGCTTACATTTCTAACCTAAGACCTAGACGTCGACCTATCATGAGGCCATACTTCTGCCGGGCATAGGTGCACTTCGACTGAGGTCTCCTTATCAGAGTACTAACTCAGACTGTGGAATCAATGCATCAGTTTATATGTTCCTTTCATCACTTGTCATTTAACAAATGTTAACTTATTGATGAGTTATAAGCCTTATAACGCTTGCTGACTGTTTTGCTTTTAGAATGGAGGCCACACCAGGTTGTGGCCGCTTTCCTTTTGTTGGGCTTCTATGCCTTTCTGCTGTAAATGTATCACAGTTAAATGGTCATCTCAATGCTCAAGAACCTTTATGTTTCAGTATCATATTATGGGCACAATTGATTGAATGACATTATGCTGTAAATAAGTAAACAACAGCTAAATAATAAAAAGCTGTTATAATACAACAGAATGATCACATGTATTTCCAGGTTGCTTACCAATGGGACAAATGTTCTAGCACCCCATTGATGTTTTTTCACGAGAGTTTGAATATATCTCCACTAAATCATTGCACAGATATGAATTCTAGAGGGTAGGACACCCCCCCCTGTTTCAGTGTTCACGGTATATAGTATGGTCGGGCCCCTCCTTTTTCCAATAAGGAAACTGCAAAGCACCAAACTCATTCTCATCTCTCATCATTTGTCTGTCCACCGCAGGGACGATATTCCTGCATCACCTTCTACCTGGCAATGATCTTAATCTGCTTACATAAGGCGGAGACTCCCCTCTCTCACCATGGAGTTGCCCTTTAGGTCGGTCTGACTGTGTCAATGGTTCTGACGCCCTAGGTACAGGTGCATTTAAATCCGACCATCTTATTTCCTTATCCATAGGAAAGCATCCTTCAGGACAACATGCGTCATCTCTCTCTTCCCCATGGAAGGTTTTCCTGTCTTCATCTAACATTTCTTGTGCCCAACTTGTGCAACTTCTCTCTTCTTCATCTCTATTCAGAGTCAGTCTGTCTAAAAACAGCTCCTTATGCTTCGTACTACATGAGGCTTCCTCTGTGTCATACAACTAGTGCTCTCAAGTCGATAGTTTTTTCCCTTCACCTTTGACTCTTTCTGAGCTCTCATTTCATGGTATACTTTATCGATCGCTTCCCCAATGCTCCTGGAGTCAAACTCGTCATCTAAATTTGCTCTAGACGTGCGTGGTAATGACTCGTTTCTGGAGAAAATTCCTCTATATCCTCCCATGCTACTTCTGGATTAGGATTCCTTACTTCCTTTTCCAGGCGATCAAGATCACATGCTCTCTGCCTTCTTTTGCGTTCCATATCATCGCCAAATTCTTTTAGCTTTCTTGCTTCCTCTCTCACTCTGTCTTCCTCATATCCCTTTTCTCATTTGCCCTTCGTATCTCCTCATCCCTTTGTCTCTGTATTCTTTTTTCTCTTAACTTTTGCTCTTCCTCTATTCTTTTTCTTTCTAGTCTTTCCTGCTCATCAGTTGTTCTTTGTCTATTATCACATTTCCTTTGCTCCTCTGCTCTCTCTTGTTTTTTCACTTGCTCATCTTGATACAACTGCTCTCGTCTCTGTCTATCTTTCCTTTCTGCCCCATTGTCTTTCAATCGTTCCTCCCTTTCTTTATCTTTTTTATCTTGCTCGTCTTGATCTTCTCTTTGTCTTACGTCTTCGATGCCTTTACCATCGAGTTTAAGCAAAATCTGACCACCCATCCATTTGTTCTGTAAGAGCGCTATCTCATCAGCTTTATCTCTTTCTCCTTTCCATCTCTTTATTTCTCTTCCTATGTCTAGAGATGTACTTACTCGATTGCTTCTCTCCTTATCACGTCTCTACTTGTCTCTCGGGACCTTAGAGACAACATCTTTCTCAGTATTTTTGTCTAGACCCTCGTCACTACTTTGCGTAGGTGACTCATAAGCCAGGTTACTATACTCTGCCGCTGGTTTAAGCTCCCTCAATGGGTATAACCCATCGTCTTTCTTACTCTTGTCTTTTATTTCAGACGGGGCGGGTGGAGCAGAGGGCTCTTCTCCCCCCTCTTTGCATACATTAAGTATCCAATCTATAGGAGGTGGCTCATCTCGCTCCTCCTGGTACATTTTCCAGAGCTCTAAGCTTGCTAGGCGCTTGTCTAGCTTCTTCCCAGTATAAGCTGCATGCAAATATGTCATCATATGCTGTAGGACTTCCTTCAATAGTGACCCTCCTTGTGGCCACCGCATAAATATTTTAACTGCAGTTCCTTTAACCCATTCTGCAGTATACTGTCTAAGTTTAGGTGCATGTTTTGGCAACTGCTTGCAGAGATGCACAAGTGGAGTAACATCCTCCATTCTCGATTCATCACTTTTTAACCTGCTAATCACTCGTTTGTTTTTATCACAGATTTAAAAATATGTGTCAAGAAAACAACACAATATGAGCGAGCACCAACCATCGCAAGCTCCAATCCCTTTGATCACAGTTTTTACTGTAATCTTGCTAAAAAACAACCATCAAGTGCAATTAAAAACAATCAATACATTTTTTCCGTTCATGATGTCATCATTTTTCAAAACCACATAAAACAAACAGACAACCTCGACCAGCCACATAAATCTTCTACAATCTTCTCTTTAAGACTTACCTTGCCCTCCAAAATACTTCAAAAGAAGTGTAAATTAACCTCTTTAGATTTGTCTTAATTCAAATCTTTTTTCTACATCATCCACTACGGGACTTTAGGTTAAAATTTCTTCTAACGTTCTTTAAAACTTAGGTATGGGCGTATCCTCTGTATCGGGGCCTCTCTTACGATATTTCTTATTGCTCGGCCACACTCAAGTCAATATCTATTCAACATTTTAACACTCTTATTCTCATATTATGTTTATCCCGCCTCCCTCAGTTACTCTCTTTTTCCCTTATCACTTCCCTTTATTTACTACGCATGCATCAATTTGCCACTCTCCTCAGTTTCCCCTCACCGTTCTCATGTTCGTCTTATGATTCTCAGAATCGCCACTTTTACCGCTTCTTCAAACTTTCGTCCGCTCAGCTTCTCGTAGATGTGGGAGGGTATTCTATAGAAACTAGGGGACCCGTCACACCCGCCTTGCAAGGTCTTGGTAATTAAACTAACCGCTATCTACGGGGAGCTTCACGTCTTGTCAGCCGAATGGCAAAAGTCGTGCGATATTTTCCGGGACTCTAAAGTTTACTTATGTCAATGGATTTTTTAATAAACCATCCTCTTTCTGCTACCAAGTGAACTGGATATCCCAGCCCCTTTGATGAGTAGCACTTACCATTGAGATAGGTGGGGATGTAGATTGTATTCATACATCAATAATCAAAACAACTCAGGTAGTTTGGCAAAAGGAAAGCTGTTTTAATGTCAATTATCTAAAACAGGGAGTAAAACGAACATCAGCACTCGCTCGATTCTCTTACTTATGCATTTTACAAAAAACGGAAGTTATATTAAGAAAAATCATCATCAGTGATGTCTTGACCTGTGTCATTACCAACGTTATCCTCCATAGCAAACTACAAAAACCTATTGAAGGAAGTGATAGGCTCTAAGTGAATATCTAAGGATACGTTGCATATCAGTATAGAACATTGAAGGAAAATTATAGGCTACTTAACATCAGGTGGGGCAACTAAGCCCTCCCCTCAAAATGGCCACCATGAATGTCACTAAATACACAACGTCCCATTGGCTACATAAACTATAGGACCTTATTTAGGCGGTCCTCTACAATTGGTTGGCTTCTAACCCCCATCAGTACTTTTCCACCTACGTCTAGCAGCAGGCAGGCTGAACATGAACATCCAGGTTCTGGGGAGCTCATCTTAACACTAGCTTCCCACCAATAAGCATATCAATCCATCATCACCTCTAATGTCAATTAGTGCTTTGAAGCTCAGCCTTGAGTTTGTACTGTGCTCTGAGAATTTTAAGGAGTGTGGGCACACTCTGCCCTCGTGCATATGTCTGACCACCTTGCTCGTCCAACTTCATTCTTCCACGTGACTGGAGACCATGGAATAGACCCTTTTAGAGTATTAAAATACTATTTTCTAATAGTCTTCTGGCGTCTTTTGTTTTGCTCATGCCTTCTGAACAGGAGTTTCTGTTTGATAAGACCTTGGCTTCTTGGCTCGTCAACCTCCTTCTGCTGAGATACATTTTGTAATTCAATTCTGCTTTTTTAACTGCGACACACTGAAATGAGGCCTTCTTGCTAATGTCCAGCACTGTTATAATGCGTAGTGGAAACATCCCTCCTTTACTTGTCCATATGCGCATATATATATATATATATATATATATATATATATTGATGATTGTCGCAATCTATTCACTATAAAGCTAGCCTCATGATTACTTTGTTCGTCTTGCGTATCTCTTGCATCTGTACACGTATAAACTAGCTTAATATCTTCATCTGTTTCTATGGCATAATTCTTCACCTTGATCCCAAGATCGTACTTATCCTTAATACTTTCTTGATGCCTTATAGAATATCTGCATTCTCTGGTCTCTGCATCTCTTCTGTAGACATCAGCTCGATTCTGTGTGACGTCACCATTCGTCTTTGCCATTTATCTGCTCTGCTTCTTCAGGAATGAAATGGCCATCATATTTTATTGTATGCAGGTACGGTTTTCTAAATGGGTACCTTGCCTCCCAGATTTTCTTAGGTATTGGTACTTTCACTGGTACTGGACAGAGTCCATACTCTGCTCTTTGTCTGTTCAACTGTTCCGTGTATGTCTCATACTCTGGTTTACAACATACAGGTAATATGGGCAGGGCGGTTATAGTAGGGGTACTTGGCTCCTCCTCTACAACCCATTGTGATTTTAAACCATTTGGTAATCAAATAAAAAGTCTTGGTGAGTTAGAGGTGCTTTTATACACGGCACAAGGGAGGAAATAAAAGAAAGGGGGAAGAGAAAACCGTTTTTGGGGGGCTTGTGAAAAGCCTGTCTCCAGGTGGAGGACTCACCTCATACAGTAAGGACTGTGACGAGGAATTTTTGGACTCGGAGTAATGAAGATTACCAAGAAGTAATCGGGCCATTGTTTGCAAGCTACACAGAACATCTTTCGTAGAGGCAGTGCACGATTCCCTCACACACAGAACTAGTGCTTTATAGGTCCCAGGGGTGCACTCGTCCCTCAAAGTGCAGGTCTGCATGATACTCTTTGAGATTGTATTGTTTACATCTTAGTTCTGTGACTTCACATACGATTTGCCAAAGTCAAACTTTCATACCTATTTCTCTGTTGAGAAAATTGATCGTAAAATGGGGTGATATTACCGCACACATATGTTCTCCCGTGCCAAACTGAGATGACAAGGCAAACATAATTGTGACCGGGACTGCATTCCTTGACATTAGGTAACTACAAAGAAGGGATAATAAACTGAATATGCCATGAACAGCACATATGGCTGCATCACGTTAATGCATATGGTGTTCCTGTCTACCTCTGAAGTGTAAACAAACGCGGTTTTACAGATATTCTATAAATCCAGGTTACAAGCTATTTTTATATTTCTGATCACAACTGAGTTTCGCAAAAGAGACTTCTGCTTCTGCCATATGCCCTTTTCATAGCATGTCATGTTCTCAAACCATCTTCTAGTGCATTGTATGCAGCCTATATGTGTGCGTCTTGATATTAGCTATAATGAGCCTATTTTGTTATAGAACATTTTTCATTATTAAACAGGAAAACATTGGGTCCCACTAATTGTGAAATTACAATTTCACAAAAAAATTGCATTTGGGGTAGATGAAGGGGTTCAGTGCAGGTGGCACAGAGAAAGCCTAGGTTTCCATCAGTTACATCGACTGATGTTTAAATTCCTGCTCCCGGACCCGCTTCGTTCCAGCACTATGTCTAATGGAATGAATCTCCATCTTTATGCATCATAGTACTTGATGGGAGTTCAATCTTTGTCTAGGGAATGGTTCTATGCCCACAAAGCCCCATTACGAGTATGACAGTGTGGTGAAAATGGGCACTAACAGAATTACTACTACTCTAGGGGTGGTCGTAAATCACAACGACAAAACATAATTGGTGAAATTCGCCAACAATTCCATTCCGCCGCCGGCGCGATTTTTCCTCTTTTTTCCCGCACTTTTGGTTGGGTTTTCTTCTGGTGGAAATTTAATTTTTGGGTCAAATTTCATTTTTGGGTGGCCCGAAACACACATAAAAAATGAAATTTCGTTGGCAAACAAAATGTAAAAGAGCAAAACACATCTTTCCCGCCCACGAAGGAAAAAAAAACAAGTGCCCAATTTCGTTCTAAGGGTGAAATTGTCAGATTGGGCGAAACAGAATCATCCATTTTCACCCACCCCTTTACTTCACTGCCGTATTAAGAGTTAGGAGGTGATTTGAAGGAAAACGCTCCAGCACTTAGCTGGAGTTTTTGCCTCCACTTCACTTCCCAAACATGGAGGACCACTGCCCACGAACATTTGAGGTGAGTATTATGTATTGCTGGACATGTCTCTCCAGAATGGAATCGGTCATGTTGGTATCTTTGTGACCTTAAAGTGTTAGTTGTAATGTGATGGGAGATCGTTTATGCTACCTGCTGGTCAGTTACTCCATCCAATCTCTTGATTGTATGTCTTGCTTTACCCCGGCATTTGTTTTTTAGTTCTGTCTGGCAGTAGAATGCTGACCCGCTGTTCTTCTGCCCATGCCCCACAGCAGCCATAAAGGCTACCATGTGCTTGAAATCCATCCCAATAGAGTGTTATGGTTTCCCTGCAAGGTGTTAATCCATGACTTCAAAGGGAACTTGACAACACCCAAAGCTTCAGTCACTGAGAAAAGAAAATAATTTGCATGATAGAACTTTTATTTTCTACTTCAGCCACAAAGAGACACATAATAATGTTCCATTAAAGTTACATTATATATGTTAAATGGTATTTTTATGACTATAAACATTATACAATAGAACATGATGCACCGCTACTGAATGGTGTTGGTGGTCTAGGAAAAGTAGAATGTCCTGATCACCCCATCGTCATACCTTGACCTAGTTCGATCCCTCCGAGTCAACTAATGCTCATAGAGGAACCGGAAAAGGCAGGCACTGTTGTCATGCAATCTATCAAACCTAACCACCGCCAACATGAACACTGCTTTTTCTATTTAGTTTACAAGACCATTGCTTCTTTTGAACTCTATTGTTTCTTTTTTCCAATTACTCTTTATTTTGTTTTAGAAGTATAACAAACAAACTTTAGCTCATAAACAGTTTTTGGTAAGCTCATTCCTTCGTCCGGTTTGTTCCCCCTCCCACTCCCTCTAACAACAACATTCCCCCAACAATTAAACCTTATACCCTGGATGTTCCCAACCCCGCGCCTCCCACCCCGAGGATGGACATGGCTGATGGTGATCTACTGCATTCAAACATTTACCCACTGTGGCCATATCAGTTGAGCTTGTTTACGACATATGTTTGGGGCCCTTTAGTAAATGTTTGGTTACTGTCACCTTGGTTGGGTTCAGCGTTCTGGTTCAGAAGTATGGTCTATGTGTTTTATTAAAAAGGGGGGTCATATGAGGTCCAACTTGTTTTCTTTAACGTTCAAATTGCACAGAGGGGATTCACTGCAGTGCCCTGCGTGACATATTCCATCTAACAATATGTAGTTAATTTCAGAATGTATTCCCATACACCCAATATAAAATAAAATCATAATATATATACATACTATAATCAGGGCATCTAAAATTATAATACAATTCGATATTCAGAAAAAGAACCCAATAAGTAGGTTCATGTGCTTCTGATTCCATATGTATTTCTCCAGCATGGGGTCTGGCATGGATTCACATGCTCATGAATATTCCCCGTTGTCAGGCTGGGAATCCTCGTTAAAGAAATAATCAGTTTCAGTTTTTTTTCTGAACTGTCTTTCTCCTAATAACCAATCACTGGTCTCTGGGTCATACTGCCCCTAGCCGATGACTGCCCTCTAACTAAGCCCCTCCTCTGGCAGCCATCTTCAGATTTTTACCGCATGTTCAAGTGTTGGGAGTCCTTGTGCTATAGCTCTCGAGCTTTTACTGCGTTTTGCGATTTTTCAAAGAGTTTAACCTCATTTTTTCGGTCAATCAAGCCTCAAGCTCCACCGTTTATACTTCCGATCAACGGGGACCCGTTTTGGAATTTCCTCGCCCCTCAAGGGCGAAATTTTCATCAGGTTTCACCTCTTGGAGGATTCCGGAAGATCTTTGAGGCCTACGCCGCGTGGACATGGCCCAGGGCAAAGGAAACACAAAGCCCGGATCCACGCTGTTCAGGAGCTGCCCTGGATGCAGATTGCAGAATGTTTTGAAGGAGGATGAGCATTCTCAATGCCTCTACTGCCTTCACAAAGACAAAACGCACGTGGAAAAGGACTGTGCCTTTTTCAAGAACATGTCCGAATGGACTATGAAGGATCGTCGTATCCGTCTCACCAACTGGCTGGAAAGGAAGAGCCCAGCAGCAGGTGAGAAGAAGAAGAAGTCTGAGCGGTCTTCTAAGACCTTTGAGGGTGCCCCAGCGACGGGGGCCCAACAGAAGGCAAAGCACTGCAAGTCCGCAGGCACTAGGAGTGCTGATCGGTCAGGCTCCTCGGCTGCCAGGCAGGGCGCATTATCACCGACGCCATCAACCACGAGCCAACGCTCTGGCTCAGGGAAGAGAAAGTCGGAGAACCCGGGTAAGCTTCGGGAGAAGTCCCGGTCGATCCCGACGGAGACAACCAAGGGGGAGTGAGGCAGTGACCCTCCCCCCAAGGTGAAGGCCTCAAGCGCGCCCAAGGTCGTGAAGGTCCTGTTTCACCCGGTTAAGGTCGTGATGGCCCTAGCGAAGCCTGCAGAGGCTACCCCAGTGAAAGCGACCTCGGGGCCTAGAGTTTCACTGCCACCGCGGATGGAATCCTCTTTTCAGCCCATCAATAAGCCCCCTGTGAAGCCCTAGTCCGAACAAGAGGGGGGGATCCGGTGGCCATTACGGACACAGATTCAGCCTATGAAGAGGAGCTGGCAGGCGTTGCAAAGATCCTGGACAAGACGTTCGAGGAGAATCGGTCATACGGGAGGGAGCCCAACGAGGCGGATGAAGTAAGCGACGGCGGTGCCGACGAGGAACCGAGAGCCGTGGAGGGGACATAGCCTGTTCCCCAACCGTCGCTCCCGTCGCAGCTGGTGCCTATGCCACAAGACAACTCAGGGGCGATCTTGATGGTGATTCAGGCCTTGTGTACGAAGATAAGGACACGGTTACCCTTACCCCGACGGACAATCCAGTGGAGCCCGGACCGTCAGAAAGTCCACCAAGCAAGCGGAGGAGAACTCATCCCCCCCTCCCTTCCAGCCCTCATGGCCTTCTCAGCCTTCATCTCCTTCCCCTGGTCTGAGGGAGGAGACGGGAACAGAGACGGTGACAACTGGGACGGATGACGACTGTGGTGACGACGGAATGGACCTTCCTTCACCACCCCCTCGGGCCTCCCCGTCCGACGAAATTGGCTCTTTCCACGCCATGATCGCCAGGGCATCCAAGCTTTTCCAGCTCTACCCTGAAGAACATAAGAAGGAAGGGTTCCTCTACCAACGGCGTGAGGCCAAGAGGAAGACGGTCCTCTCAGTTCCATTACTGGATGACATCTGGGACGAGGGGCTGTCCACAGCTCCTGCTAAGAGAGACCGGTACGAGAAGAAGTACCGGGTCCCGGACTCCACCCCCATGTGCCTTAGGGCTCAGCCATCCCCAGATTCGGTTGTGTCCGCGGCGGCCAAGAAGAAAGCAGCGGGGGCAACGGCTTCAACTTCGACTTCCCCACTGGACGGCGAGGGGAAGAAACTGTGTGCCATGGGATGGCGGGTCATCTTGTCTGCGGCGACGACGATTAAAGCGGCCAACACCCTTGCGATTGTGGCACGCTATGACAGAGAGCTGTGGTTTAAGATCGCTCCCCTGCTGGACTTAGTCCCGGACGACAAGAGGGCTGAGGCCATGGAGATCCTACAGGAACGCGAGGTGGACTCGGACGACGCCATTACGGTGGCCACGGACATTGCGAACACTGGTTTTCGCCAGATGGGCAACAGTGTTTGCTTTTGTCGGCGCAGCTGGCTCAAGGTGACCGATTTACGCCAGGACGTCTAGACCAGGGTTCTGGACATGCCCTTCGACGGGAACAACCTGTTCGGCAAGACAGTGGACAAGTCACTGCAGGCCATCAAGGCAGACATGGCGACGGCTCAGGGCTTGGGCGTTTTTCAACAGCGACGGCCATCCTTTCGGAACACCAGAGGCAAGCAAGATGCCGCCAAAGGATTTGGCGGCGGCTCCTCGTTGTACCGCCTGGCGGCCCGCTCCTTATCGCATGGGGCCTACAGAGGACGCGGCAAGACAGAAGGATCTCATCATTGTCGCCAAGGCAGCAAGGCCGTGGCCAAGCAGGACTGAACCGGCCATAGCGTCGGGCCCCCACCTGAGCACCCTGGTGGGAGGACAGCTGGCGAAGTTCGTCAGCATTTGGGAGTCCATCTCCACCGACCGTTGGGTACTGGATGCCCTGGCCCGTGGGCACACTCTGGAAATTCTAAGGAAGTGTCCCCGTATTCCACCTGCGGCCAGGAATGAAAACCACGTCCCTCAACTTCTTCTGGAGGTACGAGCCATGCTAAAAAAGGTAGCCATCGAACTCGTCCCAAAGAGGCTCCGGGGCTCCGGAGTGTACTCACGATACTTCCTCGTAAGGAAGAAGACCGGCAGATGGCGGCCCATCCTGGACCTTCGTCGTCTAAACAAGTACATCAAGTCCCAGAAGTTCCGGATGGTCACCCTCCAGCACGTGCTGGGACAGCTGGAGAAAGGCGACTTCCTATTGTCGCTGGACTTGGAGGATGCCTACTTTCACGTCCCCATTCTAAAAGGACATCGAAAGTTCCTGCAATTCGTGGTCCAAGTGCGACACTATCAGTTCAAGGCCCTTCCCTTCGGATTGAAGTCGGCGCCCAGGGTGTTCACCACGTGCCTAGCACCAGTGGCGGCGCGGCTGTGCCGGCAGGGGATCCACGTCTACCCTTACCTGGGCGATTGGCTCATCCAAGCAAAGACAAGAGAACTTGCCATCGTGCACACAGCGAAGACCGTCCAACTACTCACGGATATGGGATTCTGGATCAATTTCGCAAAATCTCACTTAGTACTGTCGCAGTACTGTGCCTCTGTTCCTGGGAGCCAGGCTCAACACAGTGGCGCAATTGGCTTCTCCGTCGGAGGAAAGGACGAAGGCCATCCTAGGCAAGGTGCGATGGCTGCCAACCATGGACGCAGCCAGGGTGAGGTCCATCAAGTCCCTGCTCGGCATGATGTCCTCGTGCATCTACCTCATGCGCCTGTGCAGGCTGTGGATACGTCCACTGCAAGAGTTCCTCGACGCCCGTTGGATGCAAGCGGCGGGCAGCTTCGAAAACAGGATCTCGCTCAATGAGACCTTCCGCCAAGCGATCCGGTGGTGGGGCTCCCGTGCGCATCTGGCGGCAGGCAAGGACTTCCAGACCCCAGCACCAGGAGACGGTGACGATGGACGCCTCCCTGGAGGCATGGGGAGCGCACACCGGAGATCTCCACGCAAGAGGCCTTTGGCTCCCGGAGGAGAGGTCACTTCACATCAATGTCCTGGAGCTCCGAGCCGTGTTCTGGGCCCTCAGGTCGTTCCTTCCGTCCCTCAAGGGCAAGGTGGTAAGGATCTTCACCGACAACACCACCACAATGTTCTACATCCTGAAGCAGGGAGGCACCAGATCCCCAGCCCTATCCAAGGAAGCCCAGGATCTGTGGCACTGGGCCGTCGCCCAAGGGATGTTTCTGGCACCCTTCCATCTGGCAGGAATAAAGAACACCATTGCCAACTCACTCAGCAGGGAGCTGTGCTCGTGCCACGAGTGGAAACTGCGGCAGGATCAAGTGGATCTCCTATTCCAATGATGGGGCAATCCCCAGATTGACCTATTCGTGACAGCGACGAACGCCAAGTGCCGGAGGTTCGCCAGCGGGTTTCCCCAGCCGGGTAGCATGGGCGATGCCTTCTCATTCCCCTGGGATGGCCTGTTCCTGTATGCATTCCCACCATTGCCGTTGCTGCTGATGCGACTCATCAATCAACTCAGACGGTCCCGGTGCAGGATGATCCTCATCGCACCGGCGTGGCCGAGGCAGATCTGGTTCCCGGACCTTCTGGACATGTCAGCGTTCCCCCAGTCAAACTGCAGACGGATGTGGACCTTCTCGCCAGAGAAGGAGACGCCATCCTCCACCACTACCCGGGGTGGCTGAACTTGCAGGCCTGGCTCCTGCAGCACTAGAGTTTGGAGGGTACGATATCCCAGTGGACTTCAAGGAGGTGCTTGCAAAGGCCAGGGCGTCCTCAACCCTGAAGTGCTATTGACATAAATGGAAGAGGTTCTCTGTCTGGCGCCGTGCACAGAAGATTAACCCTCTGTGGATTACGGCCCCTCATTGCTGCCATACCTACTGTTGTTGGCCAAGGCAGGGCTGGCACATGCCTCCATCAAGATCCATCTGGCTGCTATCTCCCGCTACACCAGAACTCCGGGGCGCTTGTCGCTATGGTCCCATTGTCTGGTGAAGGAGATCATGATAGGACTGTTCCGATCGTTCCCGCCGGTGAAGGCTCCGGCCCCAGCAAGGGAGCTCAACGTGGTGCTGACCAGGCTCATGGGGCCACCATTCAAGCCACTGCATTCGGCACCGTTGAAGTTCCAGTCGTGGAAGACAGCGTTTCTTGTGGCCATCACCTCCGCACGACTTGTGGGAGAGATCCAGGCCCTCTCCTGTAAACCTCCATACCTGACTTTCCACGAGACGAGAGTGGTGCTGAGGATGCACCCCTCCTTCATGCCCAAGGTGCCGTCGGACTTCCATCTCAACAAGCCCTTGGTGTTACCTGTTTCCTTCCCGTCGCCTTCGTCGCCGGCTGAGAGGACTTTGCACTCACTGGATGTAGATAGAGCGCTGAAGTTCTACGTGGCCCGCACGAAGAGCCTTCGGAAGACATCACAACTGTTTGTGAACATTGGACCTGTGAACCAAGAGAAGGCCCTCTCGAAGGCTTCCATTTCCAGATGGGTCTCCGGCTGCATCATGCACTGTCACTGGTTGGCAAACCGACCGTTGCCCGGCCATCCGAGAGCCCATTCGACCAGAGCAATTGCTGCCACCACGGCGTTCTTGTCTGGTGTACCCCTGCTGGACATCTGCAGGGCTGCTACGTGGAGGTCAACGCACACCTTCACGAGATTCTACTGGGAGGAGTCCAGGGAGGAGTCCAGGGTCGGACAGGCAGTGATGCGCAACCTGCTCGCCACCTCCCGTGGTTGTGCATGTGTGTACTGCTATGTACTCATAAATTCATGAGCATGTGAATCCATGCCAGACCCACACTGGAGAACAACAGTTACAGGTATGTAACTTGTTCCTTACAGTGCAATCGCAATCCCTCCCACATAGAACCACAAAGTTATTATTTAACATAAACAAATAAACATCCACCATATCCCTATACTAACCTTACCTCTTACAAAACTGTGTCTGAGCTATAACAAATACATCGCACTATAGATAATGCTGAGTTAGAGTTTCGATGCTATTTGTAAGTGGTTGGCTACTGTGAAAATCACATACTTGCGCTTGGTAGCTGTAAAGTATTCTTTGGCTTCTCTAAGTCGTCTTTTCTATCTCTCGCTCAAATAGGGTTTAAGCCGGTTGGAACTGATATTGGCATATACTAGGCAAAATACAAAGGAAGTGAATCAGACCTTCATTCTTCTGAAGGCAAAATGATCACCTATCTGATTAACCTTTTTCGGTTCCATGTAATTTCGACAGGTGCAATTTTGATGTTTTTTTTAACGAGTATTGTTTACCGAAAAAACTCAATGAAATTGAATATTTTTTATTTTTGAGGGGTTCCCTCCCAATCCCCCATCACCTATTGTTTTTTATCTATTCCTGACCCCCCACTCCTTATATATACTTTTCCAACCCCCGCTACATATATATATTGATGAGTTTTTTCGGCAAAATATATACAAAAAACCTCATCGAAATTGCATACATCCATGAAAGAACGCTATACAAATCCTACAAAACAATGCCCTTAGGGCCGCGCTAAACGTACCCAGGCCGGCGCACATTTTAGCCCTCACCAACATCACTGGCTAACAGTACAGGAACGCATCATGTTGAAATCACTCACTCTTACCCACAAATGCCTCCACCAAAGGGCACCCGCTTACCTGACCAGCAACTTCACACCCACACAACGTACCAGACCAACCCGTAATATCTATCAGCACCGCCTCACCACCCCTAGATTCAAACTACAAAGGGCTGGGGGCAGTAGCTTGCCTACATTTGCCAGCGACTTTGGAACACCCTGCCTCTCAAACTCAGACCCCAGGAAACAACTTAAAACGCACCTCTTTACCATCAGTTCAGCCCATCACGACACCGAACTTGCCTAGCCCTATACCAACTGTTTACACTTATGTTCTGATAATCCACTTGCTATTTTGGTATGTTGTATACCCTCTGTCACTTGTCATGCCTATCTCCTATTACTCTTGTCATGCTTTCCTTTGTTACTCCTTTGAGTCACTGTAACGCTTACATTTGGGCTCTGCGGGAACACCACTCCTGATGACAACAACTACTCTTCTCTGGGTCCGTTGCTCTCTCACTAGTATTCTGTTCTTCTATGAAATCAGGAATCTGTGGAATATATCAGGAACTTGTTAATGATGAATTCTATGTTAATAGTAGTGAGTTGAACTTATTTTGCTAATTAACCCCCACCCCTTCCTTTACTGGTGTCAGCCTTCTCACCTCAGTTTAGATTATAATGGGCTCTCCATCCTGCTTCGGCGCAGGGGTGCATGTACTGAAGAAGGGAACAGTTTGATTGGGCAAGGGTAGAAACTACCTTTGGTGAATAGAGTGCAATGAAACAGCCAAAATAAAGAGCAAGGGAATTCTACACCCCCTCCCAACAACAGCAGGCAGGATATGTAATAAGGAAATTACAATAAGAGACCTAAGGTGAGTGAAAAGTGTTAAATGTGCTCACTCCAATCCTGGAGAAGATACCACCACTACTGGTAAACTACCGCAGAATATCTAAGACAACCTGGTGATATAGATCTATGTTTCTCCCTAGCTCTCAAGTAACTGCCTCAAGAGCGCTATTCCTATCAAAGGGGTTAACAATGCTAAATTACATTCCTCACAAGAAAATGCAATGGAAAGGTGACTTGGAACGAAAGGTATCAATCCCTTTTCTGTGCCGAAGGTTTGACGCTTTGCGCACACTAATGCCTAGAACTAATATGACTAAAACTGTGACTGAGAAATGTGCGCCGACATTCTAAAAACTGGAATCTCCTCACACACACAGAGTCCTAAACACTATTGCAATGGCGAAGCGTGGCTAGGAAAACACCAGAGCTCGTGAAGAAACCCAATGCTGCGCACTCGCTACTATTAACTGCTAACACATTGGCAATACTTTTATAGTAAGCGATACTTGCGGTGAGTCGGAGGCGGAAGAGAAGGCTTCTCCTGATGAACTCTCTCACTGAATAATACCAATTCCTCACAGGGTAAACATAACAGGAATGACAGAACGAAGTACAAGAAAAACAATGCTAATGGGGCTACGGAGGGAGAGAACAAAGAATGGAACTGGAAAACAATGGTGGTCGGTCATAATTTCGAAAACAAAAGGTCGAATGACAATAATGTCGAAACAATAATGTCGAAAAATAAAAAATCGAATTTTCTTTTAATTTATATATTTTTTTGGGGGTTTTGTGAGTAAAAAAAAAGAAGGGGGTTTGGGGGGGAACCCCCCCCCCCCATTTTGAATAAAAAACATAGTTAAAAAGAAATTCAATTTTTTTATTTTTCGACATTATTTTTTCGCAAAAATGACTTTTGACATTTTTGCTTTCGAGATTATCACTTTAAACCGAAAACAATATAGGGGTTATCTGTGGATACAAGGGTCTGTGGAATTCTTGTCAGAAGCTGAATCGCGGTAAGCGCCCACTGCGACAGCAGAGAAGACGCGAAGCGCAGCACAACAAAGGGGAGTGGCTTAAGTACTCTCAAAGCTACCACAACTAGACCATATTGTAGCATTGAGGGAAGACCGCCTGTCGGCCATATTGGGTGATGAGGAAATGCCTGAGTTTAATTAGCCCACAATGTCCTTTCTGCCCTTAGCCCAGGAATGGTACACCACCAACCAAGACTTCTTGGGGGAACTTCTAAGGGGAAACCCAGTGGTCATGACAGTATTCCCCCCCAAAACCCCTCCTAAACTGGAACTCCCCTTCCTAGGTTTGCACAGGTTATTGCGATAAAAGGCCTTTAACAATCTGGGGGCATGAAGATTTTCTAGGGGTTCCCATGTTCTATCCTGAGGACCGTACCCCTTCCAATCCACCAAATAGAATAGTTTATTGCGCACAATCCAAAATTGCCTTGACTTCATACTCGAGTTGATCATTCTCTACTTCCACAGGAGCTGGCACATCTTGGATCCGAGTGTTCGGATGAACTGGTTTCAAAAGTGAAACATGAAATACCAAGTGGATTTTCATGGTTCTTGGAAGTGCGAGTTTCATGGCTACTGGATTGATTATTTTTTCAATGGCAAATGGCCCCAGAAATTGTGGAAGGAATTTTCGAGACCCTTTTAAAGCCAAATTTTTTTTTGCTAACCACACCAAATCCCCCACCTTATAATCTGGAGCATCACATCTCTTGCTATCCGCAAATTTCTTCTGAGACTCTTTGACCAAGGACAATTGTTCTCGTGCTTGATCTACTGCTGTAGTAATTTTTTCGTGCAGAGATTTTACTGCTGGCATCTCCAATGGTTCAGGTGGGTCAAAGGCCGATGTGCGTGGGTGCCGGCCGTGCAAGGTGTAGAATGGACTAAGTCCAGTGGAGGCATGGACAGAATTATTATATGCATACTCTGCAGTCCACAAAACATTGAGCCAGGTGTATTCAAGTTGATGTAGCATACACCTCAGATACTGTTCCAAGGTTTGATTGGTTCGCTCAGTTTGTCCATCAGTCTGGGGATGATGGCTGGTGGACAAGCGTACATCTATTCTTGCCAACTCGCAACATTTCCTCCAGAATTTAGAGACAAATTGGCTTCCCCGATCTGAAACTACTATTGAAGGAAAGCCATGCAGTTTCACTATGTTCTCCAAAAAGGTTTTTGCCAAGACTGATGCTGAAGGTAATCCTTTCAATGCTACAAAATGCGCCATTTTTGAAAATAAGTCCACCACCACCAAGATGGTATCAAACCTTCAAAATTAGGTAAATCCGTGATGAAGTCCATTGAAATAGTATGCCAGGGAGCAGGTGGTACACTCAATGGTAGGAGAAGGCCAGCAGGTGTTCTTTTTGGAGTTTTATTTTGAGCGCAATTACCACATGTTTTCAGGAATTGAATGACATCTTTTCGCCAAGTAGGCCACCAGTACGATCTCTTCACCTTTTCCAAGGTTTTGGTGATTCCCGGATGACCTTCCAACAGGGCTCCATGATAGTTAGCAACCACTAGCGCTTGCAGTTTGGGTGTGGGCAAGTACAAAAGTTCCGGATAAAACGTTAAACCATCTTGTACTGAAAAACATTCTCCTTTTGATTCCCATTTTATCAATTCCTCCTTAGAGATGCTGGTTTTAATCTCATTTCTCTGCTCTTCAAAGGTCGAATCTGTAGTATCTATAGTTCTGAGTACCTTCTCCCTGGAAATGATCTCCACAGGAACAACGAGCACATAAGCTTCTTCCCCTTTTCCAATACGGGATAGGGCATCCGCCTTCCCATTTCGCACCCCTGGTCTGAATGTAATGATAAAATAATATTCTGCAAAAAAGAGGGCCCTTCGTAACTGTCTAGAGGATTGTGCCTTTGCAGAGCGTAGATATTGCAAGTTTCGATGGTCGGTGAAGATGGTTACCGTGTGTCTTGCTCCTAGCAAGTGATGCCTCCACTCTTTAAGCGCACACTTTATGGCCAATAACTCTTTATCAGTAATAGTATAGTTCAATTCTGCAGAGGAGAATTTTTTAGACCAAAAGGCCACTGGGTGCAGTTCTTGGGTGTCGGGGTTGCGATGAGACAAAACAGCTCCCGTGGCTACATTTGAGGCATCCGTCTCAACCACAAAAGGAAGATCGGTTTGCGGATGTTGGAGCACTGGTGCAGCTGTAAATCGCTCCTTTAGTTTTTGGAAGGCCTCATCAGCCTCTTTAGTCCAATCAAATGTTCTGTTTTTTCTGAGCAATGATGTGATGGGATGAACCAAACGAGAAAAGTCAGAGACGAATCGCTGGTAAAAATTTGCGAATCCAAGAAAACCTTGAATTCCCTTGACAGAAGTGGGCACAGGCCAGGTGAGCATGGCATCGACCTTCCTGTTATCCATCTTGATTCCATGTGCAGAAAGAATGAATCCCAAAAACTCCACTTCAGGAACATGGAAATGACATTTCTCCAACTTGACATACAGAGAGTTGTCGTTGAGTGTTTGAAGTACAGAAGTCACGTGCCTTACATGATCTGAAGGGTTTGCGGAGAAGATTAGAATGTCATCTACATAGACAACCACACAGATGTCCAACAATTCTCTGAAGATGTCATTCATGAAGGACTGAAAAGCCGCTGGAGCATTGCAAAGCCCAAAGGGCATCACTTGGTATTCGAAGAGCCCAAACCGCGTTCGAAAGGCGGTTTTCCACTCATCTCCTTTCTTAATTTTAATAAGATGATAGGCACCTCAGAGGTCGAGCTTGGTGAATATCCATGCCTGTTTCACCTGATCCAGCAAGGTTGATATGAGGGGAAGAGGATAACGATTCTTCACTGTGATTTGATTGAATGCTCGGTAATCGATGCAGGTTCTCAAATTCCCTTCTTTCTTGGGCACAAAAAAGAGTGGAGAGGCCGCCGGAGACTTAGATGGCCTGATAAACCCATTAGCCAGGTACTGATCCAGATAGGACCTCAAATGGACATTTTCTTTTTCGGTAAGGGCATAAATTCTACTGCACAGAAGCTGAGCTCCGGTAGTGATATCAATTTGACAATCATATGGTCTGTGTGGGGGCAAAACTTTGGCTTGTTTTTCTTCTTGAAAGATATCCTGGAATCTTCGATACTCTCCTGGTAATGAACCTATGAGACCTAAGGTAATTTTAGTAGTTGGATCAGGCTGCATCAGAATTACTGAATCTTCTGTTGACATACACGCACTCTGACAACTAGAGGCAAATGTTAGAGTTCCAGAACACCAATCGATTAAGGGGTTATGCTTTTCCAACCAGGGCATTCCCAAGATGATCTGGAATTGTGTGGCTCGAATAAGGTCAAAAGAGATCCTCTCCCTGTGTCCCTCCTGGCAAAGCATAATGAGATTGTTAGTGCACTGCGTTACGGGACCTGACACCAATGGAGATGTTCTTGGCTTCTAACTTTTCCCTTAAAGAGAGTCCCAATTTGCTTGCCAGATGTAGATCCATGTAATTGCCAATAGCCCCACAGTCAATGTATGCAGTTAGTGCATGCCTTTTAGTGGGAGTTTCAGGACTAAAAAGGACAATAGGAAACACAAAGTGTGAGGTCACTGCAACCTTTTCCATGCTCGACAAGCTGACCTCTAGACTTGTCGGGCACTGGAGTTTTCCGCCATCTGATCCTTCTTGTCCTGGTTAACACCTCCCAAAGGTTTCCTAGCAGGTTTAACTGAACAATCTTTCAAAAAGTGACCGGCCTTGCCACAATATGAGCACAACTGCAGTTGACGTCTTTTCTCTCTCTCGGCTTGGGAGATTGGACCTCGGATTCTGCCCAACTGCATGGGTTCAGGATGAGTATCTGATCCTGATTTCAACAGTGGTTCTCTTGAGCGAACTACAAAGGCTCGGTTGTCTTGACAAGCTCGATCTGTTCTTCGGTCCTGTAAACGATGATCCAACTGTATAGTTAAAGCGATGAATTCCGTGATATTTTCAGGCGGATTCACTACTTGAGCCAAAACATCTTTCAACTCACTGCGCAACCCACAGTAAAATAACGTTGTCCTTTTTTTCCGTGGACCAATTCGTTTCTGCCATCAGCCTATTAAAGGTAGGCACGTTTGCGAATAACTCCTGATTGCCCTGCTTCAGTGAGAGCAATTCATTGTCCAACGCCTGTCCTTGAGTGTGACGAGCAAATAGTTTTTCTAACTCTCGTTGGAATTCTGCAAAGTTCTGCAACACTGGATCATCCCTATTAACCAGGGGAATAGACCAATCAGCCAAATATCCACCCAGATAAGCAACACAAATGCAACCTTTGATTGGTCAGTGGGGAACACTCCCGGTCTGCACAAAAAATGCAATCTGCACTGATTTAAGAATACTGCAAATCTTTTGGGTCCCCCGTAAAACGCTCCGGAGGTGCCAAAGGAATATTCCTAGGAATGACCACTTGGAGAGGAACCGGGGCGATGTAGAGGAGGAAGCCTGGGGATTACCTTGGGATAAGGACACCTGTCCCGCTTGATTCTGCAACAGTTGGCGAGCCAGTTCTTCTGTCCGCTCTCTATTCACCCCTAATTCTCTTCTAAGAGCACTGGTTTTGGACCGAGCTGAATGGACTTCGGCCCTTAGTTCTACCAGAAGTTGGGTTAACTGATCTACCTCAGGAGTTCCCATGGTGTCCAGGCAGAGCACTTTTCCACACGGCTTTGCGTTCTGTAACGCTTACCTTTGGGCTCTGCGGGAACACCACTCCTGATGACAACAACTACTCTTCTCTGGGTGCGTTGCTCTCTCACTAGTATTCTGTTCTTCTATGAAATCAGGAATCTGTGGAATATATCAGGAACTTGTCAATGATGAATTCTATGTTAATAGTAGTGAGTTGAACTTCTTTTGCTAATTAACCCCCACCCCTTCCTTTACTGGGGTCACCCTTCTCACCTCAGTTTAGATTATAATGGGCTCTCCATCCTGCTTCGGCGCAGGGGCACATGTTCTGAAGAAGGGAACAGTTTGATTGGGCAAGGGTAGAAACTACCTTTGGTGAATAGAGTGCAATGAAAAAGCCAAAATAAAGAGCAAGGGAATTCTCCACCCCCTCCCAACAACAACGGGCAGGATATGTAATAAGGAAATTACAATAAGAGACCTAAGGTGAGTGAAAGGTGTTAAATGTGCTCACTCCAATCCTGGAGAAAATACCACCACTACTGGTAAACTACCGCAGAATATCTAAGACAACCTGGTGATATAGAACTATGTTTCTCCCTAGCTCTCAAGTAACTGCCTCAAGAGTGCTATTCCTATCAAAGGGGTTAACAATGCTAAATTGCATTCCTCACAAGAAAATGCAATGGAAAGGTGACTTGGAACGAAAGGTATCAATCCCTTTTCTGTGCCGAAGGTTTGACACTGTGCGCACACTAATGCCTAGAACTAATATGACTAAAACTGTGACTGAAAAATGTGCGCTGACATTCTCGGAAACTGGAATCTCCTCACACACACAGACTCCTAAACACTATTGCAATGGCGAAGCGTGGCTAGGAAAACACCAGAGCTCGTGAAGAAACCCAATGCTGCGCACTCGGTACTATTAACTGCTAACACATTGGCAATACTTTTATAGTAAGCGATACTTCCGGTGAGTCGGAGGCGGAAGAGAAGCCTTCTCCTGACAAACTCTCTCACTGAATAACGCCAATTCCTCACAGGGTAAACGTAACAGGAATGACAGAACGAAGTACAAAAAAAACAATACTAATGGGGCTACAGAGGGAGAGAACAAATAATGGAACTGGAAAACAATATAGGGGTTATCTGTTGATACAAGGGTCAGTGGAATTCTTGTCAGAAGCTGAAACGCGGTAAGCGTCCGCTGCGACAGCAGAGAAGACGCGAAGCGCAGCACAACAAAGGGGAGGGGCTTAAGTTCTCTCAAAGCTACCACAATTAGACCATACCGTAGCATTCAGGGAAGACCGCCTGGCAGCCATATTGGGTGATGAGGAAATGCCTGAGTTTAATTAGCCCACAATGTCCTTTCTGCCCTTAGCCCAGGAATGGTACGCCACCAACCAAGACTTCTTGGGGGAACTTCTAAGGGGAAACCCAGTGGTCATGACAGTCACATCTCTACATCTGTAAATCCTTTCACCTATTGTAATTGTATTGTATATCACTTACACCTGCTGTAACTCGCTCTCTCTGCTAACACAGTGCCCAGATGCCTAAGGGCACGGTGCGCTATATCAGCTGCAAAAATAAATAAATTAATAAATATACCCGTATTTTCCACTTGCTAGTTATTGCCGCTAACTGTAGTATCATCAAGCAAAAATTAATGTGTAACATTTTTAGCCAAAGTGTTTCTATTTCATTGATATATACCCTATAAACCAACATACATTTTGCAACCAATATGCCCTTAGCTACTTTGCCCCCACATCAATTATTGAACATCTTATGCTGGGATAAATCGAGAAAGACTTATTTGACCAGATGTTTAGAATAAATGGCCATAGTTTCTGTATTAGACCACATATATTCCATCTCCAGGAGGGTACTGATCGATCTTTTAGACACTTGCAAGTCAAAGGCATTCAAAATCGCCTGGTGTTTTTACAAATTCCTGAAGTTCATCTCTATAGATGGCTAAACATGGCATAGACCATACTCATATCCAGGGAGTATTGGTCTAAAGTATAGATATTGCTTTATGTTCTATCCCAAGCTCTTCTCATTTTAGCATCAAAAGAAAACTTTGGGGCTGATTTGGGAAGAGCAAGGAGATGTTTAAAAAAGATTCTTACTACAAAGCATTTAAGATTTGCGTGTCCGCATACCTCAGCTCCATAGAGGACGACCTATTTCATTAGTGCGTGATACACTACAAAAGAAGGAGAAATTACTCGACCACCCATAATGTTTTGAACAAGTAACTGCTACTCCACAGCGTCTTTTGTGCAACAAATCACCTTTTGATATACAGGGAGGTACTGAAATACACCTGCCTGTAGTCAAAAAACATAACATATTCGATTGTCTTTTCTTCCAAATAAAGATTGAATTTAGGTAGTCGTCTAAGGTGGCAAACCATACATTTTGATTTCTGGCCATTGATTGAGAAGTCCCTTCTGCTGCAAAGCTGACTACATTTGTCAAACTATGTGTGTACTCCTGAAGAGATTTATGAAATTAAAGCCACATTATGGGCATAAAGAAGTATGCCAAATTTTTTCCCACCAAGGTTTGGAGCATCGGTGAACAAGTCTGTGATCTCCAAGATGATGTAATTCATGAAACAGGAGTATTGGGATGAGAACACATGCATATTAAACTCCTTTTCAACAAGGAAAGTTTATGCTGTCTCCACACTGACACTCAACCTTACGACAGTTCGGTTGGAAATATATAATTGTTTTGATCAATTTCAACAAAGGGGTGGGGGTGTGAAGATGATCTAATGTATGCTATAGGGCCCCTCAGTAGACACTGTCAAAAGCAGTTTCCAAATCTATCACTAAAATATACAGTGGTGTCTTTTTTTATCATAACATATTCGGGTTGGGAGGTAGAAACGTAAGGCTTTGTAGAGGAGGTGTTAGAGACCCCCCTCCCTCAAACTAAATACAGATAACTTGACAGGCTGATCAATAGTTCCAGTTTTACCAAAATTAGAATTGTAGCGCTTTCTAGGCCAAAAAAAGCACATTTTAGGGCAACATATATTTTTTAGGGTCAGAATGCCTTACACAGCAGAGGGTATCTTAGGAATTACACATATATTTTGAATATCGAAAAATGTATGCTGAAAACTGAACAGAAAATGAGTTCTACTTTAAAGGAGAGTGGTTAGCCATTTTGTAGTTGAACAGAGCATTCAGATTAAGAGAAGGTCCGGCAGATTCTAAAATGGTTGCTTGAAAACAAGATGTTGGAATTTCACATAGTCATGCAAAAATAATTAAATAATTCTCTAAGAGCAGTTCATTGAAAGTTCACTGCTATATGCCAGTCAAGTGAGTGCTAGTCCAGACATGTTTTGTGGACCTGATGAGGGGCAGTCAAGCCAACCAACCCTGGAATGAAAAATGGTTTGTCTTTAGTTTTAAGAACCAATTAAACTGTATTGTGCAACAAACTGTAGAATTGGCTGAGCTGGAGAAAAGTATAAAAGAGGAGCTGTTTCAAGAGCCCATTGCTGTAATTTTCTGATGTCTGAATAAAGATGATGTTTGAAAACCAGTCCAGGTTCCTGTTTCTGCCTCTTTGCCTTGCCTCCAGACTCTGCATGCCTAATCCACAGTTGCTAATGCAAGGGAGGTCACAGGCCCTCCTTTTCACTTGATGAGTGCACAAAGGGAACTGAAGACTGTCCTTGCAGGGTCAAGAACCCAGACAGAAGCACATGCTGACAGGACTAGGAGATGGGCCCTGGTAAGAATGGCAGAGTAATTAAATGAATCTGCAGTGTGCCCCCATCTTGCCAAGGGGGTCGCATATGGCTGTCAGCATGTGATGATGACGGTTGTACTTTGACACCTGTGGATTTTGGTATGTATATGGGGACTGAGGTGAAGAGGGAGAGAATAAAAGACATGCAGTGTTAAGGGTCTTTTTAAAAGTAGTCTAGAAGTAGACAGTGTTTTTTTTAAAGCAATATAAGAGTAGTCAGTGGTTTTTTTGTACTAGTTTTTAGTCCTAGTGTTTAATTAATGTGAGAAGAAGAACATCAAGTAAGGTATATGGACGAGGAACGATCCATATGAAAGCCCAGAAATCCTACATTCAGAAATGTCTAGAAGAAGATATTTCACAATCCCAGTGAATATATAGGCAACAATCAGACAGGTCTGTGAAAGGAGATATCTTAAACTCCCCATCAGTATTATTCAGGGGCAGGCAGATAAGTCACGAGGAGCGTTGGCAGGAGTTATATGTAAAGCCGGCTAGCATGTCTATTTTTCTGTCTGTCTATCTGTTATGTGTTATGTGTGAAATGAAATATGCTGAGGACTAAGCTATTGATGAGAGTGCACTCATGCGCATGACTTAAAATGTGATGAAAGGGAGAACCCAGATGAAATAATAAAAAGATAGTCAGAAGATGTAGCTAGTTTTGAACCCTTGCAGGAGAAAGGCATTGGTAGATACAGGGTTAATTTTTATATTCCTGCATAGTAGACATTCTTGACCAGCTAAAAAGCTTTGAACGATATAAACCTGTGCTTCCCTTCACACAAACGAAGCAGAGATTAAAAGTACGACAGAAATGAAAAATATTGATTTGACTTTTAAAACAGCCAGCTATGCATTTAACAAACACAGGAATTTAAGGATGTTTAAGTCAAATGGAAGCAAAAACCGACATTAGATCCTAGTCTTCCAGTTGATTAACAGTATGAGTTATATTAAGCATTTTAAAAGTGTAATTTCAGACAGTTATAGCCTTTTTTCTTAAAGTGATGTGCGTAGCTTGGCAGCCGGCCAGCGCAGAACACATACAGTAAATAATGTTTGCACACCGCTGAAAGCAGCCACAGTGTTTGTTCAAAGGACTGAGAGATCAGTTGGCATAGTTAAAGGGAGTTATTTATGATTTTGGAAAAACGCAAGGCTGTTGCACAGAAAGCCACAGATATGGAGTTCTTTGAGTTAATGTAACTAAGACAGCTTGCGCAGGAAGAACAACAATATGCAATTGTAAAATGGTTTTAGCAAGACTATTGATGGATTAGGAAACTATTTGTATTTATATTCATGATGAAAAATAGGGAGAAATTGTATTCAGAAAATTATGAAAAATATTATGAAATACTGATTTAAATTAAGAAGGATTAACACTAGTATATATGAAAGCATGTAATGAAAGTGCTTAGAAATGTATTTTGTGTGATTTTGAAAAACTGTATTTTCTAATGTCTAACTTAAAGTAGCCTGGGGCTCGCCAGGACGCATATGGAAATTTGGACTTGAACCCGGATGTATTCAATACATTTGTTATTTTTTGGGATTTTTAAGGTATCGATGTGTAGTGGTGATGGTCCGTAGTGGAGACACTCAGGGGTTGAAATGACTGATATTTATTGAGCAATTGACGGAAGAAATATTTTGAAAAATTTCATTTTTTGTAATGTGTTTAAATGTATGGTTGTTACAAATCAGATACTGAGAAAAAGTGCTGGTTTTAATTTGCAAGGTGAGTTAACTCCTAGTTACCCCACTAAGCAAGAGGCATATTTTGACATTTAATTTTTTATGGTAGTAAAGTGATGTATAGTTGAACTTTGTTGTGAAGACATTGCCTTTGTACTAGAGATGGTTCCCAGTTGTTATATATGAGAAAGATGGGGGCCTCATGGAGATACTGTTTAAAAATTGCATAAGTCAATTCCCATTTTTAGGGGGTTGGCTGGTCATATAATGTGGTAATGATGGATGTTTTATTATTAAGCACATATTAAGGAGTACCACTAAGTTGTTGATTTTATATGTAGTAAATAGGTGTCCCTTATTAAGAAGGAAATGGGACATTTAGAATGGACATTGGTTATTGAAACATGCACAGGTCAATTGTGCAAATGAGAAAAAGAGAGGAAAAATATTATTTTTGTTAAAATAGCCTTCAGTGCACTAAGAAAAGAAAAAAGACAGATTGCCAAATAGAAACACCAAAGGAGTGCTTTGGGTAAACACAGTGGCGAGAATATTAGTAGTTAAGGGATAGAGAGAAGGCATGGGATATGTATTGCATGTAGGTTTAAAACATGCACTGACAATTTAGAGCACACTGGAGAGGTGCCAAGCAGGGGAACAATGTTGTCCTCCTCCCTATATGGCATGTCTCTGAAGTATGGAGGCATTTAGAGAAAAATGTGTAAAAAATGTGTCAAGGATCACAAGTTGGAAAAGGTGTCGCTGAGATTTAAAATGTAATTATGAGTGTGAATTACAGTAAAAAGTAGGCTAATATATTAGTGGATATTATTGAACTAGGAACAGTGAATATCTATGGTGGATGACAAGGATAAATGAGATAAAAACACTTTTTTAAGAAAACATGAGAAATGCATGTAGGAATGAAAGAGTTTGCATTTAACATAAGGAAGCAGTGAGCAATAAGGGAAGGTGCTTACAAGGCGCAGTGAGACTAAAAGCACAAATGCAAACACACACACACACACACACGCATGCATGCACCCGAGAAGGCATGCATACGCACATGCATGAACACAGGTACACGTGATTTTATGGAAGTATAGACAACCAATGAACTATAGATAATGGCCCTCATTAGGACCCTGGCGCTAAGTGTTTAACGGCGCCGTAAAAGGCTGCGGTGCCGTTAAACACTTAGCACCTTACTACGAGGTCCCTTTGTGGGACCCGACCTGAACGGCTGGTCTAGACCAGCCGTTAAAGTAGGGACCCGCAAAGGGACCTTGGTGCTAAGTACGGTAGTGCAATTTGGAATGGGGTGGTAATTCCCCATTGAACATTGGCGGACTCGTTACGATACCGGCACCAACCATGGTGCTAATAGCGCCATGATTTAGCGCCAGTATCGTTAATGAGGGCCAATGTATTTAAAAAACACACACACACGCAGGATGCTTTGTGTTTTGCATTTAAAATGATAGCTAACACGGAATATAAGAATGGCTGGTCCTTTTTGAAGTAATATAAAGAATAGAGACGTGCTTGTTTATATTCAGGAGCACTGAATTGTTGAAGAGTGCAAGCAAGGATGAAAGCAGTAATTGTATTTCACCACGGTTTTATGTCAGAGACTGTTTGAAGTAGGCGCTCAGGAAAGCATGTGGGAGTAGAAACAAGGTCATGAGACTATTGCGCATTATTGTAGGCTGCTGAAAGAGGAAAAATAGCAAGAAAAGCAATACTAGGAAAACTCAAGGACGCAATGGTAGTTCAGAAGAAATTCATTTTTCTTCGAGGCACATTTTAATAAATGGAGGAGGATTGAGAATGCGGTAAGCAAGTGGATGCATCACAGAAGGATAATCAGTGCCAAGTAAATCAAGGAGGGAATGGGATTGTGCCACAAGGCAGCGAAATGAGAACTAAAGAGGTGGTTTGTAGAAAAACCAAGGCAGCTTTGAGAATATGCAAAATGATAATCAAGGCATGCAGGGAGGGCAAGTTAGGAGATTTCCTCCGGTATGTTGGACATATGGGATAACAGAGGACATTGTGTGTGCATATGGAAGCCAAGAATATGCACAAGATTAACAATTCTCAAGAGGGGGGACAGCACATCCTCCAGTATATAGCTCACAAGCTAGGGAAGGGTTTGCCCAGGATCAGACATTATATCAGACATGAGCACTCAGAGTGCAACAGGTAGAGCAGCTAGAAAAAGTAAAAAACAGATTCACTGCAGGGTCAAGTATAGTGAGCCCCACGCAGATTTAATGATGTGTGAACTCAGAATAGGTATTGACACCCAGGATAGGGGGTGCCATTATGGTAGGAGGAAATCCTTTCACAGGAACGGGGTATGCATGCACCCACAATAAGGCAGCTCACAGAGTGGCTTGATGTGCTCAGAAGTATTAGTGGCACTAGGCTCCAAGAAGTGCTGAGGGTTAATGTGACACTAGGAGGCAAACATCTTTGTTCTATTGATAGACACTAGGACTGCATGTCCATGTAATGAAGGTGGAAAAATATTGAATGATGGGAATTATCAGAAGATTGAGGGTTCTTTTTATTTATGAGCTATCAGTCTTTATAGGAAAGTGTGTTATGACTGATCTTTGTTATATTTGCGACAGGCACCCGTCAACGTTTTTGGAAGTGATTATATTACAAAGCTTAACATGATGATTTTATTTAGTTAATCAACGGATAGGGTGTTCCATTTTTGGAATGCACCATTTGAGCGCGGATGAAATTATATGAGCATGTGCAGGGCAAATGGCCTTGCGAGGATTGTGGTAGAACCAAAGGTCTTTCTTATTCTGAGGTGAGCATTTTGTTAAACATGGCTATTGGGCCTAATGGAGAAAGTGGTGAAAATAGTTGTTGAATTCTTGTTTAGACTACTGATACCTATGGATAAAGTGTGGAGACAGATAATTAAAAGCAGTCATAATGCGAAAGAAAATTAACGTGCTGAAAGGAAGGGACAATAAGAGCAGACCGTGGAGGTCGGTGATGGTTCTCAAAGAAGGGTCTAGGCTGATTGCCTTCACTGATGGCAACATATCTAGACAGGACTCAATAGATGATGAAGTGGTGTTTCTTTAGGAGCATCACATACTGAATAGGAAAAGGGAAAATCTTAGAGCATGTGGCAATAATGTAGCCGCATGCAACATAATTTCAGAAAGGCTTGGAGAAAATGCCAAGTGTCTTGTGGACCACGGGCCCTCACGGCATGGGTTCAGTAAAATGAATAGGGATTATAAATATGACAAATATGAATGTTTGTTATGATTAGACTAATTAGGGGAAGATGAAAATAAATGATTGGCCTTAAACAGCACAGGAGTAAGAAACTCAAAAACTAGAGGTTTGATGACAAAATGTAGGGAGCCAATAAAAATAAAAATAAATAAATAATGCATGAATGAAATAATGAATAAATGAATGAATTAATGATTGAATGAATGAATGACTGGATATTAAAACAGCAAGAAGCATACATAAATAAAATATTCGGATTTGGAAAAATAAAGAGCACCATTGAGGTTGCTGGCCATAATTGAAAAATGTAGTGTATTTTAATTAAAAAAAGACAATCTAATTAATGAAGGGCCCAAGGGGTATGGTTGGCCAATGTCGTTTTGATTATATGGGATCACCTTTAGTAGAATTGTATGAAAAAACATATGAGAGTAAGTAATATAACAGTATTTGAATGTATATAATGGTATGGATTTATATTTTATAGATTAAGATGATTGACCTTTCTTGTGCATGGGACGACATACTGCTGATCATTATTGGGAATAAGAGACCCAGGTGAGTACAGAAAAAGGCAGTAAGGGATACAGTCTTTTCAAATATGTAGTATTTTCCCAAGATATGTGCAAACGCAGTGAGTATGTAATAGCATGCATATGCAAGCATGGTCATCTCTAACGGCAAGGACGCTGAAGATTAAAGGTAAAGATTTTTTTTTTATTTCTGATGAATAGCAAAATGCCAAAAGGGTAGATTTGGCAGAAGTGAAGGAAAAGTGTAGAATAGGCAAACAATGTATTTCTTATGTCAAAACTCATAGGCACTTAGTAGGAACAGTGCTGGATTCCAAATAACTGGCGTAGGCTAGATTAGTGTAGGGCAAGCAGCAAGCAGTAAGCGAGCGGCGCGCAGCGAAATATGTTTATTGTATCTTAACAGGATCAAGGCACAGCAAATAAGAGAAGATTACTGCAGTCCTATGCAACCAGAAGAAAGACGGCGAAAGAACAGAGAAGAACGATCAGCTAAGCAGGAAGAAGCCAAGTACAGGCCTGAGTGTTACGCTAGTTCATAATTTTTATGTGCACCGACGATTTAGAAAAAAGTGAGCCTAATTGTTGAAAAGGCTGAGAGTGTTAAGGAATGACAGCAGTAGATATTTTTTGTAGACAGAAGGGAGAAAGGGTCTATGTTAGGCAGAAGCCTGTCCCCCTGGCCAGTCCCCAAATTACTTTGCCTCTATTTCGTTTTTTTACAGAAAGCACGAATCCGCACCAGCATTGTCTTCTCCAGCTACGGATGCACCAAGAAGACAGAAGGAGAGCAACACAAGAAGACATCTCGTTTAAAATGTTTTTCCTGATCTGTCATGTTGTTTGTTTGTCGTTTGTTATGTTTGACTCCTTGGTCTGAGAATGTCGACCTTAGGGGAAAAATGTGTCCTTTGAAAGGATATACGGTTTTTAGGGAAAGGAAAGCCTATGAGAAAATAATGGCAATACCAGACAAGTGGATGTAGTTCTAAATAATCCCAAATTATGAGCCAAGTACCGACATCACCCAGCATGTATTTGAATGCAAGTTGAAGATAAACAAAAGAAGGAGAGGAACAGTCATTTTGGTGTATTAGAAATTAAGCAAAACACGATGGGCCTCATTACGAGGTATGCCGGAAGCCATGCCGCTATTTGTGGCATGGCTGCCGGCAAAACCGCATCCGTGTCCGTGTCCTCGGCATGAGGACTTACCGGACCATTCCGAGTTCGGATGGCCCGGTAATTCCTCACTCGAGGACACGGACACGGTTCATCCCCATTCCCATTTCAGCCCCCATAGGGCTGAATGGGAATGGGAGAGGGAGCAAACAATGGGCCATAACGAGATGGCCCATTGTTTGCTCCCTCTTCCCCTCGCGGGACCCGGCATGCACGCCTGGTTTTCCCAGGCGTGCTTAACGTGTCCCGCAAGGGGACCTCGTAATGTGGCGGAACGGGTTGAACGGCGCTGCAGCCTTTTACAGCGCCGTTTAACCCGTTCCACCAGGGTCGTAATGAGGCCCGATGTAGATTGTTTAGGAGGCAGGAATGTTTGAAAGAAACACATGAGTAGCTTTTTAAGGGTTGGGCTTGAGGAGGAAGTATTGACGATAAAGACATATTTATTTTTCAATGAAAACTCCTTCTATTTTATATTACAGATGGACTGGAGAGACATATACATCAGGAGATTGGCAGCATACGACCCTGTGAGCAGAGATAAAAGATTAAGTGACCCAGCCAGATGCCCAGTCATAATTAATTCTCTGTGTTTGAGAATTGCCTTCACAGAAGACTCCCCCATCCTTGTGTTCCCTAGCAAAATGCCCCCTCTTATTAAGAATGAAACGGCCTGGGAAATTGCTGCAAAGCAGCCTAAAGGACAGAAATACAAGATGACCAGATCAGGAAAAAGATCTGTGGACATGGAAGATGTTAAACCGAGACGAGTCAGGTGGAGGATGTATTGATGAAAGATTAATGGAAAATGGAAGATAAATAGACATTTGAAAATGTGCATGAGGAAACAATGGGAACCAGGAAATGTGGAACGGGAGTAAGGAAAAAGTGTGCAGTAAAAGTCACACACAACCAATTTGTGAAAATGGGCTGGTGGGTTCCATAAAGGAATGCTTTTCTCTCAATTCTCATAGTGGCTGTAATTACCTGACGTATACAGGTAGTTAAAGGTTACTGGGTAACAGAGGTAGAACTCAGATAAAAGCAAACAAAGGTATTATTTAGGGATACATGCATGTTCAGACTAGGAGAATACAATATGTTATTACTGACTCTGTAGGAATGTTTTATGATACCTCCCATATTGAAACAGATCACTGCACTGAAGGGGGTAACTGGGGCAGAGATGTGTAGGTGCACTAAATATGGGAGAGGGTGGACATTGGGTGTAGTGGCTTTGTATTAAATAGGTGTCTAAATACAAGCCAGAGGGGGGACTGTAGAGGAGGTGTTAGACACCCCCCTCCCTCAAACTGAATGCAGATGACTTGTCAGGCTGATCAATTGTTCCAGTATTACAAAAAAGAGAATTGTAGCGCTTTTTAGGCCAAAAAAGCACATTTCAAGGTGACATATTTTTTTTTGACTCAGAATGCGTTAGGCTGCGGAGGGTATCTCAGGTATTACACATATATTATGAATATCAAAAATGTATGCTGAAAACTGAACAGAAAATGAGTTCTGCTTAAAAGTAGAGTGGTCAGTCATTTTGTAGTTGAACAGAGCATTCAGATTAAGACAAGGTCAGGCAGATTCTAAAATGGTTGCCTGAACACAAGATGGTGGAATTTCACATAGTCATGCTGAAATAATTAAATAATTCTCTAAGAGCAGTTCATTGAAAGTTCACTGCTATATGTCAGTCAAGTAAGGCATGCCCAGACATGTTTTGTGGGCCTGATGAGTGGGAGTCAAGCCAACCAAACCTGGAATGAAAAGGGGTTTGTCTTTATTTTTAAGAAACAATCAAACTGTATTGGACAATAAACTGTAAAATGGTCTCAGCTGGAGAAAGGTATAAAAGAGGAGCTGTTTCAAGAGCTCTTTGCTGTCATTTTATGTTGTCTGAATAAAGATGATGTTTGAAAACCAGTCCAGGTTCCTGTCTCTGCCTCTTTGCCTTGCCTCCAGACTCTGCATGCCTGATCCACAGTTGCGAATGCCAGGGAGGGCAGGCCCTCCTCTTCAGCGTGATATGTCGTGCCTTGTCCCTTAGGAAACCCAACTTGAAAACGAGGGAGAATGTTATTTGCTGAGGATCATCATTCTAACTAGTTCAAAAGCACCTGTGTTTGTTCTGAAGAAGTAAGCATGAAGTAAGGTTTAGATAAACAGTGCTTCCTTTAATGCATGTACAGTGTGGCAAGTCACAAGATGTAAAGCACCACCTACCAATCAGCTTCACATTACTCTCCCAACCATCACTCTCTCTTACATGTGACCTACCACCCTTCTTGAACATGGTAGTATGGAATATTAACAGTGTATGCCAAACATCTCCTTCTTTATAGAGCAGGAAAATAGAGTAAGGTGAATGGAGAAAGTGGAGGAAGGAAGGAAGGAAGGAAGGAAGGAAGGAAGGAAGGAAGGAAGGAAGGAAGGAAGGAAGGAAGGAAGGAAGGAAGGAAGGAAGGAAGGAAGGAAGGAAGGAAGGAAGGAAGGAAGGAAGGGAGGGAGGGAGGGAAGGAGGGAGGGAAGGAGGGAGGGAGGGAGGGAGGGAGGGAGGGAGGGAGGGAAAGGGAGGTCGACACTGGACAATTTATGCCACATAATCTTTCAAATATCTTTGCCTACAAAGGACTCTTTTGGTTCTTATTACCTTTGAACCATTGTTTGTACCAACAACTAGAGTTGTCCCAGGAATGGTGTCCGCTTTAGGGATGCTCCTCCCTGTGAGCAAGAGTCACCTGGCTGACTCCAGGCTCACGTTTGTTATGTTTGTACAAGGATGTCTTCTCCCGCCTACATAATGTGCACTAAGCGTGAGTAAACTTACACAAATGTTGTAATTAATGTTTTTTTCAGCTAAATGTTTTTTTAGCAGTAAGAGATTTCTGCAAATGGAGTTATGCACATTTTCATTTTTAGCACATCCATATATTTGAGGCAAGATGGCGACAAAATGGGAGAATGGCAGAACATCCACGGTGCGATAGTTGCGAACCTGTAGTGCTTTCTACTGATAGCACCAACATGCTTATCAGTGCTGCTGCTGAGTAGGGATGGAGGTGTGTGTGTGTGCATATTGTGTGTGTGTTTGTGTGTAATCATATAGACAGATGCAGTTGTGTATATGTTTGAGCAGGATTTGATTAGGTTATTTGTAATGGGCAAATCCTTGGGGTAACCAGGCAGAAACTGCATCTAGGTGCAGATGTCAACAGTGTGGCGAACAGCAGAAGGATATAATCATGAAATAAACAAATACATTATGGAAAAAGATGTTTTGAGCTTCTTCCTGAATACATTTTCTGAAGGTCGATGGGCAACCAGTTCTGGGCGCAAGGGCCACAGATAGAAAAGTGGCTGAACAAAATGGGAAAAGGGGATCGCCGGAAGGTTTTGACCATCAGATCGAAGGAAGGGGGTTGGATGATAATACAAATCTTGGAGACAAGGTAGCTGGGGGATAGGCCAAGAAGGCACTTTAAAAAGGATCCTCTGTTGTACTGGGAGCCAATGAAGACTTCTGCGAAAAGGAGATATTGAGAGTGTTCTTGGAAGATTGTAAAGAAGTCTAGAGTCCATAATTTGAACGACTTGAATGCCCGTAAGAATGGCATTACAGTAATCCAATTTTGAATTCACCAGTGCCCCAACGATAGCTGGCTGGTCCTTTTTCTGCTATAAGAGGAAGAATGGGCTGCAGTAATTTAAGTCGATAATACATTGATTTCACAATTTCTCTGATGAGGCCATTATTCATAATATTGGGGACATTGCCGCCAATAGTGGCTGCTGAAGACCTTATTGCTTTACCTGTGTAATGTAAAGAAAGGCAGTGTGGTAAGTGCTTTTCTGGGAAACTGTAGAAAATGGCAATATATATTTTATTGTAGTCCTATGGATACTAGTATGGCAATGTGTGCTTTACATGGGTTATGCTGAAAGGGGCCTAGCAACATGTGATTTAATGGGGCAATGTTAAAGCGTGCATAATAGTATGTGGTTTACTGTATACTGTGACAGTATGGCAATGAGCAGCCCTATGGCAATATTTGTAACCTAAGCGATAGTCCCCTGTGTGACCATGAAACTTGTACAATCTACAATAATATTTCTGATGTCTATTACCTCAACGTGTAGGATCTCTATAACCAGTAGAATAGTTATGTTGCATGAGAATCGGTCTGTGTTTCCTGGGGATCCGATATGCAGTATCTGTAACACATTATGAAGCAAAACATGGTATGGGCACATTGAGGAGCAGGTGTACGTCTCAAAGTGCAGAACAGCTACCCCAGGCATATTGATCCAGTCTACACTTATTCATGAGCAGCACCTCTGGCATAGTGCCAGATTATGTGGCATACCTTCCTTCCTTCCTTCCTTCCTTCCTTCCTTCCTTCCTTCCTTCCTTCCTTCCTTCCTTCCTTCCTTCCTTCCTTCCTTCCTTCCTTCCTTCCTCCCTCCCTCCCTCCCTCCCTCCCTCCCTCCCTCCCTCCCTCCCTCCCTCCCTCCCTCCCTCCCTCCCTCCCTCCCTCCCTTCCTTCCTTCCTTCCTTCCTTCCTTCCTTCCTTCCTTCCTTCCTTCCTTCCTTCCTTCCTTCCTTCCTTCCTTCCTTCCTTCCTTCCTTCCTTCCTTCCTTCCTTCCTTCCTTCCTTCCTTCCTTCCTTCCTTCCTTCCTTCCTTCCTTCCTTCCTTCCTTCCTTCCTTCCTTCCTTCCTTCCTTCCTTCCTTCCTTCCTTCCTTCCTTCCTTCCTTCCTTCCTTCCTTCCTTCCTTCCTTCCTTCCTCCCTCCCTTCCTCCCTTCCTCCCTTCCTTCCTTCCTTCCCAGGGCCCCCGACAAGCTGTCATACTGACTATGTGACAAAATCCCATTGGAGAGTCAGGGACTGAGGACCAAGAGATCTTGGGTGCCAGGGACAGCCACCCGATCTGTGCTGGTGCCCCACAGCAGATCCACAATGGATCCCCCAGGGCCAGGGGCAAACAACACAGATCCCCTATAGCATCCCCAGCCTTTTGTGTCATGCATACCCCTGTGCCCTAAGACTCACTCCCTGGTCCATAACACATGACATACAGGCAGAGAATGGAAACCTGTGTGGCATGGGAAACACTGCTTATCAGCCAGTGGTCCCAGGGATCTGCATACTGTATATGAACATCAACAAATACCAGATGGCAGCGGGAAACAGTGTGCAAAGCTACTTTAAGAGATGTGTTGTGAGTCAGCCGGCACTAAGACCTGGGGTGTTGTAGTCATTTCACTGAAAGAAGTGTGCAAGGTGCTGTCAAATCCCAGAGGCTGTGAGTGACTGTTTTGACCAGCTCCAGGAGGCGGTCTTGAACTGAGGAGGGAGTAGGGGGGCGAGGGAAGGACTGGAGACCACAGTCGTGATCCAATTTTATGATCTGGTCTGAGGCCAGTCTGTCTGTTGTAATCCCATCGCAGTTGGTTCGATCACCATTAATTTTTTGGCGGCAAGAATAAGAGTATCTAGAAAACGTCAAATGTAATTTCAATCACAGGTGGATCCCACGACCGTCACAAGCAGCACGTTGTAAAAAGTGAGCAGCATCATGACATTATTGGCAGCACCTGCGAACATAAGAATATCATTCAAATAAATATTAGCAACAACTTTATGTTTGAATTAGGAACCTATACTTTGAGTGTCAACAATCATTATAGTATTGCCTTTTCTGGCACATAACATTTGACGGGGTATTAACCATTCATTCAAGCGAACTAGCACTTATAGGCAATCTTCCAGGACGCACAATGGGACGTTGTGATAATGCCATCACAATTAAGGCGCCCAGCTGCTAAGCAACCGACAAAAAACATAACAATAGCTTCTTGCGATGAATAAACGAAAAACGATTCAGAGTGGGTGCGCAAGTAAAGGATAACATTTTCCATCTAACAAAAGCAATGGATAAGGTAATGAAATGCATCTCGGTTCAGAAACCAAGGAGATTGATCGCAGGAACCATTCCCACTTAGCTGAGTACTAGTACTACCGAAAAACTACAATTTATGCTCTCGTTGGCCTGATGTGGAAACAGGTTGAAGAGGAGAGTTGGACCAGGAACCACCAGCCGCCTGTGTCGACAAACCAATGCCATATTACAGCCTGCGCATGCAGGTGTCATCGCCTAAAATAAGATTTGTGGGTGAGTCCTCCGCAAGAAAATGTTTGGAAAAATGGCTCAAAACAGTGCATTTTACAACACATTTTTACATATGCACTGTACAATAAGCCCTGTTCAAGATCATTGAATGCTCCACGATCCCTAGTCATAATGGGAACATGAGTGCAATGAGCCAAGCATAATATATCAAACAAAGGAGGTGTGGGCTTCACCTCAAAACACATCCTGTGACCTGGCAGCAAGCAAGAAAGACACTGTAACAATCAACAGAGCTTAGCAAGGACGGTTCCAACTCTAGGGCCCCATCACAAACACTATGGGCCTCATTACGAGGTTGGCGGAATGGGTTTACCGGCACCGGTAATGGTTCCGGTGCCGGTAAACCCATTCCGCCCTATTACGATGTTCCCTTGCGGGACCCACACAGAATGTCTGGTCAGACCAGACGTCCTTAGCGGGTCCCGCAAGGGGACCAAGGAGCTAATAACGGGCCCATTATTAGCTCCATCACCATTCCCATTGAGCCCTATGGGGGCTCAATGGGAATGGGGATTGGTTTTAGGAATGAAGAATTACCGGGTCCTCCAAGGTTGGAATGACCCGGTAATTCCTCATTCACAGAACCCGGAGCTGGAACCCGGTATGGAGGCAGCCATGCCATTATTAAGGGCATGGCTGCCTCCATACTCGTAATGAGGTCCTATATATATTATCTGACCTCCAGTGCTTGAAATTTGAGACAGCAAGGGGTAACTTGAAATTTCATGCTCAGGTGCGATAAGATCTGCGAAGCACCCACAGTACAGTGTTGTCATTTAAGAAGGCATAGACGAGACCAGACACAGAGCTGCTGTGGCCAATTCTATAAACAGTTTTAAATATCAGGCTTTGCTCCACTGAGGACCGATGGAGCCTCAGCACACACCAAACTATATTAATACAGTCAGGAGGATGTAGATAGCTTTGGTGAGGTCAGTCTAATTGTTCATTTGGAGACGTCGCAACTCTGCTGACAGCAGGTGAATCTAAAGTTATAAAACAAAGCTATGGTTTTGGTAAAGGCTTTATTGAAGCATTAGAGGTCATACCAGGGCTCTAGGGTGTGGCAGGTGACAGTCGCCCAAGTCAGTGGTCCTGAGCTCAAAGGCAATGTCCCCTAACGATGGCAAAGGTCACCTAGCACACACTAGAGCCAGATGGTAAGGTCTCTAACACTGTTACAGCTTTGCTGTGACACAGCTTGGCAGTGTCTCTTTGGCCAGTGTCCACTATGTACGTATCACAAAGGGAAGCTTGGAACGCAGTCTTTACAAGTGGTCAGAGCCTCTGTCCCAAGCTGGATCCTTGGCTAGAGAGCTGCAAGCTGTGGGAAAACAAAAGAGAACAATAGAATGCTGTCTTCTGCTGTGGTTAGATCCCAGATTCCACACTTTCTGACCATCTAAAGAAAAGAAAAGATGCTCTAATAAAGAACAAGCCCAACTGCCCGAGGGTTTAGAACGTGCTTTACATTTGCTTTCAAAAGCTTCAGAAAGCCTCCTTTGTGCATAAATGATGTGTAATCTAATAAATGCATGAAAGGAAGTCAATTGGCGAAGTCGTGTTAGATGAAGCCCACCAGCTAAAGCTGAATGGGAATGTACACCTCTTTATAGTCTCATTCTGATTCCCATTGAAAAGAAATGGCGAATGACGTCTTGATTGTGAGTGTTCAGCTGGAATCTCTCTCAGCAATGACACATGTGTTTACACCTTCTAGTGGCTTGAATGAATGTTGACAGCTTCATTGTAGTGACGAGTTCCCACTTAACAGGGGCTTTGTACGAGGCACGCAGCATGATATGCTTATTTGCACTATAAATCAGGCGTACTCTTGATTGGAAGTTGCTGGATCCGGTCCTCTGTGATTTGCTAGAAGCAGGTGGCAGCTCATCTTCCAGTGTTGGGATACCAAACACCCTAATTCAGAGGTATAAATAGCTGGGAAGATAGCCCAAGTGCAATGCATACTCTGCACCATGAGTTAACTGCCTTGGTCATCCGACTCAGCCCTTCACCCCCCTGTCTCCGCAAGTCAATAATTGAGTACTAGGATTGGCTAATAAAGTGACATTGATTATTACAGCGCTGAGAGAATGGAAAAACCTGGCATCAAGTACTATAGAAATCCCCAAATTCTGCTATGTCATCAAGAGCCCTGCTGATCCTGAGCCATCTCTGTACTGGCTCTTGACAATTCATATTGTATCTTGGTAGCTCCTTAAAGTACCATTCTGCATGGGACCCCTTTGGCAGATCAGAAGGAGGAAACAGACGAATGGATGTCATGTTGAGCAAGATTTCTTATGAAATAATAAAGAAAATGCCTAACTTCCCTTAACCTAAGGTTTCCCCTACCTAACACAACTAAAATAGGGTGCTCGTCATCAATAGCGAAGTCTGTAACCAAAAGTCTGTCCTCCATCCAAAAACTAACCTAGCCTTACACTACCACTTGTAAATAACAGAAAAGGCCAGAAGAATGACTCCCTCCTCCTGGGTTGCTTTTTCAGCACAGCTATCACAGTTCTCACATTTCGCCTTAATAGGAAAGCCTCAGGTAGTTCCTTGCCACTTCTTGTAGCAAGTCTTCTAGTCCTTGAAAGGGGATCCTCCAGGTCCTTGTATTTAGGTTCCTTTTCTCTGAATAATTCTCTCTCCTTGCTATAGTCTTCATCTCACTAAACCATACAGGTTTCAGAATTCCAAACAAGCCTCTTATAGTGAAATAAACGTGAGCTGCCATAGCAGCAGCAAAGAACTCCACGGGATCATCATAGAATTCCTGAACCCTAACTGCACCACAGCCCCGGCTGCCTCCTCACAAATGCACATTTCCACAAAACAGCCCTAGTCAGGACTCAACGCCAAACTCTCCAACCTGTCCACCCGACCCAACACGCGCTCTACAAGAATCAACCCTCCTGCCCCTCCCCAAGTACCCTTCGCTCTGCTCTTTCAACCCTGTCTTGAGCGAGGAGTTTGGCAAACTACTATCTGACAGCTGACCCCCTGGCTCCCCTCTCAAGCCTTGTCCCGCCTCTCTCCTCAAAGAAATCTTCACCTCCACTTGTGCAGGAGAACTGGCGAGGTCCATCCTTAATGACTCCCTCACCTCCGGCAATTTCCCAGAACCCTTAAAAACCGTGCATGTCAAACCTCTTCTTAAAAAAGCATCCCTCGACCCTCTTCTACTAATTAACTACAGGCCCATCTCCAACACTCGATTCTTGGCAAAGCTCATCGGCCGCACTGCATACTCACAGCTCAATGGTTTTGTGGAATCGAACAATCTCCTTGACCCTTCTCAATCAGGTTTCCATCCGTGCCACGGAACAGAAACCACACTGATCTCTCTCTGGGATGACCTCAAAGTCTTGACCTCTCTGCAGCGTTTGACACCATTAACCATATGATCATCCTTGACAGACTGCACTCCCTAGGAATACGAGATACTGCGCTCAACTGGATCACTTAATTCCCTCACTAATAGACAGCAAATCACCCACCTCTCCACTGCACGCCCAGTGAATATTGGAGTACCCCAAGGCACCTGCCTGTCACCCCTTCTCTTCAGCCTTTGCATGACCCCTCTGCCGAGGATCATCCACACAGACAACCTCACCTGCTATAACTATGCCGATGACACATGAATCATCTGGAGAATTCCTAAATCTACCTCTGTCCGTTGCCCTGACCTAGCAACATGTCTCTGATATTGACTGCAGAATGACGACTCACCACCTCCTTCTGAAACCAGGGAAAACGGAGATCATAGTATGAAACAAAACAACTCAACTCCCCTAACTGACTCCCTGCCCACCTTTACTTGCTCCTCCGACCACCACCAACGACAAAAGCCTTGGCTGCACAATGGACTCAGACCTAACTCTGTCTCACCACATCAACAATACCAAATCCTGTCATTTCCACCTTAAGCTTCTGAAGCACATCTTCCCTTACCTCACCTACCCCAACTGACTGGCTGCAATGATGGCCATAGTCATATCCAGGCTTACCTATGCAAACTCCCTCTACCTGGGTGCAATGGTCCAATGTTAATATTAATGTTAAAGGTATTTGTACCGTGCACCGGAACCACTGGTGTGGTCCCCAGGCGCTCTGGCGGATCTTAAATTTGTGGAGGGTGTCAGGAGGGGGTACGGGGGGTAGTGGGGTGTAGTGGGAATAGAAAAGTGAGAGTTGTGATGTCATGTTGGCTGCTTCAGTTCGGTTTATACCGTTCACTGAGCTTAAGTGCGGTTTTTGATCAGTGCCAGAATTCCCATGTGCTGCTGTGGTGGGCTATGTGTTGTTAGTCTGTTGTTGCAATGTGGTGAAGTGCGTGCAGATTGCTGTGCAGAGAGGTGGTTGTGTGTATTTCTGTATGTTGAGTATCCTGAAAGTTGAAATTTTAAGGTACCTTTTTAATGGTTTTCAAGTCTACCAACTAAAGCTAAGTCCAAACCCCATCTGCTAGACTGTTTCTCGCACTGGGGTCATTTAAAATGTTCTCTGCACCCTACACTGCCTCCCAAATGGACGTAAGGCCAACTTCAAAATCCTGTGTATTACTCACTGAGCGGTGCACAAAGCAGGCTCCAAATAGCTTCAAGAAAGAATTACGCCTTACAACCCAAACCACACCCTAAGGTCAAGCACGGCCCTCGTCCTAGTGGTCCCTGCCTCCAATACGGCCAGGATGGGAGGTGCCGCCTACTTGACCTTGGCGCCAACGTTGTGGAACTCACTGCCTCCCCGCATTGGAAACAGCCAAGACTACATGGCTTTCAGGAAGGCACTCAAAACCTGTCTCTTCTCATAAAAATATATAAGGGACTGGTCTGACCACTCAACCTACCACCATGTCCAAGAAATGGCTTAGTAAACCCTTTCAATATGGGCCTCTTCAATAGGGTCTCAGGCTAGGAGACATCTACCTCCAGCTATCTGGAGCCACTACCCTAGACTTGAAACCCGAATAGCAGTAGCACTTACGTACCTACGCCATGACAGAGTTGAATCATTGCCTTCCTCCACCAGGTATACACTACGCTCTGAGACCAAGAGATATCTATCTCCAATTATCTGTATCGATTGTGCTAGGCTCGTAGCCCAAGCACTAACAGCACTTATGAACCAACACCATGACTGAGCCTGGTCATTGCATCCTCCTGATATGCACTACATTATCAGTCCAGGAGATTTCTATCCTTGCTAATCTTACTTCTCTGGAAATCTTGGAGCAGAACTACTGACCAAGGGCCTTCTAGCACCTATATTGAAACAATATGATTTGGGCCAGATCTGGCTGTCATTGTCCTGCAGACATGAATATTATCAGATCATTTGAAGGTTCAATCTGATCTGTCTGGGAATTTATCCCAGAACTCCTTTCACATGGGGCTCAGTAACATCTGTATTGTAAGGCTTTACTGGGCTTGCTCTTTGTCTCTTGCTGTTACTCACTACGCTCTCCTATCAGATAAGCACTCGAGCGTTCTAGCACACCTAGCTCTCGCAGAGGGACTTTGATGGAATGGGCCTCATTACAACCCTGGCGTTAAGGGGTTAACGGCGTCGTAAAAGGCTGCGGCGCCGTTAAACCCTTAACGCCAGATTCCCACTTTAACGCCTGCTTTTTGCAGGTAAATAAGCAAACGTCTCTGTTTGGACATATCATATAACATGGTTAACGGAGTCACACACCAAATCAAGGGGGTGCACAACTGATTTTTGGCACACTTCTGCAGTGAAAGGGGCGCACACCAAATGTTTGCCCCACTCATGTAGAGAAGGGGGGCACACGGGTTTGTGCATACTCCGACAGAGAAGGTGTTGCACACCTACTTTTTATATCTTCTCATAGGGAAGAAGGTTTGCAAATACAGTTTTTGCTGCACTCTCACCGGGAATGTGGCACCCACACAATTGTAGCCGCATCCCCTCAGGGAAGAGGTGCACACACAATGTTTGACGTGCTCCCAGAGATAAAAGAAGTGCTCATAATTTGTACATCTGTCTTGTGAGACATGAATCCAAATGAAGGGAGGGGTTTCTTGATTATCCCACTTTAAAGTCTGAACTGGCCGCCTTCATGTGGTGGCATGTGTTGCAAAACATCATTAGTAAATCTCAGCCAGATATATTTCACAGTTGCTGGAAGTTACAATCACAGGCATAGCAACACTGCTCAATAACACTTGAACAGCACTCTTGTTTCCCACTGCCTCTCGGCACTCTCCCAAAGTTTGGAATGGGATGGAGGAGGAGTGGTGACGCTGCCATACAGTTTCCTTACCCTGCGCATCAGGTGGAACCCATCTTATGATGGAGATTTTGTTTCCCGTTATCATTCCAGATCCCCGCATCAACAGCCTCCTAATTCCCAATTTCATTGGCTGTAGACCGTAAAGCCCAGAGTTTGGAGGTCGTGAGTGGAAAGCATCATAGTGTTGGATTGGAGGACAGGGCAGTGCCAGACAGATAATTTGTATTTATTGAAGAACAGGGTATGATTTCGAACAGAGTAGGCAATACCAAACAGTGGAGGCAGTCCTATGGTAAGGTAGCTGGTGATGGGGAAAGGGTGGGAACATGTACCAATGGCTTAACAATATATGTTAACATTTAAAGCCTTAGGCCAGTATATACACATTCACAAATTACAGATTGCAGGAGAGGTGTGGTTGGCTGTTTGTTAGGGGAAGTGGGCGACGGGTTTGGAGAGATCCTTCCATCGATGGGTGGCAGAGACCGTGTCCCTCAATTGCCTGGCATGCCTTTAGACCACTCTCTGCTGTCAGGACCCGTAAGGTGCCTTCATATACTCGCAAGCCTATCAAGATGATGGCATTTGAGGGGACCTGCAAAGGGTTGTGCGGTTCTTCAGCTTCCGTAAAGGTAGGTGTTTGAGTGAAAGGTAGGTGTTTGAGCGAGCCCTGATGACAATACCCAGTGCATGAAAGACAGTTAATGCACCTCTACATTGAATTCTTCATTTATCCATATTCCACTCCCAGAAGAGGAATCAGATTTATTTTGTCTTTGTCTTCGTTGTGTTTGGAAAGATAACTCTCCCTTAACATGCAAATGGAGGGCCACCTTTCAAAGAGGGGATTTTGAGACTATAAATAGCCTGAGTGAGTGATTCATTCTTATCCAAAAATGCTTCCTGATCCCTACATTAGGACACCTGCCTCCGAAGTTCTTCCCTCACATGAATCTTAAATCTTCAACACCCAAAACATTACAGCAAACCAAACTGCATTGAACAGCCAGGTTTTATGTTGCTTTTTGGGGTTTTCTTTGTGTGGAAATTGTTTTGTGAGTTTTGATCTTTTGAAATTGTTTTGTTTATTTTGTTTTAAGAAGGAATGGAATGAGAAAGCTAAAACAACATAATCAACCCCCCTTCCCAAATAACATGGAACGTATTGGCAATTTACCTTGTTTTCAATCCCACCACAGCAACACCGTCAGCATTTTAAAATGTGATCGGGTGGTGATTCAAAAATGCTGAAGCCCACTAGTCAATTGTTCCACTTCCGATTTTCCCTGATTAATCTGCCCACACATTAAGCCGTATGTCTCACAACCTCTAGAACTTGCGCAACCTCCTATGCTGTCTAAAATGTATTTGGTTCTTTTCTGTGTGGGTACCACACCATCACTGTGGGAACAGGACTCACTCACTGGAGGGACGCACTTGTTCTTCCAACAATGATGCCATTTTTCAGTGTCCTGTGAGTGGTGAACCTCCACCACCTCGCTTGTTTGGGGTAAAGGTGGACAGTGTCATGCAGTTCCCTATTCCAGCGCCACAGATGGTTCTGGAAAGAAGTTGCCTTCAGTAAATGGCTGGCTGAGATACTACACATCTTTACAGACACCTGGCACAGGGTGTGCTCTTCAGCTTCAGGCTCTGCTGGTAAAACCACTTCAGGCACCTTAATATACTCCCAGACCCTAGAAGTAATGGAAAAGGGGGACATTAGTTCTGCCCTTCATATACCCACAAAGGAACCCCGGGCCTGCCATGTACCTTTATTGGGCTTAGTGCTTCTTCCTCCTCACCCCTGCACTAATGGCTACGCCACCCTCTTCGCCACCACCCCCTCACCCACCTGCTCCTTGCCCCTTTAATTCTCCACCACTCCTCTCCCTTCCTTTTTCCCCTCCTCCTGGACCTCATCATGTTATGTTAAGTTGTCTTATACCGCGCACCGTTACCATTTGCATAGTCTCCAGGCGCTCAAGTGGTTCTGTAAGAATGAGGGTGAGTGGGTTAGTGAGGGAAAAGAGGATAGTAGTTGTGCTCGTCTGTTGATGCTTGAGGAACCAGGAGGAACTGGCGTCCTGTGCGAGTCGGTTTTCTAAGTGAGCATTGATTGTGTGCACTGGTTTGTTGTATCCAGAGTGGTGAGGCCCAGTGTCAGAGATTGGGCCTCATTCCGAGTTGGGTGGTAAGGGAAAAATGATGACGGTAAAGGAATACCGGCATCGTTTCCCTTTACGGGCCATTCTGACCCACCACACCGTTATTTACGGCGTCGTAAAGTACGATGCCGTAAATAGCGGTTTAGTGGCACGCGCACGACACGCCATGCCGTAATTAGCGGCATGGCGTAAACCGGAGCTGATCCCAAGTAAAGCGGACATGGAAAAAACGGCCTCCACAAGACCGCAAAGTACCTTACCGCCATGGAGTAAATACCGGCATCGCTGAGAAGGTGTAAAGGACCCTGAGCAGTGTTTCCAAGAGGAACAGGTGCACTCAATCAGCACAGGTGGAGGCAATGGAGTCTGGCACAGCACAAAAGGAGCACACCCACACACCACACCCCCTCCCACACCAAAATGATACCGATTGTAGCAGCATTTCTGGAGCTGGCGGCCCTGCTTGCAAGGCAAGAACAACTACAACAGCAACAACAACAACCACAGCCACCACCACAGAGGATACACAGGAGGAGAAGGAGGGTGAGACAGGGCCAGCATGCCCTACCGGTGCAGCCACCATTACCACGCCGGCAGCCCCCAACCCCCCGCATCAGAGCCACCCCCTTCAACCTCACACCAGAGCAGATCCACACCCTGTACCGGCTTGACTGGGACACCATTACCAGCATAGTGGACATGATACATGATGATATCGTGAGCCGCATAGAAATACGCACTGCCATCCCCCCTCAACTGAAGGTAGTGTCTGTTCTCCACTTCCTTGCCACAGGCACCTACCAGCATACAGTGGGGCAAATGCATGGCATTTCTCAGCCCATATTTTCACGGATACTCAAAGAAGTGTTGGATGCCCTCCTCACCCACACAAGGGAATACATATCCCTACCCCAGACTCCCCAGGAGATCTACGACACCAAAGCTGCCTTCTATGCTCTGGCAGGCATGCCAAATTGCATAGGTGCCCTCGACTGCACCCACGTTGAATTGGTGGTCCCGCATGCCATGGAGGTGCCGTATCGCAACCGCAAGCAATACCACTCCATCAATGTCCAGATGGTGTGTAATGCCAGTAAATCCATCACACATTGCAATGCCCGATACCCGGATCAACTCATGACTCCTTGGTTCTGCGGAACTCAACACTACCACGCTACATGGAGCGACATGCCGGACGTCGTGCCTGGCTGCTTGGTGAGTCATCTGAATGGGCCATGGCGTTGCTTTGGGGCTGTGAGTAGTTCTGGGAAGGGGGGGGTTCATACTCTACCTGCCTGGGAAGGGTGGGATGCATGCTCATCCCAGTAATCATCTGCGGCCATGCATGACCAGTACAATTTTCAAAAATTAGGGCACACACGATTACCTCTTTTCCACTTCCATGCAGGTGATGCTGGCTACCCTCTGAAGCCGTGGCTCATGACCCCCGTCCGCAACCCACAGAACAGGCACGAGGAGGACTACAACAGATCCCATACCCGTACACGCGTGTTGATAGAGCAGACCTTCGGGCTCTTGAAGGCACGATTTCGTAGCCTCAGCCGTTCAGGTGGGGCACTCATGTACAGCCACGAGAAGGTGTCCAAGATCACCATGGCATGTGTAATGCTACACAACATGTGCATCCGTCGGAACGTGCCACTGCCCCCTGACGTGGAAGTGCCACCACCAGATGACGATGAGGGGGAGGAGGTAGGAATGGCAGGACAGCAGCCGGGTCCCGATGCACAGGAGGGACGTTCTGTGCGTCAAGCATTGATTGGACAATATTTCTGACTCACAAGTCAGCTGAGGGTTTCAGGATGAGAGGACATTGGCCACGGAGTGTGGGGATACATGTACACCATGTACTGTGCGACATTAAAATACACAAGCAAAATGATCAATGTCCACTCTGTTTTAGTGAATGAACAACCAGTGTATTATAAATTTAATTCTGAAAGTGTACAACAAAACCACCACCCTCACCCCCCTCCCCCTAACTCCCAATAACACACCCTCACCCCCCTCCCCCCAACTCCCAATAACACACCCTCACCCCCCTCCCCCTCCCCCCAACTCCCAATAACACACCCTCACCCCCCTCCCCCTCCCCCAACTCCCAATAACACACCCTCACCCCCCTCCCCCTCCCCCCAACTCCCAATAACACACCCTCACCCCCCTCCCCCTCCCAAATGTGTGTGCCAGGATGTTCATTGGCCACTTCCGGAGCCAGGGGGATTCATGTTCTGGCGGCGGAGTGTCCGCATTGACCGGCGGACAGGGCTGGTCTGTGTGGATGAACTTTGTGATGGTGGGTACTCCCACTGGGGCTGTGGTCTTGGGTGTGCTGCCTCCAGGGCATCAGCAATCCGGCCCAGCACCTCACAGAGGCGGTTGGTGTTTGAAGTGATTACCTCACCCAGGGCCTGCAGGTCATTGTGGCATTGTGATTGCGATTGACGGTTGTCCCGTAGGAAGTCCTCCAGCAGGGCTGTGATGCGCTGCCCTTGCACTCCATCCATGGATGGTGTGGCAGATGTGGTAGCCAGCCGTGGTGTTGACCGTGCAGGGCTCTGTGGGCTTTCGGCAGGGGAGGAGGATACAGGACAGGCAGATGGTGCTCCTTGGCCTGTAAGGATTGGGGTGTCACTCTCCCCAGAGTCGCTGAGTGCGACTTGTGTGTGAGATGGTGTTTCCGGGCTGTACGCTGTGTCACATGTCTCCCCCACGTCAGATAGGTGAACCGATGTAGGGCTCTCCGGCCCGTCGATGAGGCACATGGCAGCGTGCTCCCCTGCCACACTGGATTCCTCCGAGTTGTCTGTGGGGTATGTGTCCGTTCCCAGTGCAGGCATGGGTAGGGGTGTGGGTGGGGGTTGTGCAGCCTCCATGGGGGTTGCTGGTGCAGATGGTGTTGCCTGTGGCCTCCTCCTTCCTACAGGCTTCCGCTGTCCCCTGCCTGTGGCCCTGGAGGTGGAGGGCTGGGTGGCTTCATGGCCCTCAGTTTCATGTCCGCTGCCTGTGGGGTGGAAGAGAGAGATGGCATTAGCTATGATTTGGGGGTCAGCATTGCTTCAAGGCTATGGTATGAGAATGGTGTTGCAGCGTTTGGGTGACATTTGGGTGGTGAGTGGGACATAGATCTGGGCTAGGATGGTAAATGCATGCAGGTGTCTGGGTCAATCAAGCTGGCAGAGTACTGTGCTGACTCACAGTGACTGCCTCTTTGTGTGCTATGGGCAGTATGGGTTGTAGCCTTGCAAGTGGCATCAGCCTGGGTCTCACTTGTTACGGCATGATTGGGGGGGGGGCATATGTGACATGACTGCTTGCCCATCCCTTGGCGGTGGCTTAAATTGGGAATGCATTTACTGTCTTCACTCATGACACTCACCTCCATCTGCGGATGACGGGGCACCGCACTCCATCTCGCCGACCCCCTCGATGGATTCAGGGCCCATCATGTCGGCACAAGTCTGCTCCCAGGGCATCATCTTGATTGGAGATGCTGGGCCTCCTCCTGTCTCCAGGGCCTGGGTCCTGTTGGCCGATAGGATGGCCCGCACCCTGAGACGGAGGTCGTGCCATCTTTTGCGGCAGTCCCTTGTTGTGCGGGGGGTGTTGCTGACAGCGCTCGCCCTCTGGGCAACCAGGTCCCATATTTGTTTTTTTCTTGCTATGGTGGCCTTGCGCATATCAGAGCTGAACACCACTTCTGCATTGGCATGCAGGGTGTCTACCAGGACCTGTAGCTCATCCTGTGTAAAGCGCTCCTTGCGGAGGCGTGCGGCTCCTTTTTTGAGTGCTTTCGGCATGATGTAGGTGAATGCTGGAATGTCTCAGGTTCAGAATCTTCCTCCGGGTCCTGTATCAAGGGGATGGCAATGGATTGTGTTTTTAAAGATGGCCGCCGCGCTCCTTCCCGTTCCTGTGCGATGATGTAATTTCCGTATCCGTTAATTAGCGGTGACCGTAATTTACGGTGTCCGTAAATTACGGTCACCGCTAATAACGGACAGCAGAGCTTCGGTGGCGGTGTTGTAACGACCATCTCGCTTCATGCCGCTAAGGGGTTTTACGGGCCCTTTAGCGGTATGCCACGAGGAGATTTACCGGCATGCCGGGAAGCTCGTGCCCGCGAAGTCGGAATGGCCTGTAAATTGCGGCGTTCTACCAGACCGGACTCGGTCTTTCCGCCATGCCGGTAAAAACCCATACTTACCGCATACCTCGGAATGAGGCCCATTGTCTGTTGTTTGCAATTGTTTGTTCTGTTGGATGTGCGATTTGTGTGAAATGTGGCTGGCACGTAGGGTGTTTATGGTATTGAGAGGTATGCAGGTGAGGAACAGGGGTGGTTAGTACATCGGCTACTCTCAATGTTTCTCAAGTGTGATACCTTGGTTACCTTCACAATACTTCTGAGGTGTTATACCTACGATAACCGTCATGATTCTTCTAAGTGCAATACATTGGCTAATCTTCACAGTTCTAATTGCAACACCTTGGCTATCCTTGCGAATTCTCTTAGGTGCAATACATTTTCTAATTTCACAGCTCTTCTAGGTGCTACACATTGAGTACCCTCAAAAAATCTTCTGAGTGCAGTACATTGGTTGTCTTCATAGTGCAGTGTATATGTTATCCTCATGAATCTATTGTGTGCAACGCATGGGCTCGTCTTCACCATTCTTGTAGGTGCAACACATTGGCTACCCGCAATAACTTCGCTCTCTGCTTAAGAAGTCACCCAAATCCTTGCTTGATGCCCACATCCACATGAAAATCACTGTCTCAGCCTACTTATTGCACTCGTACTTGAATCCCACATGAACATCACAATCTCGTCCAATTCCTCACGCGAGCTCCGATTCGCCTGTGGGTCCCGACGGATGCACCCAAATACAGAGATTAAGCCCACAGGGATTCAGGGATGGGTTCTCAGGAAATTCTCCCAGGCCTAGTTGTAGCCATGCATATGAAGGTAAACCTGAGCATGTTAAACGCTTCCTGAAGGATGAGGCAGTGTGTGGGCATGTCAGGGTGCACATGTGAAACTTAACCTGGGAATGTAAAGCTGCTTATCATGTGATAGGGCAATGTGAGCATATGGGGCAATACTTGAGCCCATTATAAAGAATCAATTCTTATGGTGATGACTGTGGATCTACGGAGGATAAGCCAGGGTCTATAAAGGGGTCCTTGCATACATTAGTGGTACATGGGTATGCAAGGCTGAAGCAAGGTATGTAACAGTGTTCCCGGCATATGTTGACTGGATCCGTGCTCGTATCTGCAGCACATATACTAACATTAGACTGGTCCTGGATATACAAAGGTTTGTCTAGCATACATGGTCATACGTGACAATGTTGGGCCAGATACCATTTGGGCTCATGGGAGGTACCAGCTGCTACCTCTGGCAACTCCCTTGGTATCGCTCCCACAACCCTTCAAAACCCGGCCCCAGGAATCGCAGGGGCAGCGTCGAAATGAAAGGAGAGGGCTCTGATGAGAGCACTCTTTACTTTCTGCTGTTCCCCTACTTGCCTCTTCTCCTTCCCCTCGGCTGCTTCACATTTGAGACTACCTCATGCACATGGGACAGGGTGGAGGAGGGGAGGGCGAATAGTGAGCAGACAGCTGGGTGGCGGTGGGCGGGCCAGAGCATATGGTCTTGGCATAGGATGGGAGCAACTGGGCATATGAGGCTGTATGTTACACATGGCAACCCTGCCAAGCATATACAATTTGAGATGGAACTACATAGCACTACTGGGGCATTTAAGACTGTGCTTGGCATTTGTTTTCAGCCATTGGGCATATGAGGCATGAACTGTACCTGAATGGCATTAGTGGGGAATTTGAGGATGTACTTGGCATATTATGGCTGCCACTAGACATGTGAGACATTAACTGCCTTGGAAGGCATTACTGGGGAATTTGAAGCTATGTTTGGCATATGATGGCCAGCAACTGGGCATGTGAGGCATTTGCTGGGCTTTGATGGTATTACTGGGCATTACTAGGTCATTTGCGGTTCTGCTTGGCGTTTAATGGCAGTATCTGGATATATAATGTATTAAATGGCATTGAATGGCATTCCTGGAATATTTAAGGTTGTGCTTGGCTTGTGTTGGCAGTGACTGGACCTGTGAGCCTGCGTATTATATATGGTGACTATACAGTGTATATAATACAATACCTGGCACTGGGTGGTATTACTGGGGTATCTGAGAATGTGCTTTGCCCACAATAGCAGCACCTGGGCATATGAGGATGCACATCATCTTTGCACATACTATAGGGTGACAATGCCATGTTTCTGAGGCATTGTATGTCATTACTAGGGCATTTGAAGTTGCACCTGGATTATGGTGGCAGCACCTGCCCATGTGAGGCTGCGCCTTACTTCTAAAGCTTTGCATCTGAGGCATTGGATTTCATCAATGCGGGCATTGTAGGCTCCATTTGGCAGATGATGTCAGCTAATGGACGCTATGTTATGTTGACTTCTACCGCACACTGCTACCAACCAAGTTAAGTCACGTGTGAGTCTGTACGTTATATAAGGGGACTCACATCTATGAGGCACAGGATACGATTGCAGGGGTATTTCTGGCCGCACGCGCCATATGATGGCAGCACCTGCATATGTGAGGCTTTACCTGGGATATGATGATCACCATATATATCTGGCACTGGATGGCATTACTTGGGCATTTGATACCTGACGTGGCATGTGATGGCAGCACCAGCACATGTGGTGACTATACCTTGCATCCCAGGCACTGTGGGATATTACTTAGCCATGTGAGTCTGTGTTTGACATATGATGTAAGCAACAGGACCGGTGAGGCTGCACATTACATATGGCGACTGTATATGCATAGTAGGCATTTGCGGTCATTGGACCGTGTTTCTGAGGCATGCATGCAAGGCTCCATTTGGCATATGATGCCAGCTCCTAAATTGGTCAGACTGTAGCTGGATTATTGTAGTCCCTACACTTGGCATGTGAGGCCAGCTATAACAGGCATGGATTGCAAAGGTTTTTGAGAGGGGGGGGGGGGTTGCAGTCTAACAAAGCTCACCCTTGGCGATTCCACACTTCTTATGTTTGATGTCACTGGGTGTCTGGCAAAAGGTGATCCCGCTTTGTGTGACTGCCACACAGCAAGGTGCATTGATAATAAATGAGGGATGATATTCTAATGCGCCAACCAGTAATTTGAAAAAGTAGTGCCAGTATGGATCTCGCAATTTGTGTCAAATTGTAAGGTTTTGCTGATAATGATGGGCTTGTTTAAGCTCAAGTACCATTCTGACAATGTTTTGATGCCAAAAAAAGAAGCTTTTTATTCCCAATCAGTATCTATACTCTCGACATGTGTTTCACCCTTTTGAATTCAATGGCTCATCAGGAGAGATTTCAGACATTTTTCCTTTATTATCAATGGATTGCAAAGGCTGCATTTGGCATATTGTGGCAGTCCGTAGGAATGCATCACATTTAAATTTGGTTGGTATCTAAACAAATATTTTGTCTTCATTGGTCATTATTTATTATTTTATTTTTCATGAGCTTATTGTAAATCCACATCATCACTTCCCGTGGGGCCATGAGGGGAAAAGGCATGTGGTATCACTTCATGTAATGACATCAGGGTCAAAGGTTATATGATATTACATCCCACGATGTCATCAGGGTGTGTGTGTAATGTAACTTCTGCAACCCATAGCGTTTTGGGGAATTGTTCTCCCTGTGTGGGGCACCAGTAAATTAGAGTACTTACTGAAATTGCCAAACTGCTGCTTATCGTCACTCCTGCTGGGCTTTGAGTGGCTTAGATGCCCCTTTTAAGGGGGCCGTTGGACCGTCCAAAAACTGGGGGTGTGGGGGATTGGAACAAACGCCAGTGAAAAAAAGAAGGCAAGAGGGTGATCAGGGATTTAGTGAAAGTTATAGTTATTTATTTATTAACAACTTTTGAAAACGCGTAACATCCATCCTTGGGCAGAAAGGAGGGAGGGGGAGCATGTGCGTGCACTCTCAGCGTTTCCTTTCAGAAGTAATGGATTAAACAGCTACGCGAGAAATAAATAACATGATTAAAAATAGCCTGGAAAAAAACGGAAATAAAATATCTAACCAATGCCAACTTCCCACGGTCCACAACATGACATGATCGTTTACCTTATCTAAGACTTGACTCAGCTGTTAATGGAGTACCTGTGCTCCTGTGCTGGGCTTAACAGAACCAAGCAATGTGCGACAGCTACTTGACTCTCCAGCAGGCTTGCGAGATGTGGTTTTCCTTTCTGGGGGGCAAGGCACCTGGCTGCCTACCCTCTGGAACTGGCCAGAAGTCTCTGGGTCTCCGCGGAAGAGCTTGAAAAGTCTAGGACCAGATGTGCATTTAGGGCCGGGAATAAAAGGCATTGCACTGGTGCAGTGTGGCTGAAGCTTTCACTCATCACTAGAGGGGTGATCAGAGGAAGCCTGTGACAGGCAGGTCACTGGACACTGCTCCTCGCAAATGCACTTTGATATGGCACAGCATCTAAATGGGACGGTCTTCATTAGTGGTAGATCACTGGAGTAAGTGCAGTCTCATACAAGAACCCAAGAAGTGTTTCTGCTTGGTTGATAAAGGATGGGTCAGTTTGTTTGGGACCGCCTACATGAATCTCCTGTTAACTACACAAGTCTGTCCCTTATTTCAAGGCAATAGAAGAGTCACACAAAAAAGAACAGTTTAAACTGTTTCAAATATTTTATTGGTTTGATTCTAATTTGGCACACGAACACACAGACACACACGATGTTTGCCTAGTTTATAGAACTTAACATTTTCCATAATACCAAGCAGCATGACTGTCAAAATGTACACTCGCCACTAGCCACTAGTTAGTGATAATAGACTCTTGGTGAGTAATAATAAAATAATAATAATAATTTAGCATTTATATAGCGCTACGAACCCTCAGGTATCTGAGCGCTGCTTATTATTACCCACGGTGTGTGTTGCTAAGAAAGTGTATTTTGCGTGTATGTGTAGAATTGAGGTGACAAGTGACTTTTCAATGTTGGCTAGTAGCTTGCGACTTGAAATTTGATCCCCAAATATTTTTTCTACAGATGTCTCCATACTTAGAAATGTTTCCATAGTAAGAGGAATCAATGTAAGGCTTAAGCCACACAATGGCAAGTTCAGCACCGTTATTCTTAACAGCCATGGGTAGATGAACACCCATGGAGCTTAGGGGTTGAAGTATGATATGATCTGTCATTTATAACGTGCCTTTACACAAGTGTTTCTAGGTGCGTCAAGGGAGGACAAGACAAACGATCTTACTAGGCCTTGTGTCATTCAGATCGTTGAAGTGCGACAAGCAAAGTGCAGGGGGAAGGGAGAGGAGGGGAGGAGTGCAATCAAGGCAGCATTGCTCTAGTAAGTGCAGCCAGGGCGGCACAGCTCTGGCTAAGTGCAAAGGAGGCAGGGGACTGTAGAGGTTACAGTTATAGCCCCTAAGTGTGTGGTGGCCCAGAGGCATTACGGGCGAGACTGATCGTGGAGGAGCCTGGTACCCAGAGAGATTCTGAGGGTAGCCAGCAAGCAGCACAGCAGATGGGTAGGTCAGCAAGGGAGTGAGAGGGAATGCAGAGGCTGAAAAGGAAGATCTTGAGCTACTTCCATAACTTCAGGTGGTCCAGCTCAAGTATGAGAGTGCCAGGGAGGCCATTCCAGAGGGAGGTGCCTGCAGAGGAGAGAGATCTACCCCCCACTCTCTGCCTGGAGAAGCGTCTAACCCGCACAGAGTCGGAGGTAGCTGAGCGAAGGGCTCGAGAAGGAAGGCATTTTGGAAGAGAGAGTTGGATGTGGTGCAGGCACTGGCCTCAGAAAGCCTTGTGGATGATGCAGAGGGTCTTGAACTTGATCTTTGCAGCCACCGGGAGCAAGTGGAGAGATTTCAGGGCTGGTAAAATACAGTCCTCGGGCTTGAGGACAAGAATAATTCTTGCAGTCCTGTTCTGGATTAGCTGCAGGAGGCTGAGAGTCGAGGAAAGCAGATTGAGAAAGAGGCTGTTGCAGTAGTCCAGCCTAGAGAGAACCAGGGATGGAGACAGTGAGCTTCTGGGGGGGAAGGGAGAAAAGGAAGAATACCTCTGAGGAGATGCAGCTGGAAGTGGGTCTTGTTGGCAAGGTCAGTGATGTGGGGAAAGAAGGAGAGAGTGGAGTCGAAGATGACACCAAGGTTTTTTGTCTAACAGGAAGGCGAAGGAATAGGGCCCAAGGAGGGAGATCAAAGTGAGAGAGGGAAAGCGAAGCAGGGGTCCCAATGAGAAGGATCTCCGTCTTAGTGACATTTAGGCACAGATTGTTGGAGGCGCACAAATCCTGAATCGCGGATAGACAGGAATGAGCGAAGAGAAAGGAGAGGAGGCTGAGGGGAGCCAGACCGAGAGCTGAGTGTCGTCCGCATAAGACTGAAAGTTAAAGGAAAAGGTAGAGATCAGGTGGGGTGGGCCAAAGGGTCCAAGTAGACATTGAAGAGCCAGGGTAAGAGGGTAGAGCCCTGGGGAACACCACATGTGGACAGGGAGGTGGTGGAGAGAAAGGTCCCAAGTTGGACCTGGGAGGGTCGGTCCAGGAGGAAGGAAGTAAAACTCAAAAGGTTGACCCTAGGGACAAGAGTGGCAGGATAGAGGCTAACGAAAAGCAGTGATGAAGGTTTAGTCTAATAGGGCCTATTGTCAAAGTCCACTTAGCTACTCTAAACAATGCACTGTCTAGGGCCACAGAACCCCTTAGTTGGCCTTCTTTGTGTCCCCCACAGTTCAGGGTATTTAAAGTGCCCCAGCATGCTTTTTTCTTGTTCCTTCTTGATTGCTTCTTTTGCACAGATATTGTTCCCCTACGGCCATGGATTTCCTTGTTGGGCTCCTTGGATGTAGATGCAGCCACTACTTTTGCTTTCTCCCAGCATTATGGAATACTCAAATCAATTACCAGTAATGAATTACTCCCCATCCCCACTAGGATACTTTTCAGACTGAGGTTATTCTCACCCACCATCCAAGGGTTACCCTCTGGCAGATGCCACGCTCTGGGGTATAACTCACTGAAGGCTGGCAATAATCCTTCCTCCTCAGCCGTCACCAGCACATACCAAGATATGGTCCATTGTCCTCATCAGGTTCCTTGCAAATCGTTCTCTTTTCCATTTGGTCACAGCCAAGGACTGAGACACCATGCTGAGCAAACCTCCCCCCCCCTTTCCACTCTCTCTGTAAACACAGAACCTCAATTGAACACCTTCCCAACTCCCTCACTACCTATATTTCTCAAATAAAACCTGGAATTGGCTGTGCCCTTCCCTCATTAGCCTCAGGGCCCATGATTGGTCTAGGATTCGTAGTTCCTTCTTCCTCTCATGTGTTTCACTCCTTTCTATAATTATTCTCAGGTGTTGCCTCATTATTGTGCTCAGTTAGTTTTTGATTATGGGAAGGTTCATGGGCCCAGGGTATAAAGGATCCCGCCATCTTCTTGAGCTCAGGCAGGACAGTAATGGTTTGTATGCTGGCTGCAGGCCAGCTCCCTGTGTCTCAGTTAATTGACCCTCACCCCCCAACCCTACAGAACCTTGAGTAAGAGTCTGTATGTGCTTGTGAACTTGTGGGTCAGACACCAGTGGTGTGATGTTAATGGAGCAAGTAGAGGTATATTAGTCACTCACTTGCTTTTCTTCCTCACAGCGACAACTGCCTTAGTTTTGCCACTATGGTCTGCCAATCGCTGACTCTTATGTTCAACACTATCAAGTGATTTGGAATATTTGCTGTCACTCTGCCCCAGAGACCCCATACACAAGAGGCAGGGGAGGTAAGAGAGCCTTTGGGGAATCCACCATATAGCGCCTCCAACGGTTACATCATAGACCTGGTGGCTCCCTCTGACCCTCAGAGACTGCTGATGTTCAACACCGTAGCTGTCCAATGTGACTTCATCACAGCCTATAAATGTTAGTGTTACATTGCGACCCAATAGTTAAGTTCACATGATAGTTTACATATGAAAATAACATTAAAAAATTCTGCTATAACTTTTTGTCCGTTCTTGTAGAGCACGTTTGACGGACAACTGACCTGGCCAGATGGAAAAACACTTGCCATATTTCTTGAAGCTTCATGAACGTTTTCAAGCAGAAAACAAATTATGAAAAAAACAAAACTTTTTGCACTGTTTTTTTCTATTGACCGCAAAAAAACGAGCATTTAGGATACATATCTCAAAATTGCCTGCTTGGACTTTCTAGATTTTTGGTCCCATATTTCTGTCAATGTTAATGCTTTGTCTGTTTTTCTCTCACAAGAACAGTGTGTACAAGGTGATCCCTTACATTGACAGAAGTGTGGGGACTGCCACGTCCCAATTGACACTACCCATGTGGTCAAAGCGTGCACTGTAAGCTATCTCAACCAAGTAAAGATATAGTCATTTGGTTAAAATCCTCAGGGAAGCAGGTCCAGCTAACCAATTGCAGTACCAATCAAGTAGTCTATGTGATTATTTGCCCATGTGGACTGAAATATATAGGAATGAGTATGAAAAGATAAAACATGCATTGGCGAACACAGCAGTTGTATGAGAAACAACATTGCAACGGCTCCCTTGGGTGACGATTTTTCAAAATGTGGACATAATGATACAGATCTCACTATTATCACAGGAAAAGATAAAATAAAACAAAGACTTGAAGTTGGAACAACGGTTGATGTTTGTATTTTTATGATGTCATTGGATTGAATGAAGACATCCTCTGGTTAAAGAAGTCAATACAACTGAAACTTGGTTATTGGAATTAAATATATCTTCTTTTATTCAAAGACTGTATTGTTTTGTTTGCACATCAAATTGTATGATGTAAGACATCAAGTTAGTCAAGCATGCTGTGAATTTTACGATTCGCAAACTTATTTTACTGCCATGTTAATGAAAAAGAAACAGTGCACAGGATTTGACATTTAAACTCTAAGAGTATACCATTACTGTTCTTTTATCTTATAAATGAGCCTTGATTTATTTAAAGACACATATATATTTAAAAAAATCTTCAGACAGTATCAATATATATGGTTGTTTACAGAGGTCTCTTGCACCATACACATACTATGCAACTTTCTGTTTGTTTAATGAAAAGTAATGCTCTAGTGGTTCAATGTATATACTTTGGTTTAACACACTACTAACACAAGTCTTTATTGAACTGAAGACACATACAATTTTAGCTAATGTCAACAAACATAGCTATTTAGAGACTACTTTAGCATTGGCTACACCCTTCTTCCTCTGGTTGCTCCGAAGATGAATGGTCTAGTTACACTGTGGAATAAAATTACACTATTTACTTTGGCACATGATCATCACAGCAGTATACTGACTTTTTTCCGAAATGAAGTGTCATCAGAGTCTAGTCCAATCCCTATTGGGTGAGCAAGGTGCCCACATGCATTTACACACAATGGTCTTATTATTCTTTAGAGGAATTAAAATTCACTACACATTTTTGTATTTACATTTCTACAGATCGTTTAAAAACCTAAAAGAATAAACCTAGAAATAACTAATATTGACAAACAGAGAGGTAAGAAATGTGTACATTTCTCACCTCTCATGATGAACCAAACAGAACTCATATATCTAATTGCGTGGCCCTCACCACCTGACAAAATAAATTGCAATTTTTTGGTACGTCCTCCCCATCAGGTCTGCACTTACTCATAACATGAATTGGATTGAAAGATGGAAAAACAAAATGAATTTAATTAGTAACTTATGTTTGACCTAAATAATTAAGATGAGTAGGAAACATTGAACTCCATAGTTTTGTTTAGATTATACATCTTAATTAGTGTGTGAGAAAGAGATCCATACATCAAGACCTTTTCAACAAGTTACCAATTCAACTTTATCAAATAATTATGCAATTTACATCACCAACTCAGGGTGCCTTTGAAGAAAATCCCAGATTAACATAGGAGATTGAAACATGTCATACAATCTACATCACCAATTTGTGTTTAGTCCTGAAGAAAATCTCACATTAAAATAGGGAACTGAAACATGTCGGGCGGCTTATTCATCCTTGTATATTATTCATAATAATTGGGCCAAATACATAGTTGTATTGAGATTTTAACGTTGGCAATTTTTGTATGCATTTATGTAAATGTGTGTGATTTTTCTCCTGCCCTGAATATTTATTTCCAATCATTTGGATAAAAAAACAATGGGGGCTAGGCATCTTTGTATATAATTCACAATAGTTTGTTGTCTAACACATAGTCAGATTTAAAGTTCAACATTGGTAATTTTTGAATGCATCTATGTTGTATTGCACCGAATATTGTTCCCAATAATTTGGATTTAAAAGCAACAATTGAATTATTTTCTGTCACTATTGTTTTTGTACATACAATTCAATTGTAGATGATAATGGAGAGAATATTTATTTACAAATAATCAGGGCAAGGCTAGGAGATAGCAATGAAATAAATCAATTCACACACTCACTGATAGAGTGTTTTGTGTCTACTAGTTTATTTGTTGTTCTATCTACTGTTAAAAGTATAATTGAGATACCCTGTCTTAGTCGTAAGTTGTATTCTTCAAAATACCACTGATTTTAAAAATCAAATGATGCATAATATTAAGCCTTTAATTATGTCCATTTCATGTAGGCTTGGGTACACCTTTGGCCTCATTACGATTTCGGCGGTAGACGTGCCTGCATTACAGGCACAGTTACCGCCGAACTCACATCCGGCACCGCCACCCGCGAATGGGAACTTTCCGGACAATTACGAGTTGAATGGGCCAGTAATTGCCCATTCGCGGGTGGCGGTAATGCCGGGCTCCTCATCCTCATTCTGCCCCATAGGGCAGAGTGGGGATGAGGACCATGGATGAACCGGCACCGTTTATAACGGTGCCGGTGCATCCATGTGTTTCCCTCGCGAGTGACGCACAGCCCGCCAGGTCAGGGACCCGTGAGCGAAACTCGGAATAAGGTGGTATGGTATGGACGGTGCCGGTGCCATACCGGCACCAGCCATACCGTACCGCCAGGGTCGTAATGAGGCCCATTATTTTTATGCCTATCCACCACATGTCTTAAGTGACCCTCCTTTTGCTGCCTATTTCATCCTCACTGTTGGTCAACTAGCCAGTTGCCCCACTATTACACTCTAACAAAGTAATGCATGATATATATAACTTTGGTTGGGTGATATTGTATGTAAATATGTTCTATGTAGAGCACTTAGGCGTATGCGCTATATAAATAAATAGCAAATCATTATCATTTCAATATATACACTATGATATATTTCAATATACAAATTATGTGAAACTATCATTTTTAGTTTTGGCTATTAGGTGGTGCTGAAAGCGCTACCTTTAAGCCACAACTATAGAGCTTGAGATGGGGGTTTTGAATGCAGGTCTCCAGTGCTTTTCAATGCAGGTTACATATGAGGATGGATTTGTGTTGTTTGGCTATGTGCCCCACCCATTTTACGCTCATCTCTAAGACAAATCTATGAGATGTTCATTTCATTCCCACCCATCTTCACTCAAACCACACCCCTCTTTTTCACTCTTTACCTTGCTGAATTTGTCAGCCATTTTGTTTCCTACAGAGTCACCATTTTGAAATGTAGTTGTTTACAGTTGTATGTTGGTATAGCCCATTCAAACTTAGAATGTTACGTTTTAATAAAAGTAACGTATAAAAATGCACTGTTTTTTGGCATCATTTTTATTTCGTGGTAAAAAGCAATCCATTGCACACATTTTAATAAAAAAGATTACACTTATTTTTTATTCATTAAGCCTGGCTAGGCCGGAACATTTCTGGCAGTGATTGCACTAGGTGGAATTGTTAGTCACAGGGTTAAAGGCCAGGCATTTCTTGCGATGTTTTTCTGCAGCTCGCAGGGTCGGCACACTGCTTGCAATGTTTGCCTGCCACTCGCAGGCTCGGCAAGCCTTTGCGGAAGTAGCTGAGGCTTTCGGTTGGCGTTTGGGAAAACTGGTGGCAGAATGGGCACAAGGCCAGTGTTGCCAACATGGCAACTTTCTCGCTATATTTAGCGAGAAATCACGCTCCCTGGCGACTTTCTACTGAAAAAGAACCTAGCGAGAAATCTATCCACTTTCTACCATTGGTTTAGAGACTTACACCTTTTTTCTATTGGTTTCCAAACCAATAGAAAAAAGTAGCTAATTTCTCGCTAGCCATGCGGCTAGTAGTTTTGACCATTGTTTCTGAATAAATATTATCTAAATTGCACAACTTGCATCACATTTCATCAAAAACTCCTGTTTGCGTACTATTAAAAAAGTCTGTCACAAAAAGAATGAAGAGCCATTTGCAACTGAGGGACACTTTTTCATTGGTGCCCGAGATAATTTTATGCCCCAGTCCAACCGTGACGCTGACCTAGCAGGGGGTTCTGCAGATCAGAAGTAGCTAAGTGAGGTGCTTTGGCATAGCAGTGCATTGTGTCAGTACTGGAACTGTTGCTCTGCTTCATGTCAGAGGAGAGGTCCATCAGCAGAGCTGCACGCGAGTCCCAGTACGGAAACAGATGAGAAAGCTTCAGGTCAGGATTAATGTGCACTGGCATGGCTGCTTCTGTGGGCCACAGGATTGACCTATCACTGGGTGCTGCAGGCCAGCAATGAAGTTCAATAGTGAGGGTGGCTGTGTGCCAAAATGCTAAACGGGCATAGTGTGCCGTAGTTCACTATTAATGCACATTCAGGGGCGTTGCTTATTCTGTAATATTGGGGCGGGTGTGATTCTGAGAGTTCCCAAAAAGCAATGGTGCAGATCCAGCTAAAAAAGGACAGCATGATGAGTCAGGAGCCGGTCCATGTGCATATGCTGTTACATTGAATAACAGCGATATTCTACTGTGGCGCCGTCACCCCTTCCCGTATATATCGCTCCACGTTTACGGGATGCATCCCTTATAATTATTCAGTCTCAACCCACTTCGAGCGAAATTCAAAACGCTCAAATTTCGGGCAGTTCGATGTTCCCATAGCGTTCAAACTTGTACAGCTATTTAGGGCTGAAATAGTTTCTGGTTTGAAAGCAGATAGGGGCCCTGAAGAGGAATTTTACACGTTTTTACCTTTTTCCGGCAATTGATAAAGAAGCAAATATAGTTATTACAATTTCTGATAGGTATTTACTCCTGGCTATGACTTATCGACATGCATGCTGTACTGCACTTATCTTGTTATGTACTACTATCTGTAGGTCATGAGACAACGCCACACGTACAATTAGGCAGCTAGCTGGCTAAAAAATTGAATGAGAGGCTATAACAACCGTGCCCTCGGCAATCACCCATCATGCACATGGCAAATTATGCAAATTAGATAATGATGTCATTTAGCTACTTCTAGCTACTTTAGGACCGCCAATAGCTACTTTCCTTACTGAGGAGTTGGCAACACTGCACAGGGCATTGGGCTTATGTTTACTATGCTCGTGGGAAGCGCCCAGCTGCCGTGTTGCTTGTAGATTACTTGAACTTTTGTTTTAGAACCTCCATCTAAATCACATCTGCCAAAGCCATGCTGTGCAGGCTACTCATTTACAGCCTTCTTGATCTTACATTGTACAGAAGTGGGCTCACCTTAAAGGATAGTTCCGGGACTTTTTTTTTATTGTCCCTACGGTTCGGCCATGTGTTTTTAAGCATAAATCGGTAGATCGTAGAAAACTTTCCTATGGACCTTACCCGACTTTTCGTCCATTAACGCACTCGAAATCAGCCGCCTTTTTGTGATAATCCTATCATTTCCCCCCATCGACCTGGCTCACCTGCGTTTGCGGCACTAAATCATATCCCCCGCCCCTGAAACAGACTTTATCAAAACATTCATATTCCCCGCCTCTATCCGTGACGTGACTGTGCTGCGTAGGCAAACGCGCCCAGGCGTCTTCTACGCGACTCCACACAGAACCCGGAAACCAACACAGATCAGCTCACAACACAGCGCGCCACAATTCGGAATATGAAACTGTACTTTTAAATCAAACCGCAAGATTGTAAATTTGGTAAAGTACATTTATTTGACATCAAATGTTTAGAGAATATTCAGCGATTTGCATTTTTATTTGCTCACGTTCCAAAAAGTTCGTTTTGAGGCACGCGATGTTCCTTTGCTGTACACAGGGTCTTAGATCATCTCACAATACAGCCCCTGAGCCTGACATCAGCAGACGCGTACCGCCCATTTCCCAACGCCAAAGCACGTTTCGTGTCAACAATCGCTGCGCCTCAGCTAATGAAGTGTCGCCATGGAAATGGCAGGACGCCTCTTTCCTCAATAAGTATAAACACACCGTTTCACAACACACAGCAGCAGATTTTCGATTCCATTACTCTCTCTGTGTTACTTTGAGTATTCTGTGACTCGTTTCTGTGCTCTGGTCAGCTACCTTCGCCGCTTCTAGGCCTTGTGAACACCTGTACCATCTCTGTAAATTATTTTACTTTCTTTACCACACAATGGCTACAATAATGCTGTATATGCACGAGCCCGAGTACACCGAGGAGGAACTACTGGAAAGGCAAGCACGCGAAAACGATGGGGATTCGGACGGCAGTTGGGAGGACCAGTCAACGGATGAAGAGCCTGGACCATGTCGCATGGACGGCGTCTCCACCTGGTGCATGTGCAATCGGTGCGAGCTAATGCCAACTGAGGAGGAGAACTGCTGCTGCCGTGAAAATTCCGGGTGCTTGGCCTACATTTCGGAAGGCGAGCCAAGTCCGCAATGCATCACCGAGCTGCCAGAGTTCAGGGAAGCCTGCCTCTCACGGACCGTGTTGAGGATGATGATGGTGCTTATGCACGAACTTCGCGGCACTGTTCGTCCGCGTAATCCGAGTAACGAGTAAGTATACTCTGGTTGTGATGTCAGTGATGCCACTACTATTTCATGGTCGTCTCCCACATATAAAATTACATCTACATATCATTCGAACGCATGTAAATTGGTTCCATATTGTGCATTTTCTAGATAGAATTTGTTTCAAAGCAGAATGACATTTTTTACCTGAATCGACATTGATAAGAAAGTTTTGTCATTTTAATACAGTTTGCATCTTTCTTTTTCACAGGTGGTACAGGCTGGTGTCCTATCGTTGCTTCACTTGGTGGCTTCACGGGAGGCTCGGACACCGCGTTCGGAGAGTAATACCTGCCTGTGCGGTACTTGCCATTAGACAACATTTCCCCAGCGACAGTGGACAATACAGCGGATTTTCCCTGGATGTGCTGCAACCGGAACTTTACAATGTGTAATGTTTATTATTTATGTTCAATTGAAATTAAGATCTAAAATAAAACCCAACATATATTTTAACAATGGTTGTTTTGATTTTTTAAATGAATCTAGTGTGTCTCCATTGAATAGTCTTCCTGTGCCTTGTCTTGTCACACCACATGTCTCCGGCCAGCATCCTCCCTCACGCTGGCCGCCCACCTTCAATCCACATAACCGTTGAACCCATATGCAGCAGACATACATATGTTATTTTGCGGGTTGGCATCAAGCCTCCCGGCCTTGCCTCCTCCCCCAAAAATACTTACCACACCACTTTGTTCAAGCGTTGGCAATAAAAGGCCGTTGGATTTAATTGATACAAAACATGGTTATAGGTAAATAATCAATATGGTTGATCATAATAAATCATCCTTTTGGGCACCGGGTACAGAGATGACCCCCTCTGGCCCGTGCCGCCTTGCCACCACAGGCCAGCCTGCTGCTGACTAACTGCCTAGGCATCCAGGGTCTCCAGGGTGAACTGCACCCATATATTCTCCTGGGAGGGTGAGGTATTTATAAACTCACCCCCCTGCCTTCCATGTACTAGATCCTGCAGCCTGCCTCTTACATGCAGTTAGATGGCAGGCCGGGACCATCCCGAAAGACTTCTTTTTGGGGTTGTGGTGCAATAACGTAAGAAACGATAATGAATAAAATTTCAGAAACGATAGCCATTTAATGTTCGTTCATTAGAAGAAATAACGTCGCCATAGAAGGAGTGGTATTTCGGGGCTGCCCTACGCACAGACACAATGGAAAATGCAAATATAATGTAAGTAACTCTTTAGATGAGTTTATACCGCCATTTAATTACTATACAGTAGCTTTAAAGACGGGTTAAGTTGTACTTGTTCGTTCTATGTGGCATATTGTTTTGTACCGCGCACTATCTTGAGGAGAACCATCTCCTTTTACGGAAGCACCTCAAAACCTTCCTCTTTGCTTCTGCTTTCTCTCTCCCTCTCCCCTGCTACAACTGGTCCACTGTCTGCGACCACGGTCCTGGGCCCTTCCACTCTCCACCTGCACTGCCTCCCTGTCAACCCCTGCACTGGGGGACTGTCTCAGTATCCTACAGCCCCCCCTTCCCAGCACTTGTTCTGCACTTACCTTGCACTCGCCACCAGCTGGCCCTATGTATTTATTATTTTATGCTACTTACCTTGTACTCCACTTCCCCCCTCCCCTTCCCCTTGCACTTTTACCTTCCCCCTACCCCTGCACTTGCGCGATCTGAATGACACCTGGCCTAGTAGGATCGTTGTCTGTCTTCTCCTTGTTCCCCCCCCTCCCTGCCTCGCCACGCCTTGAAACACTTGTGTATAGGCGCGTTGCAAATGCCATATTATATCATATCAGTGACGAAGTGGTCCACTGGCGCTCAGGCGGCTCTGAAAAAGGCAGAGGAGAGGGGGTGGGTTACTGGAAATGACGTATAATACCCAGTTGCACTGTCCTAGCTATGAAATAATTTCCCGACCTAATATATAAAATGAATAATTTTAATAAAGATCTGATGGTGAGACTAATTTCATTTTTTATGTTTTTAAAACAGGTACATCCTTCATTATTGTCTGTGTCACGAGTACCAGACACCGGCGGATGGCTTTTACAACCGCCAGTTGCTTCTCCGCGTGAACAACGTTACCACCCTGACCATTTTATGGGACGATCGCCAAGTACAAGTATGCCCTTACGCGGTACTAATGGCTAGATGCAACATACATACCGTTGTGGTGGCCTAGTGCCTCGTTGTTGGAACAGCCATGCGATTATCAGTGCGACCGAAGAGTTTATTTTATCGTAAACCAACACCCTGTGTACTGCACACGAACATCGCTTGCCTCAAGACTAACTATTTTGGATCGAGAGCAAATAAAAATGCAAATCGCTGAATATTCTCTAAACATTTGATGTCAAATAAATGTACTTTACCAAATTTACAATCTTGCGGTTTGATTTAAAAGTACAGTTTCATATTCCGAATTGTGGCGCGCTGTGTTGTGAGCTGATCTGTGTTGGTTTCCGGGTTCTGTGTGGAGTCGCGTAAAAGACGCCTGGGCGCGTTTGCCTACGCAGCACAGTCACGTCACGGATAGAGGCGGGGAATATGAATGTTTTGATAAAGTCTGTTTCAGGGGCGGGTGATATGATTTAGTGCCGCAAACGCAGGTGAGCCAGGTCGATGGGGGGAAATGATAGGATTACCACAAAATGGCGGCTGATTTCGAGTGCGTTAATGGACGAAAAGTCGGGTAAGGTCCATAGGAAAGTTTTCTACGATCTACCGATTTATGCTTAAAAACACATGGCCGAACCGTAGGGACAATAAAAAAAAGTCCCGGAACTATCCTTTAATGATTTCACCAATCTTTTGAACACCCAGTTTATATTTTATAGGGATCTTATGGATAATGATGGGGTACCAATGTCTTGATAGCTTTGTATGCCCATGGTGAAAGCACAATGCGCTCATATTTATTTAAATCTAGTGGGTTTTAGGAATGTTTCTTGAGAAGCCGAGTCATGAGTGGCTATTCAAAGGCAGCAGGGTAAACTCTTGTTTTTGAAGCAGTGGCTAAAGAAAGGTGATGGTGACTGCACAGTGGGGTCACCAGGGTTGTTGACCCCCGGTGCAGTAACTCATGGTGTCACCCACCCTATTGACGGCACTGATCATCCCAGCAGGAGCTCGATCTTGTGAAATGGAAGTTCATTGCTTGTCTCATGCGAGCACGTATCCCACTGAGCTATCCTGCAACAGCAACCCTTTATTTCGGAATTCCACCTGCTCACCCTAGTGCAGCTATAGGTTCTGCATTATAAAACTGTGCACAGCGGCCCTGCTTGATGCACAGCCAATTAATACCACCAATCACACGTCGGACGAGCCGTGGCAGCCCCTCAAGTCTTACGAAATGAACAGAAGTCAACGCCAATGCCCAGGACACCCTTTACGTGACCTGTCCTCTGCTTGGCATTAAGGGGACAAGTTATTTTCTGTGCATTGTGCGGTGGCAGACCTGCACAAACAACCCTTCATCCTTCCGAGTTCGATATAGGGAGTACCATAAAATGTGGTAATAATGAGACCTGTTACCACTGCGCTTGGAAGCGGGAGGAACGTATTGCATACATTATTATTCTCGTGCGAAACAAGGAAAGGCAGGTGCTGGGGCGCAGAAATCGGTAGCTCATGGTTGAGCGGCAGGGCCACCGCAATAGAACTTTCTACGGGTGTGCTAACGGGTGGATGCCGAGAGCTACATCACCCACAGACTGACAGAAGAACCGACCAGCCACGGTGGGTGGGCGCTGGATGGATGGGTGGGTCAAGTCATCAATGGATTTGTATTTATGTTACTTTAATTGTTTTTTTGAAACGCGCCTAATACCGTACCTGAGTTTGGTTTCTAAGAGCGGATCGGTATTTGAACGTCTGTTGCTCTGCGCGCGTTGCTCCCCCGTTCACAATAGATAGATGAATAAAGAGGGGGGTTGATATTAACCATCTAAGTAGTGAAGAGCTCCTAAGATATTGCTTTGCAGTGGCTAAATTACAAACACGATTACTACAACACTATTCAGTACTCATTTTAAAAACCGGAACAGGATTAACAGCATGCATGGCTGGCTGGGATTGGAACCAGCGGTTCAATGGAGAGAGTTGGCACAATTACCACTGCAGCCAGCGCCCAAACACCTGAGCTTTCACACCAAAGAACAGCATAATGAGCAACATGCCACTAAATTGCCATTTCTTATCAATTGCAAGAGAAGTGTTAAGATTTCGTACAAGTGCTTCGCCCTGTCTGAAGCCGCCATCTCCCCCTATCGCCAGAAGACGCTGTAAGTCTTCTACGTTGGACTGCTTAAGCACCTCAGGCAGGCTTACTTGTGCCTGAAGCGCTCATGCACGTAAAGGCTTTGGGAAGAAGCCACTGCCGTGCCTAATGGGCTGCACCTTTGAGCAATACACTAGGAGGGTGGGGGAGGCGCCCCTGGTGTCACCCCATGTGAGGGTGTCACCCGGTGCGGTCCACACCCCCCGTACGCCCACAATGATGCCACTGCGAATGCATGTGCAGAACTAACTGCAGGGGTTGTCTGGTTCTATGCAGAATCTAATCGTTCAACAACTGGCAAGACTGCTAAGTGTGTTAAGTACTTTCTTCAGACGTGTGTGGATCTAAAAGTCGCAGGTTTGAATCCTGGCAGGGACGTCTTAAGCTCTTCACATTCCTGAGGCGGATACATTAGGTCCCATTAATTAGAAGCGTGCCTCTTTACAGAACGCAAAAGCGGCAGGAATAAGACATGACTGAGTTACGGCTGTTATGAATTTCTGCACCTTAACCAAAAGCGATGTGGACAGGTTGTTACGTACTTCTAGGGGTTGGGCCACAGCCAATTCGCACGACACTGTGCCGACCTGCAAGAACACCCCAGGCATCCACAGGCCCACTGACTCGACCGTGGAGTCGCACCTGCTTCACACCCCTTCTGGGTGCCGGGGACTGCAGAAGCATAGGCTGGAACTGGCCATGAGTACTATTAGAGCGCCAGCGCTGCCACAGCCCATTACACTGCTGGCACCTGTATCTACTCCCACGGGAAGCGCCTCCCAGCTAGCTGTACCTCACTGGGACCACCATATACTGCCTGACTATGCAGGTGTCAGCACACGCATCAGGGGCTCGCCAGAGATCGCTAGAGCCCACATAACGTGGAGGACTACAAAAGGAAACTGCAACACTTTCCCTTGGGCACAATTACGCCCAGCAAAGCACGCCCAAGCACGCTGATAGGTGGAAACCCTCCGGCTGCGTGAGGCACATGCCCAGAGCCCCTACAGGAGCCCCTCTGTCCACCTGGTACAACCAGCACCGGCATAAACCTCTATCATGGCGGCTGACCCCACCGCGTCAATGGCCAGAACACAAAGCCAGAATCCAGACTCCAGCACATGGTTGAACCGAACACAGGGCACCTTTATGAAACGTTTTGAGCCGTTCAGCCCCAGGTCTGTGCTTCGCTGGGAACTGTGGGTCCAACAGTTCGAACTGAGCTTGAAGTCAAGGAAAGTCACAGATGATGAGGAGAAAAGGACACTGCTAATGCTCAACCTCAGCACAACAGCGCTGAGACTTTTCAACGCACTCCCAAACAGGGGCATCGACGATAACTATGACACGGCGAAAGCAGCATTAACAAAGAAGTTCAAACCCCAGCTGAGCCCAGATTTTGAAAGTTTCAAAATGAGCAAAGCATGGCAGCGCCCGCAAGAAAACATTGAAGATTTTCACGGCTGGCTCCGGGAGATGGCCATTGGATGCGATTTCCCTGATGAGGAATTCACAGTCAGGCAACAAGTCATACACGGTCTCTCCTCTGAGAAACTTTGTAGAATGATACTGTCTGAAACCAATCTTCCTTTAGAAACCATCCTCACAATGGGGCAACAGCACGGGAGGACGGATGAGCATGTGGCGGAAATGAAACAGATGATCAGCAGCCTGCCACTCGATACTGAAACTCCAAGCAAAAGTATGACCACTATCAATGAACTGTGACAGAACAAATCCCAACACGTGCCCGCACTGAACAGACCCAGAGACTGTGGTGTGGCGGCCAACGACACAAGGAGGAACCTTGGCCAGCATATGGTACGACGTGCTACGAATGCGGGAAGATAAACCACTACGCATCTGCATGCCTTAGCTCCAGGAGAGCGAGAGAACAACCACCACAAGAAAGGGCCAGAGAATAGAAAAGTGACTCAAGGTTCAAGAATTCGCAGCCATTCCGCCCACAGCAGCCAGACCACTGCTAGGCCTGGAAGACCTCTGCATATGGAAACTAAGGCGCAATCACCATATACTAGTGATACGACAGACACGAGGTTCGATTTCCCAAGTACTATGGTTTATTGCAAAGTATGCTCAGTCGGCCGACTGGGTCTAACGTCTCGCAACGTGTGTCACCCATACCTAGTGAGACGCAAGAGAGTGAGCATCGCTCAAGCAGAAACATATATACAAACCTACAATCTTTGAAGGCAAATTAAACCGCCCATAATGTATCGTCTCGAGCTAGGGTTCGGTGATTGACAATCATGACAAATATGACACATTATGACAAGTTTCTTATTCAATCTAATTATACTTATTTTAGCAACAGTTGCAGAGACAGTTCTTTGTTATGGAGAACATAAAGCACTTGTTCAGCAAGGATATCGTGTTCGCGAGAGAGACACATTCCATAGCACGTTATCTACCCGTTTCTATTTGTAAACTAAGGGTCAGCCTGTTCTGAGGCAGATCCGCGAAGGAGGACTGCTAGAAGAGTATAATTCAAGTTTTAACTGCCTATTGCTACAGCTTTAGTGAGACAGGGCGGGACCTGGGCCGCTGATTAAATGCCGTTTCTGCTTGCCTCCAAGCACTTTGTGAGGGAGGAAAACAATGTATTTCTGTACTGTTTGGCATTCCTGTCTGGGTTGATCTTTCAACATGCAGGCTGTGGCCTCACACCGTGTATGAGCTTTCGGAATAAAATACATTTTGAAAGCATTTGACAGAAAGGAAAAAAGCAAATGGCGGATGTTACACAAAATGGACTCCCTGTGGTTATACTAGATACAATGACGATTCTGTGTTTGCGATGTTGGTCACATGATGTAATTGGTTTCCGGCCAACATAATATACATACTATACATGGTTAGGGTCGTTTCTGGACTAACAAACCCTCCTTTTGGCCGTAAGCCAAGAGCATCATCCATACATCTCATCTTCATCTGACCATGTATCTTATTCTGAACTATGCATGCTACTATAATCGTCATCTTCAACATTAATTGACATGAATTCCTTGATTGTTTCAATTTTGTAATTTGCACCCTTATGTAATATGGGAGTGGGTTTCGCTTTCATTGCGTGTACATATTCATTTGTAATTTCAGAACAAACGATTGGCAGGCAGTGTATGCAACAACAACAGAACATGAGGATCCCAAGTATCGTGACTAAAACTGCAATTAGTTTCCATACCCATGAACGCAGTAGTTCCCAAAACCATGTGCTTATGTTCAGATTCCAACCACCTGTGGGGACATGAATATCAGAACTCAGGACGTGCAATTTCTTGATCGCTTCAAAAATCAGAGGGGAGGAGTCACTTACGAATACACAGCATGCTGCCCCCACGATTTTGCACACACCCCCACAATCAGCCAAAATTATATCAAGAGCCATTCTATTCTGAAGTGTCATTAATCTAACTGCTTTCTCTTCTAGTCTCATATTATAGAGTATATCGGTAGTTCCATTTATCGTCCTTTCTAATAACCTGAACAGTTTCCTTATATTCCATGAATGTATTGCTTGCCCCCAAAATGGTATAAATGACTTTGCTATATCACCTGCAATCAGTCCTGTATCATCCCGCAGTGGCCTAGATCTGGATAGTTTGGATATGTCTGACTTTTTGGAAAGGAATACACCAGGAAAAAGAATTCCTAAGTAACAGGTCGCTCCCTAATTTCTAGGTAACCATGGATAAGCCTGTTCTCCACAGACAAAATAAACAGGATCGCCTACATATATTGGTTCCTCTTCTTTGTCAAGCACTGCAGTATTCATACATCTAGTAAACATTCCCACCGAATAGGAACCCTTTTTTCGTAAGCAAAATGAGACAGCAGGTGGACTGTAATTAATCCTATAGGAGAGGGGCAAAACATCCTTATTCCCTATGGAAGCCATGTTGAAAGTGATTACAGAGGATTTGTAAGGCACAAAGAGCCTACCTACTTGTTTTGCCATTGGTTTTTATTATTCTCCCCCTGTTAAATATGGAACAACCCACTGGTTCCATTACCACTTTTTTCGAACTCATCTATGTTTGTTTCATCCAATTGACCAATATCACTCTTATTCCATTTACCGTAAAATAGTGCACTCAATGATGCATAACATGCCGTATTAAGCGGTAATGGCTGCACGTACCAACCCATTCCTTTTCCGCCATGCTGGAGTATATGGGAGCAGACCAAACAATTCGTCCTATTCAGAATATTATGAGTCATATTCATAATCAAAAGCAATGTATTATTATCGTACCCTCTTCTGTGTCTCACTTCTTGTGAGGGGAGAGTATAAGAGAGCACATGTACTGGACTGCTTGTGGCAGGAGCATTGGTAGCAGGCAAAAGAGAGCTTAAAGGATGCACAGTTTCCAAATACCAAAATATTGGGACCAATGTAGTCAAGATGCAAAGTGGTGTCATAATTATTAGCATATGTTTCCCAAAACAAATTCTTCTGGGTACTTGTTTAGTCTTTATCTCTATAATATCATCAGCGTTGGTGCAGGAGGGAGCAGGAGTAAGTATAGGCATTGTCTGCAATGTTTATCTCGGCAATGTTCGTCACGAAGAAATCCTTTATAGCAGCAGGCGTTGGACAGCAAAGCATTGAAGTAGCAGCAAAGCGTTCAGGCCAGTTCAGGTTGCCTGCTTGATAAATGATAGCAAGCTTATGTGATTCTGCACAGTGCTCCAAAAGGTCAGAGCAAGCATCAATTGTGTTGGTACCATATGTGCCCCGTTTGTCCCCACGGGGCGATCGCACTGGTCCTTTACTTTTCAAAGGTAGCACCGGGAAACTGCGTTTCAGAGCTTTCAATTTGATGCAGATTGATACAGCTCATACGCTCCATTTCCTTAGGCCTCCGATTCCCATTTCATCCGTGTTGGGAACAGAGGCAAAACAAACACGCAGATAATTTCCGACATTGAGACCGTAGGTTGTACCTTATCGCTCTAGGTACTGTATGATCCATGAACAATGCACTCTTATTTCCAGATCCAGGATCAGTGCCAGCCTGCGATGCAATGAGTGATGCTGTGGCAGTAGTCGGACAATGCTGAGGCACCTTTGGCCTTTCGATCTTTGTTGCAATCTCCCCATGCCCTTTCCCGGGCTTAGGAAGCACTTCTGGCAGAGAACTGGCGATGGTATCTTTGTGATCGAGTGCAGCTGTTTCTCTTTCGGCGTTTGGTTCAGGCAGCTCTTTCAAAGGGAACAGAATTCTTTTTGTATGCGTGGCATGGATCCATGACTTGCGGCCATCCACTCGGACTGCAGTCTGCGTTGCCAGGAGGACCTGATAAGGCCCCTTCCAGCGCGGTGCAAGTGAAGATTTCCGTTCAAAGTTCTTGGTGAGAATCCAATCTCCAGGCTGCAGACAATGCCCTAGGCCGGTATATCTGACAGGAAGAGCCTCCTGCACCCGCTGATGAATTAAACACAAGTTTTGAGTTAACTGTTTACAGTAAGTGATGAGCAAAGGGTGTTCGATCTCTCTTAAATGCTTAGGCTGTGGGGCACTCCAAACATTTGCTGGTCTCCCCATTACGATCTCATACGGGGAGAGTCCAGTCTTTGCCTGCACTGAGGTTCTCATACATAATAAAGCCAATGGCAACGCATCAGGCCACTTCAACTGATTCCCTGTGCATATTTTACTGAGCTTATTCTTCAAAATACCGTTTTGGCGTTCCACAAGAACAGCACTCATCGGGTGTCTAGCCGAGTGGAATCTCTTATCAATCTGGAGGCCTGCACAAATCTGTAGTATCACGGCAATAAAATGCGGGCCATTATCTGACCATATGACACGTGCCAAACCAAAACGGGAAAAATACTCTTTTAGCACATGACTTTCGCTGTGCTCATTGCTGTACAGTCTTTAAGGGGATAGGCCTCCACCCATTTGCTAAATGCACAGACCACTACAAGGACGTATTTGTAATTATGACACCTTTCCATTTCTATGAAATCAAAATGGATCACTTCAAATGGCATAGAGGGGGGGCCAAAACTACCCACTGGAGTCGCTGTTGCTTTCCCAATGTTATGTTGTAAACAAGTCATGCAGTTTTGAACTAGCCTGTCAGCAGTTTTTCTAATGTGTGGATTCTGCCATACAGTATCTAGATGCTGAATCATTTTCTTAGCACACATGTGTGTTTGGCTATGGGCCATAGTGACCATCGCTGTTACATAGGCATTTGGCAACATCCCTTTTTTATTCTTTTTGTCCACCCAGCAACCTTCTATGTTTAATTCTGCTGTGCCCTCAGACCATGCTTTTATTTCATCTGCAGTTGCTTCTGTTTGCATCTCTTTAACTGTGGCATTCTGTTTTTTACCATGCAGGGTACCTCTTTCGACTTCTCAATATACATTTTTACATGTAAATCTGTGGCAGTTTGTTTTGCAATTTTGTCTGCAAATGCGTTTCCCTTCCCGATGTTACATGTTACCTTTTTATGCGCTTCACATTTCATTATTGCTAATTGTTTGGGAAGCGCAAGGGCGGACAACAAAATTACTATCAAAGTGCCATGTTGTATCTTGGTTCAGTGTGATGTCAGAAAACCCCTTTCAGTCCATAGTCGACCTCAAATGTGTAGCACCCCAAATGCGTACTGATGCATACTGACTGTCAGTATATATGTTTGCATTTAGGTACTCAGACATTTCACATGCTCTGGTTAACGCTATTATCTCTGCGGCCTGTGCTGAATTGTATGAGATTCTTTTGCTTTCTACAATACTCTTCAGTGTCATGATGGCATATGCAGCAGTTGATGTACCATCGGGTAATTTAAAACAAGAACCGTCACAAAACAGTTCTCCATCTGGCTCTTTCTGTGGGGTATCTGTTAGATCAATTCTTCCTTTCGTTTCTTGCTCAGTAACCATTAAACAATCATGGGGGAATTCTTTTTCACCCGTTTTCTCATTGGGAGGAGGCATTAACTCAGCTGGATTCAAAGCGCAACACCTCATAATTTGAATATGCGGTGCAAATAGAACTATTTCATACCTCTTCAGCCTGGCTGATGTAAGGTGTTGTGTCTGTGTTTTATTTAAAAGAGCATCTACTGCGTGGGGCACCATGACGGTTAAAGTGTGACCTAAAACCATACCGTCGGTTTGTTTTATTGACACGGCAGCCACAGCAACAGCTCTCAGACAGCGCGGCAAAGCGCATGCAACATGATCCAGCGCGGAATAAAAATAACCGCATGGTCTATTTCTCCCTCCTTGTTCCTGGGTCAAGACAGCTAAAGCACAACCATTTTTTGAAACTCTTGTCATAATTTGGTGTGCCCAAAACTGGAGCTGAACACAATGCAGCTTTGAGCAGGTCAAATGCTTCTTGACATTCCATGCTCCATGGCAAAGGCAGGGCAACATCCTTCCCTGTCAATGCCACTATTGGTTTCACAATCATGGCGAAGTTCACGATCCACTGCCTACAATATGAAGCCATGCTAGTTGTAGCCCTGACTTCCTTCTGTGTTTTTGGAATAGGCATACCAGAGATGCTTTCTATCCTTTCTGATGTCACTCTTCTTCCCTCCTTCGAAAGGAGGTAGCCCAAGTAGGCCACTTCCTTTCGACAATACTGGATTTTTTTTAATGAAGCTTTATGTCCATGTGCTGCTAAATGTGTCAATAGTGCAAATATGCTCTCTTTACAAATTTCTTCTGTGTCTGCCACAATCAGTAAATCGTCAATGTACTGTAACAATACACAACCTGTTGGTAGCTCTAGCATGTCTAGTTGTTCTTTTAACGCTCTACTATAAATACTCAGGCTTTCAGTGTAGCCTTGCAGAATTCATGTGAATGTAAATGAAAGTCCTACTAGAGTAAAAGCAAATAAATACCTAATATCTGAATGTACTGGAATGCTGAAAAACGCATTTTTTAAATCTACAACACTAAAATACGATGCAGATGCTGGAATCATAGTCAGAATTGTAGTCACATCCGGGACTAATGGAAATTGTGGATCAACCACTTTATTCAATCCGCGCAATTCAATTATGAAACAATACGGGTAGTCCATTACCTTCTTTCTGATAAACCGGAATAATTGGACTATTGCAAGTGCTACCTGAAATCTCTTCAATTACGTTTCTTTCAATCAAATCTGACACAATGCATTTCAATGCTTTCTCTCCTTCTGCCGAGATTTTATATTGCGGAATACGCGGCAACGTAATTCCTTCTTTCAAGACAATTTTTACTGGCTCTATTTTTAAACAACCAACATTGTTATCATTCACTGCCCATATACAAGTTGGTACTCTACTCAATTCAGTCGGTAATGGTTTAGATAAAAATTGCGATACAGGAGTTTTTTGTGGTGATATGTCAAATACACTCCATCAGGAGAACAATGAATAACCGCATTCAATTTCTTCAACAAAGTTAATCCCAACACATTTTCACCACTATTTATTGTCAAAAGAAATGGGCAAAACTCAGTGAATGGACCTAATGTTATAGGTACTGACAGTGACACTGGACTAATTACTGGTGTACCTGCGAACCCTACTGAGACATTATTTTGCCTTGACAGTGATATATCTGGAACCTGGTGATGGTCAATTGAACATTTCTGTGCACCTGTGTCCACTAGAAAAGTGTGCTCCCTATTCCCAACCTTCATTTCTACGTAGGGCCCTTTCTGGTCTACGGGAATAGACACTGGTTCCAACCCTTGTCTTGGGCTGTCCTAGTAAAATAATACATCATCAGATGTAAAGTCGCCATAGTAATATGCATTGGACTGATTGTCAAAAACATTTCCATCTCCCGTGCTATTCTGCTGTTGTTGGTTTTGGTTCTGATTCTGGTTGTGATTACCCTGGTTGTTCTGAACTTGTGGCGCTCTTGGGTTTCTATTCTGTCCTTGTGTTCCCGGGCGACCTCTATTCTGCCTTCTCGGGAAAGTCCCATTTCAATTCTGTATCTGCGGGCACTGTGCTCGCCAATGGCCTTCTTGTCTACAAATGGCACATTGATTAATTCCAATTGGACCACCTTGCATGTTGGAAAAATTAGCTCGTTTGTGGTTCCCGCCACCTCTATTATTGTTTGCTACTTTCTGCATTAATACCCTTGTTTTTAAATTCCCTTTGTCCCTTATCTCCGTCTCCTTCTCTGCATTTACTCTATTCTCATAATATTGGGCCATGTGCAATACTTCACTCTGTGAATTTGCTTGCCATGCACTTTCAGATGTCATTATTAAATTTGGAATTTTCGGTAACAACCCTCGCACAAACCTATCAACAAGCAACCTCTTCCCGGGTTCAGTACTCAAATCTTGGCCACTGAAATCTGCAAATACGTCTTCAAATCTATTAAAATAATCTGTCGCAGCTTCATCTTTGCCCTGTAAATTAGCCATTAATTTATCCCAAACAATTCTTTACTCAGGTATCAAAATGTTCCATTTCTGGACTATTCGCGCTGGTAAGGTGAACATGACCGGCGGCCGTTTTTCGACAGCTTTTCTCCCTGTATCAATTCTAGAAAAATTCTCCCATGTATCCCCCAAAATATCTATGTCATTTATATTCCTAACCTGTTTCCATATGTCTACAGGAAGAATCATGGGGAACAATAGATCAATATCACTCATTGTAAAAACAGAGGAATTCAAAACAGACTCGATTTCCTTATAGAATCCCGCCGGATTTTCCTAAGATCACGGATCATCTGCTTAATATTATTTACCTCCTGTCTAGAAAAAGGGACATGCAGAAATTGCGATGTATAATGGGCTTCTATCGTGTGTGCGTCAGTCGTTGCAGTGGCAGCAATCTCTACTTTCGGGACAAAGGTGGGGGGCACTTCTCTCATGGGTAATTGCAAACTAAGTGATTCTACAACCGTTTGTTTGCTAAGCAATAAAGCTAAATCAAGAGAAAAGGCAGCCATTCCAGTTTCAGACAAAAATGCTCTTTTGTATATTGTCATCAAATCAGCGGGACAACATATTTTCTTCTTCAAACACTCATCTTGCAAATACTCAACCATTACCTGCAATACCTTTCTCTGCATCTCCAGTTTATACTGACTAAACATATCATGCACTTCTATTTGGGAAAATTGTGGCATCCGAAATCCATATGAGCGCCTCTCGCGTACAAATTTTCATCTCTTCACTAACAGGTTTTAACGGCGGCAAGAATCGTTGCTGGACCTATGGCACTACTTGCTGTTTCCCGCTTTTCATTATTTCTTCATTCCAAGCTCGTTTCTAAACACAAATAGCCGGGCTACATGTTCTTGTACTTCCGCCGCATTAGCCTGCAAACGAGAAAAAACATTTAGATCACGCAACTCTCGCGGTGTCAATGTACCAGTCAACTTTTTCCATTTTTCCACAAGATACTCCCCCATGCATTCTAACAATACCTGCTGTTTGCCAAGCCTCTTATAATCACCCATGGAACTCTGCACGGCTCCCTCATTGTTACCTTGAATATATGTTTCTGCCCATTCTCTCAGCTGCTCTTTCTTCTCTTTACTAACCGTACTACGAGTTACTCTAGTGCTTCCTTTTGGCGCAGGCCCCACCTCTGTAGAACTGCCTGCCACGGCGGCTTCTAATTCACGCTCTGTCGGCAGTGGGGGAAATGATGTCACATGCACAGGGAGAGATGGTGCAGATGGAACAACAGGAGTCGGGGGTGGCAACTGAGGTGGAGGAGCAATGGGGTCAATGCTATTTTGAGGACGTTCATTTCTTCGTTCATTCAGGATTTTGTTTATTAGCTCATCTGATGTATGCAAATCTTGTTGTGGATATATTTTTTGTACGCCTAATTGAAAAGCCCTGTCCATTCTTCTAAGATCCTCTGTTAGTTTATGCTCATCAAGTTCTAGTGCTTTCTCCGCATTTGATTTATGTCTGCGCGCATGTTTCTCCCTACTTCTCAGACGGAGGTTTGCTTCTTTCCTCCAGTCTCTCACAAAATCGAATGCCGCTGGGCGTGCTTTCTAGTGTAGTAATACTGATTCTAAGTGTTTTATACGTGCCAATTCAAAACTCCCATCATTAGGTCACTGCAAGTCTGATACACGTCCGGTCTGCTTATGCCAAATTGTGTTAAACATTATTGTCCCTACTCCATATTTCACATACATTTCAAACGCCGGTGACCCTGCGGGTGGCGCGACCTGGCCAGTTTCCAAAGATTGTCTATCGAAGTGGAAAAATCCCACTAAGCAGGAAGACAATCTCCCAGGCATAATTAATCCTTAGTCGTTTCTTACCCTGGGCGTTTGATCTTGCAAGAGCAACACTCAACCAATATCAGGGCTATTAAGAATCGGGGCATTACTCACCTGATCAATCAATTCGTCACTCAAGACGCAATTCGTCCGTATACAGATGCAACCAAGAATCATCATGATGGTGTATCTGGCTCAATCTGCTTCGTTTCGGGAGCCTCGCCTCAATGCTCTCTGGACGCTGATCGTCAATCAGGGACCGGCTGTGTACAGATCTGCAAAGGAGTCTCTCATCACTTTTACAGGGGCGCCACAAACACCTTTCGATCCCGGCTCGACAGCTTCGTCCTCGATTCATTTTTGCCTTCTTCAAACTTAACGTATACAATGGAGCAAAAGGGGGAGGGTCTCTATTCGGGTGCCATTTTTGCTAGGCCCTGAAGACTCTCCGCATATGGAAACTAAGGCCCAATCACCATATACTAGTGATACGACAGACACGAGGTTCGATTTTCCAAGTATTATGGTTTATTGCAAAGTATGCTCAGTCGGCCGATTGGGTCTAACGTCTCGCAACATGTGTCACCCAGACCTCGTGAGACGCAAGAGAGCGAGCATCGCTCAAGCAGCAACATCTATACAAACATACAATCTCTGAAGGCAAATCAAACTGCCCATAATGTATCGTCTCGAGCTAGGGTTCAGTGATTGACAATCATGACAAATATGACACATTATGATAAGTTTCTTATTCAATCTAATTATACTTATTTTAGCAACAGTTGCAGAGACAGTTCTTTGTTATGGAGAACATAAAGCACTTGTTCAGCAACGATATCGTGTTTGCGAGAGAGACACATTCAATAGCATGTTATCTTCCCGTTTCCCGATTCGTGAACTAGGGGTCAGCCTGTTCTGAGGCAGATCCGAAAAGGAGGACCACTAGAGGAGTATAATGCATGCTTTAACTGCCTATTGCTACAGTTTTAGTGAGACAGGCCGGCACCTGGGCAACTGATTAAATGCAGTTTCTGCTTGCATCCAAGCACTTTGTGAGGGAGGAAAACAATGTATTTCTGTACTGTTTGGCATTCCTGTCTGGGTTGATCTTTCAACATGCAGGCTATGGCCTCGCACCGTGTATGAGCTTTCAGAATAAAATACATTTTGCAAAGCATTTGACAGAAAGGAAAAAAGCAAATGGCGGATGTGACACAAAATGGACGCCATGTGGTTATACTGGTTATACTGACGATTCTGTGTTTGCGATGTTGGTCACATGATGCGATTGGTTTCCGGCCAACATAATACACATACTATACATGGTTAGGGTCGTTTCTGGACTAACACCACCATCCACGAAAACAGTCTACTAGGACCCACGACACAGGCCCAGAGGGCGAGTCCGATCAGTTGAAGGAGACAACGGTGACAGCAGCAGTGATGATGATGACCAACTGAGCAGAGAGCCCTCCCCAAGCCGCACAAACTGCTACCAAAGGTCGAGAACAGAAAAAGCACATATGATCTCAGCAGTCAAGCCAGCCAACAGCAAACAACCACATAACGCCAAATAACATAACACCTGCATGGTAACAGTCAGAGACTTCCCAGTAAAAATGATGATTGACACCGGAGCCACTGTAAATGTAATGCCAACCACCAAATTTGACAAGCTGCACCCCAGACCAACCCTACGGCGCAAACCCACATAGCCATTTGCCTATGGGTGTAAGAAACCCCTACCAGTCATAGGGTACTTCAAGGCCAACCTCACCTACGGTGAAAGAAGCAGCAAAACATGCATCTATGTGGTAGGCGCTGGGATCGAGATGCTACTCAGCTGCCTTACTGCCGAAAAACGACACCTAATCCTATTCACCTTCACGATCCACTCCAGAGAAATCAACCACATGTTGACTAAACACAAGAAGCTGTTCTAAGGGATTGGATGCCTAAAAGGGAGAATGGTGCGAACACCACATCGACCCCACAATGGAACCAAGAGCTGTCCGACACCGACTGGTCCTGTTGCAAATGAGAGCGGCAGTAGAGGCCGAACTCAACAAGTTGGAAGACCTCAGGATAATTGAAAAGATCACAGGCCCTACACCATGGGTATCCCCTATGGTTGTAACAGCCAAGTCCAAGCAACCACAAGCCGTACGAATCTGCATTGACATGCGCCTGCCCAACGTTGACATAGGGCGGGAAAGGCACATTGCCCCAACGGTGGACAAGCTAATCGTGGACCTCACAGGAGGCACTGTGTTCAGCAAACTAGACCTAAGATCAGGGTACTACCAGATCCGCCTAGCGAAAGAGTCGAGATACATCACAACCTTCTTGTCACACCTAGGGTTGAGAAGACACAGCTGGCTCAATTTTGGAATCTCCTCTGTGGCGGAAGTGATCCAACATGAAATCAGGAAGGTGCTTCAACACCTTCCAGAAGTCACCGATGTTACGACATATTAGTCTACAGAACGAGGGAGGAGGAGCACAACAAACGGCTAGCAGCAACACTCCAGTGACTGGAAGAATCCAGGCTAACCCTCCATGAAGAGAAGTGCGGATTCGGGAAATCAACACTAAGCTTTTTCCGATATGTATTGAATGGAAAAGGAGTGTGTTAGGGAGAATTCTCCTTCTAGGGCTAATGTCCCTCACCTAGTGAGTCTCCCAGCAGCTTTGCTGGATTTCTGGAGTTTATTTTTTCCACCGGGTAAGAGTGTACATCTTTTTTTCCACTCTTACATGTGTTTTGGCCTATGTGTTGTTACCCAATATGTGATCTTGGTGACTGGAGCACACCACTCCAAGTGCCCCTGTTCTTGTATGGGTTACACCGCACCTTTAGTGTAGTAACCCAGGGTTGTCTTTAAGACTTCCCCCCTGACTCCATTTCGCTGGGGCTGACTACTGTCCCCCAGAGAAAGGTAAAGTTGCCATTTACTTTACATAGTAATTTCTACCACAGACCCAGTACACTCAATCTTACATGGAGTACTGGAAAGAGCTAATCTGTACCCCTTTTCTGTCTCTACCTCCCTGAGCATTGTTTTGCTCTTTTAATATTTAGACTTGGCTGGTGGCAGTGGTATCTACTCTAACTTTTCTACCGCGATTATATTAGATAAACGTGGTACTGTTCTTGGCTATTATATTAGCCTCGAACATAAACCCGCTTGACCAAATCGTCTTTCTTTTGGCTCCAGTTGGGTTAATTCGCCATTTCTTTTTGTTAAAGTCCTTCTTGTGTTTTACTTTGCACGCAAACTAGGTTCGCCTTCTTTGTTCACCGTCTTTTTGGCGTGCTTATGCAGAGAAGCCCCCCTCAAGGTGCCTGGGTGTCTAGGTGGGCTGAATGTGAGGGAGGGGTGTAGTCATCCCCTGCACAGGGTATCCTAGGAAACCCAAGTCGCACTTTGCCATGATTGGCTGAGGTGGTTGTCTCGGCTGGACAACCCCCCGCTGCGTGATTGACAGCCAGGCTGTGTAAATGGGTGTTTTGCGCATAAAAGGCAGGTCTCTTGGGATAGAAGTCAGAGTCGCCTCTGGAACTACAAGGAACCAAAGAGAAGCGGAGAGAACGACGGCTGCTGCAACTACCCCGTCCCGGTGAAGCCCTGCTGCAGTCCTGAGCTATCTACCCTTCGACGACTAAGAGAAGATCCAGTCCGGAGTCTTCTTCCTTTGAGCCTGGTGAGGATAACCAGCTCATCTTCTTCACCCAGAGATCTCCGCTGTGGTCGAAATCGCTGCACACAGCTGTAGTGGTCTGGATAGCCACCTGCTGAGCCTCTCCTGTTTTTAAGGAGCAAACCTGTTTGTTATCGCTGCTGCCGGCTTCATCCCTGTGTGGTGCAGACCCCATTCAGACGTCCTCCTTCACAACGAAGCTCCAGGAATCGTGCGTCTGCGGGAAACCAACCGGAACAAGTGCCAGGGCTCCAGCTGCATCGTGGAAATACGGTACTGTGTTCCACTAGAGGAAACTGGTTGAACCCCATTTCTTCATCTTCAAGGCTCGTCCTTGTCTTCCCTCCTTCTTTTAACTTTTGCTTCCGAACATTGATAATATTCAAGTACTCTTGGGCTATCCGGAATCGTGAACTGTCTAACGGTGTGATCTTCGGCACAGGCCTCCGGTGTCATCTAAACCTGGCTCCGACCCTTTGACTTTTGAACTCCTGTTTCTGAGTGTTTCTCGATACTGTCTGCCTAACCTAAATATTGCCTGTGATTTTTGCCTCCAACTCCCTCTGGGTATCTCAGGTGCTAAGTGTGTTTTTGCCCCAGTAGCATTTCATGTCACGGATACGCGTTTATATAGTAGACCGAACTGTCAAAAAGTGATCGCAACCGTATCCGCAGTATCGTGTTTTGTTCATAACCCTGGTTCATTCAAACACAGGGTGCTTACCTTGGGACTTACTGTACAAAGTGAATTGGTTAGTTGTAGTATATTTAACGTGTGGTTTTGTTTAAAGTTTAATAGAGGTGTTGTGTTTATAAATGATGGTTTAAAAATAAATGTACTTATATTTTTTACCTGAAACCTTGAGTCAGTGTTTGCTTGAGTCACAGTAATTGTGATCCCTTTGTGTAATCTCTGCTACTGCTCATATACTCTTGAGATAAGCCTGGCTGCTCTGCTACCAGTATAACTTAGTAGTACAGGTTTGTACCAAAGGTAAAACTTGTATTGACACCTGTGTGTAGTGGTCCCTAAGGGCACTACACAGGATTCTGCCTAACAGAGTGTTGTTATACTGTAAATGAAATCACATAGCCAAAATGTATGAGTAGTATGTTGGCCAAAAGCAAATCGCATAATGTGACAAACATTGCAAACCATGGAACCTGAAAGTGGCCATAGGGAGTCCATTTTGTATGCCGGCCATTTTGTTTTTTTGTAACGCTCGCTTTGCAAGTATATTCTATGCTTCAGATCCACACATGGTGCGAGGCCACAGCTTGAACTCTGAAATGCTAACGTAGACAGGAATGTAGAGCCGTACAAAAATACATTGTTTTCCTCTCATTAAGGCCTTGAAGCTGTGCAAGAACCGTGCCTAATCAGTAGCCCAGGTGCTGGTTTGTCTTGCAAGCGCTGTTGTAGAAGGCAGTTAAATGTGAATTATATCCAACTAACAGTGCTCCTTCAAGGAGGACAGTATTTTCTCTGCCTCAGAACTGTCTGACCCTTAGCTCATGAGCCGCAGTGAACAGATAACGCTGGTTGGAATGTCTTCCCGCTAGGAACAGGATATCCTTCCCTGCGCCAGTGCCCTGTGCTCCCCATAACAGAAAACTGTCTCTGCAGCCTCTGCTAGAAATAATAAATGTTTAGACTGACTGAAGTTACATGCATAACTGTCAATTACTGAACCCTAGCTTGTTTGTCATGTATAAGGGCGGGCCGAATTATATTGTATGGGATGATGTATTATGTATATATATGACTGCTTTGCTGCTGCTCGCTCTCTCTCATCTCACGGTGTCTGGGATCACACGTCCTGAGGCGTTGAGACCCAGTCAGCCGACTGAGATGCTTTCTGAATAAACCAGACTTGTTTGGAATTCGAACCTCACGACTGGCGTGTCATTTAGTATATGGTTATTGTGCCTTATTCCATATATGTAGTCTAACAGTGTCTCCAGATCCTTGCAAAGTCGCCGACATAAGAAATGCCAGAGCCTCCACAAACGCAATGGAGGACGGCAGCTTCTTAGGCATGGCGACATACTGTGGGCGATTCATTCCTGACCTTGCCACCATCGCCACCCCAGTTCGAGAACTCACCAAGACGAAGTCAAAGAGGGAGTGGAACGAAATACAGGAAGCAGCATTCCAGAAAATAAAAGACTCCCTGTCCTGCGACGCCACCATGGCCTTCTTTGGCACATTGCAAAAGACGGAGCTGCTGGTCAACGCAAGTCCGGTTGGCTTAGGAGCAGTACTAACACAAACTGATTGAGAGGGAACAGGGGTGCTCATCGCATTTGCTAGCCGTGCACTCACCCCAACAGAGAGGAATTATGCTCACATAGAGAAGGAGGCTCTTGCCATCATATGGGGAAGCCGAAACCTTCATGTATACATTGTGGGTCACCTCGTGAAAGTACTAAAAGACCACAAGCCCCATGTCCCGATATTCAAGGGGTCGGCACCACACACCCCTGCCGGGATAGAGCGCTGGATGCTCCAACTGCAACAATTAGATATGGAAGTACAGTACCGAGCAGGAGTCGACAACCCTGCAGATTTCCTATCACGCCACCCAAGACCTGTCACAATGACAGAATGTAAGGCGGCCAAACAGACAGATGAGCATGTATGCTACATCATCGCGTGCACCAGGCCAAAAGTGATGAGACTAGATGAGATAGTATCAGGAACAAACAAAGGCACGTGCCTTCAAATCGCCAAAGAGGCCGTACTAACAGCAAATGGAAAACTTTCCTCACGGCAGTCGCCCATCGAACGCCAGAAGCACAAGAACTGATGCAAGCACTATTCGGGATCAGACATGAACTGTCTGTCTCACCAGAAGGACTGATCCTCAAAGGACACCACATTGTAGTGCCCTCCAGCCTGCAAGACTGGGCGCTCCAACTTGCACATGAAGGGCACCAAGGGATTGTGAAGACACAGGCATTCCTCAAGTCACAAGTATGGATGCCATAAATACAGCAAAAAGTAATTTCCCTTGTGGAGACCTGCTCATCATGCCAAGCCACCCGTCAGCCAGGAGCACCAGAGCCCATGGCCTGTCTGCCCAGAAGTGAACACAGATGGGACCCTGTGAGTGTGGACTTCTGTACCATCGCCAACGAGGTATACCTCTTAGTAGCGGTGGACGAATACACACGATACCCAGAAGTCGAATCAGTCAAGTCCACCGATGCAGCCTCTGTGACAACTGCACTGGAGAAAATGCTTGCCGTCCATGGCATTGCCTCCTCGCTCAAGAGCGATAAAAGCCCACCGTTCAGAAGTAAAGAATTCCAGCGATTCATCGACAACATAAGGGTCCGATACCACCACGTCGCACCATACTGGCCCCAGGCCAATGGAGACACCAAGAGATCAATGGCATCCATCAACAAATGCGTGCGGATTGCCAAGGACAGATGGCGACCCTGGCTACCAGAATTGTACCGGTTCCTCCGGTCGTACTAACAGACTCCTCACTTAGCCACGCTAGTGAGCCCCAGGGCCCTCATATTCGGGGTGCCCGTGCAGCTAGGGCTCCCCTTCTACCTTAACACCAATCCACCTACAAGTGGGGGATACAGCACTGATCAAGAACCGAGCCTCTCCCAGGAATATGGCACCCCCCCTATGAATCCCTACCCTGGATCATCATCCATCGAGACCATTGACTAGTAACCGCATCCCTGGGCTCAGAGACAGTCACACAGAATGTGTCCCATTTCAGGCGGATACCAAGCACCACATGGCAAGAGACTCAAGAAGAAGAAGTCCCACGAGAGCAAGCCAAGTGACAACGGAGCAAGTGCCCCAGCAGAAGACTAAAGAGAGCCACCAGGAACACCACCTGGAGAAAGTCCAGAAGCAGAGGAAACTCAGACAAACCCCACCGGGTCTGCCACCCTGAGGAGAGAAGACGGGGGACGATACTTGCTCCACCGAGGACCTGTACCTTTCCACGCGGCTGCGTGGATTCATCCTGAATGGCATCTAACGGAAGACGCAGGCCGGTGAGAATCAGAATCAGAAGCAGTAAGACTCTAAAGTTAAAAGTTAAAAGTAATGCCTCTGGACACACAACATGAGGCCACAGTTATGGTTTTGAAAATGCTTGTCTGTTATCAAAGTTGGGGAAGGATGTGATAGTCACATGACACCAGTGGACATGGCCGTAAGAGACCACGTGACAAAAGGAATAAGAGGTAGTCAGAAAGCCCGCAAGGACACTGGCGCTCCGAGACCTCAAGCCTGTGTGTGTGTCTCATTTCTTGTGTCACACGCCAGGGCCTGCCGCTCCCGGCACGTCCCGCATAACATCACACCGGAGGGTAGGTCCTGTGTGACTGTAAATACTGCTTTGAAGTTTGTAGTATTGGTCACTTCGAGTTTCCGCAGTGTTATTGGCTGATATGTACTGCACTAGGATGGTTCATTTTCACAGCCATTTTGTTTTGCCAGATTCAGGGGGTAATTACATTACACAACGTTGTTGGGTCTTCTTTTTCTTTTCTACTGCAATGCACAATAGTCACCTATTCGAGTGGTGTTGGAAGATGGGGTAAGCATGGCATTTGAGGAAGATGAGGTTAGTTGCACGATGGCTTAAGCAGGTGTTAGGAATTGTTGAGAGAGTATTTTTTTAGTTTTAACTGTTCTAGTCGAAACTATTGCATTGGAGCACAGCTAGTAAGGATATGGGATCTGAGGAGTGACACAAAGCTTGTAGGTGCTGCTTAGTTATTTGCCCACCCATCTTCTGGCCAGGGCCATGGTAATCCCAATAGCCATACATACACACTTCCTGGCCCTTCTCGCCCAAATCAAATCCGTCTGAGACCTCTTTGACCTAGCCTTACACCAAGCAGTAGGATCAAACTGTGCTTAAAGGGCCTGCCAGTGTTATTTCAAAGGAGTCTTCCCTGAGATGTAATGGTTCAGTTGGAGCTGTAAACTTGCTACTGATGTGATAAAAATGTCTTACCTAAGTGTGCCTTAAGCCACTCGAATTATCAGCAGTATGTGTGTCCTTTACTGAAGTCCTGTTAAAAATAGGCATTGCCAAAGCCAACAGTTTTCGCTTGTGTATAGGCATTAGATAGGCATGTTCCAGGCACTGTGAAGTATGCACGAAACGGTAAGTAAATAAATAGTCTTTATTTACATATAGCGAATAGCCCGGCACCCCGCACTGCGGCTCACTCACACGCCCACCCTTCAGCTCCGTCTCCTTCCTCCAACCGCCAGATGGAATCTTCCTCTCCTTCTAACCCAAACATTCCATACATACTCCCGCAGGCGGGGAGCCAGGTTAACATAACATTAGAAACATAAACCTCACAACTAGATACAACTAGATACTACATCATCCCCCATTTTTTATATTGAATAGCAGAAGAAATAATAAAAAAACATTACATAACCTAGCTTGAGAACAGTTTGAAAACAGCAAGTGAAATAAATCAACCTGCACATTATATCATTCCTTAACTCTCCATGATGTAATCTCTAAATCGGCAGCCTCTTCACTCGTGAACTACGCAAAATCCTATGTTCTGCAACATCATTTCCATCAATACCTTGATCCATGTTCACTTCCCCGACATGTCTCAACATATTAGCATTCACATTCTCATTCTCCTCCTGAATATGATCTCCTAATAATTCAATCGCTCTTCTCTGATATCCAAATTGTCTATCTTTCTCATGCTTACCTTTCCACATCCACTTATTGACCCTATCCAAATTCCACACCGATCCCCCACTAACTCTGATCACTCTCTTGAACACTTGAATCACCTTAAGTGGATTTCTGTACTTTGAATCACCCTTTCTCACATCACGCCCAAACTTTATTCTCACAAAATCTCCTGGTGAAATTCTCAACCTAGACTCTTCCGGATATTTGTCAAAACCTTTTTTTTTTTACCTAAACTTCCCCTCTGATTGACCCATTACGTATTAAGTAATGTGTTAGGGGCTCTCCTCCTCATCAATTCAAACGGAGAGACATCCATACCTCTCTTGACAGACATCCTAATACTCCATATCCTCTTCTTAAGAGCCTCATCCACAGACAAATTGTTTCTCAAAGCTAATTCCACGGTCTCCACAATCACACGGTTACACCTTTCCACTAACCCATTAGTTTGTGGATGATACAACGCTGAAAATCTCCATTTAATTCCCGATCTTTTGGCAAATTCTCTAATTTCTCCACTTCTGAATTGCACTCCATTGTCACTAATGATAGTTTTTGGAAATCCTTCCCGCCTGCAAACCTCCATAATAAAATTAATAACTTCATCAGTATCAATCTTACTCAATGCTTTGACTTCAAGCCACCCTGAATAGTAATCAACCAAAACTATTAGGAACTTTTTTTCACCAATCAGCCTCAAATATGGCCCAACAATATCAATTCCTACCATCTCCCACGGTGCTTCACCCTTAAAAATATTGATTGGCTCTGACTTGACACACCTGCAGCTCTTGTCACTGTTCTGGCATGGCCAGAAATTCCTAATGAACCTCTCAATCATAAGATCATACCTGGCCACCAGTGTTTCGACCTCACATTACTTTTTGTGCCTGCGATGCCAGGATGGCCTTGGTGTGCCTTTTCAATAAGCTCACCACACAACTTCCATGGAGGAATCAATTTATCTCCCCTCACAAAAAATCCATCCTTCATAGACAATTCATCCTTTACTTCCCAAAACCTCAAACATCCTTCACTATCCACTTTCTTCTCAGGCCACCCTGATTCAGTGTATTTCTTGATTTCTTGTAACTCTCCATCTCTACCGAACTCTTCAATCCACGTATCTTTGGACGTAACCTCAAAATCAACAGCCACCATTTTTTCATCAACATCCGCCATTGTTTCACTATTCCTCAATGGTAACCGTGACAAGAAATCAGCAACAATATTCCTTTTTCCCGGCACATATTTCACTGAAAAATTATAATATTGAAGCTTAAGACTTAATCTTAATCTTGCTAACCTCGGCGAAGCTTTGCACATACCCTTCACCGTGAGAACTTCAATCAGAGGCTTGTGATCTGTCTCAATGACAAACTTGCTTCCCCACAGATACTTCCTGTTCACCGCCCATGACCAAGCCAACAACTCTTTTTCAATTACCGAATATTTGCTCTCTGTCTCTGAAATAGCTTGTGATGCATGACAGATAATCCTTTCATTTACACCATCATATACTTGTGATAAAACCACCCCTAATCCACTCCCACTGGCATCTACCGTGATCTTGGTCAACCTCCCAAACTCAAATCCTCCCAATTCCAAAGAGTTACAAATTTCTCTCTTTATGCAATCAACCGCCTCATTGCATTCATCATTCCATGCAAACTTTGCATCCGTCTTTAACAACCTTCTCAATGGTTCTGTTACACTTGCAAAGTTTTTAACAAATCTGTTGTAATACTCAGACAGCCCCCGAAATGGTCTCAATTTATCTTTGTTATTGGGACTAGGTGATTCCTAAATTGCCCTCATGGCATCTCTTTTAGGCTTGTATCCTTTGCCATTTACTGTATGCCCTAAATATTCCACCTCTTCCACTCCAAACTTACACTGGCTCTGTTCAATTTTTAACCCAACATTCTCTAATCTCTTCAACACTTCTTTCAACCTCACATCATGCTCCTCAGATCCCTTTCCAAATACAATAATATCATCCTGATATACCAGCGTTCCACTTAACCCCTTCAGGACATGCATCATAATCCTTTGAAACACTGCCGCCGCAGACGCTAAACCAAACGGCATGCGTTTATATCTATATAAACCATGCGGCGTGATGAATGCCGTAATATCCCTACAATCTTCAGTGAGTGAAATTTGATGATAGGCACTTGAAAGATCCAATGTGGAAAACAAGTCAGCATTCCCAATACGATTTAACATCTCAGATATAATCGGAAGAGGAAAAGTATCCGTTATAATGTTCTTGTTGACGTCTCTGAAGTCTACACAAATCCTGAGTTTGCCGTTTTTCTTCAACGCAACCACTATGGTGCTCACCCACTCCGATGATTCAATTTTTTCTATAACTCCTTCAGATTCCAACCTTGTCAATTCTTGCTCAACTTTGTCTGTGATAGCAAAAGGAACTGGTCTGGATTTTGTGTGTTTAACAGGTATTGCTCCCTTCTTGAGGCAAATCCTGTGTGCAAAATTTTTCAGTAAACCTAAATTCATGTGAACCTCACTTCCTTTTGTTGTATCTGCATTTCCTTGCACTTGACTACTGTTTACAACCAGAATTTGCTCTTCATCACATGGATCCAATCTGATCCTCAATACAGCTTGGTCTCTCCACCCTACTACATTCACACCTTTTTCTACAACATAAACCTTCACTTGGGCACGTCTGTCCTTAAATTGAATGATGGATGTAAACCATCCAATCATTTGATTCTAGATCCTTCAAACCCACCAGGATTTCTTATGTCCGATGCATTTAACTTACTCTGGAGACCACGTGTCAACAAGCTCTGCCAGGTTCTTTTAGTAATTATCGTCCATGGTGAACAACTATCTACCTTCACCTTTAGTTTCCAATTATCGACAATCATTTCACAGCTCGGGCATTTAAATTCCCCATCAGGTGGCTCATGTATCAGAAACACTCTTTCTTCTTCTGATTCTTCCTCTTCATCCATAATGGCAGAGACCTTCTTCTTCCTTCTACATGTGACTGCAAAATGGCTCTTTACCCCACAATTACCACATTTCTGTCCAATTGCCGGGCACTGTTTTGCATACGCATAATGACCAACTCTGCCACAATTATAACACCTGTCTACTTCTTTAGACTGGACATTTTGAAATCTCTGATCATTTTGAATTCTAGGCTCATTTCTCACCCAATTTCTTCCTCTAAAGGAACCACCTCTGTATTTCAAACTTTTTGCTTTATTGTTTTTGCCGGCAGTGACTTCACCCCTGTCTTTAGTCCGCAGTGCATTGACTTGGCCTTGTTCTTCTGTTTCTTACACTCCTTTAACGATATGCCGCTGCATACTTTGTACAGCCTCCTCTTTCTTGCTTTTTATCTCTCTGGAGCACAACTGACCATGTTCTCCACTTTTTGCAATGGATATTGTCTCAGGTAGGGATGGATTACCAACCATCCACAATCTGTCTTGTACCAGACTGTCCTTCGAATGAATGATGATCTGATCAACTCATCGAGGGTGATACCATTACCAAATCGACAAGTTTGTGATAAAAGCCATAATGCTGATACATATTCTACTATACTGTCATGTTCCTTTTGTACCCTCGTGTAGAATTTGTACCTATTTATGGCCACATTTGTTTCCGGATCATAGTACTTGTCCAATTGTTTTATGGCTCTGTCATGCTCATCAGTATCCCCAGCTTCATCTCCTGGTAAATCAGGTAGTTCTCTGAATTTCCTTTGACCTTCTAGGCCAAGGGTGTGTAACAATAACAACTTCTTCTTGTGAGATGTGAGTCCCTCCAGTTCTACAACCTGAATATAATTCAGCCAGAATTCCTTCCGCTCCGACCAAACAACAACTGGTTGAACTGGAGTCAGCAAAAAACTTGCTGGAGGTTGTACATTCAGTGACCACGTGAGGATCTTAAATTAGAACAGTCATAAAATGTGTTCAACACCGTATCAAAATTCTGTAATATAGTCCCTATAGTAATTAATATTCCCAGGACTGCATCCTTAATGAATATTTTTTTTTTTTTAATTATCTGGGACGAGGATGAAGATGCTTCTCCTTCATCCTCCGCAAGATTCCTGGTCTTTCTTGAGCTTGCGTCACGTGACCGCGAGGTACTCAGGCGGGTCCTTTGCTCTAGCGCGCGTACGGAAGAAAGCAATCCTGGACGTTGCCTTCAATGTGATCTTAGCTTTCTCCGCCTACAATCACCTGACAGATGTCCAATCTCCTCTTCGGTTTCAGCTTCCAGCTGAGTCAATCCTCGCACAGGGTGGCACAAGCAAATGTCTACTGGCGTTCGCTCGGAGCATCCGCTCTCTACTCTGGGTTCGCTGACGCCGGGCTCATCCTTCGTCGCCAATTGAAGTATGCACGAAACGGTAAGTAAATAAATAGTCTATTTACATATAGCGAATAGCCCGGCTCCCCACACTGCAGCTCACTCACACGCCCACCCTTCAGCTCCGTCTCCTTCCATCAACCGCCAGATGGAATCTTCCTCTCCTTCTAACCCAAACATTCCATACACACTCCCGCAGGCGGGGAGCCAGGTTAACGTAACATTAGAAACATAAACCTCACAACTAGATATAACTAGATACTACACACTGCTATATGTCCAGGTCCTCACCATTTTTCCAGCTAGTAGCATTAATAGGCAGTTGGTACCATTATGGAAGTGCCTGGCAAATGCCCATTTCATGCATACCCCAAAGTTAAAACGGTTGGCATTGCCAATGCTTGTTATATCAGAAGACCCTCTTCAAGATTTCACACTTGGATCCTCTGTGCCCAAGATGCCTGTTCAATTTAGTTTAGAGGTCCACAAACACTCTGAATGTTATTTTGCATATGATTATGCATAGACTGCAACATCTGGGAACCACAAAAAGTACACTGGAAATTTTCTCCGCCACTTCATGCCTTACATGAGAACGTCAGGTGACATGGGATAGGAAACTAGAACTCAGCCCGAGTACTCCCCCAGATAAAGTACTACATACACTCACCATACCTTTCCCTCATTTACTTGCCATGTGTTAAGAAATTGTACAGCTATGAGAATCAGTTTTAGCCCTGTATAATCGATACATGTCTAAAGTCGGAAGAATATTAAAACAACATTCAATACTAATGCTTGGCTTTGTGGGATGGTTTTCTCTGGCCCTCCCTTCCATGTCTTGTATATTAAATCATGGACACGGTAAAAGCAGACTGTGTGAATATCTGCAATGCATTAAAACGTTGGTTTGAGTTGCTAATTTGTCTGTCCTTATATCCAGTACATAATAACTATTCTTAGTTTTAGGAAAAGGCATTGACAATCTGTGATATACCTTGATCAATGAGCAGTAGAGAAGCAGTTATCTGGTTGGTATTGAACATCACAGAAAAATAAAGTAAAGTTATTTCTGTATGCTGCCATCTTTAGTGTGCAGTAAATCCTGGTGTCAGTTTCTCAAGGAAGCTGCCCTATTGATGGGGCAATATGGTGAGCTGCTTGCGTTTCCATGCAGAGGGGACATGATCTAGAAGGTCAGATTGGACTGCTCGCATTGATGACAATATCAAGGCTGATGTGCTTGGTCTCCTTCTGCAATTATGCAGACGGCTTAAAAAATGATGGCGTGGAAGGATGCCCATAGCAATGCCAGTCACTGGTTCAGATTCATTCAAAACCTCCCACCTTTCACATTTTCTGTTTATCAAATATGGCAAGCTGAATCCTCAATATTGTACTCATTTTCCCAAGACCACAACGGCGTCGCCAGGACTGGAAGAAGGACCTGGAACTTCAGGTTGACTGGTACCACAGCCAAGTGATCAACAGAAACCACAAAGACAGATGTGAAGTATCAGGGATCCCTATTACGACAACAGGAAACTGGGGGATTAAGTTTGACTGCGGTCAATGGCGCAAATCAGATAAATCAGAGTTCCTTCCAGGAACATATTTGTTGTGTTTAGATAGAACACTCTTAATCTGAATGATGTTGCTTATGGTTTATTTCAAAGTATTTTAGGGTAGTTATATATATCCACATGTGACAGCAGAGGGACAAACGCATCTCTCCTATCCAACTGCTACTCTGAGAAATATAAAAGAGGCAAGGTAAGCAAACTCCACTTAGGTTTTTTTCCCTCAACAAAAGCTCTTTTCTAGACCCCTAAACTTTAACCAGGCTACAAAAAAAAGACCACAAATGTTTTGTTTATGTGTTTATAATTAGGTCAAAGAAACATATTGGAACCTGAATCCTTTTTGAAACCTCATACTAATAAGAAAAATTGTAATTATTTATAAAGCAAGAAAAATTGAGAAAAACACTATTGGTGAGTGCCAGTGTTTTATATTTAGAGATGAGAAATCAGAGTGTCTCGCCTTTTCACTTTTCTGTCTATCTCACAATGAAAGAAGAATTTTAATTTTGAGTTAAATTGAGTTTGTGTTTGTATGAATAATCATTAGGAAGGGTATGATGTTTTTCCCTAATGCGTATTATATTTGTGTTTCTTTCTCCTGATGATCCCTTTTGATGGTATAAAAAAGGGTGAAACACGTGTAGAGAGACTATACTATTGAGGCGTTACATACCCTGTGAAAAACTGTGAAAAACTTAAAATTAAAAAAACAAACCTAATCAAGTCTTGTAAAGTGTGGAAAGCATTATTTTGGTGCTCACAACTGTATATTGAAGGTCACCTTGTGCTGTCGCAAGTGGATATGTATAACTATACTTTGAATTCTATCTTTGGCAATCAAGATAAATATACAACACCACAGCTGACAACCAACCCTTAAGAATAAAAGCTAAAAAATCAGAATTCGCCCAAATAACAGAGTCCTGTTCAGATTTCCAAATATGGATTTTCACAATGGTTTATTTCAATACACGTATCCACAGTCTCTATCCTCAACCGCCTCCCTCTTCTTTCTCTGGCTCTCTGGCTCTCCATGCTGTGGATACCTCACTTCCCTCTGGAACATAGGGACTTGATCACACTCTATACTTTGCTTGAGTATGAGCTAAGAACATAAACATAGTCTTCATTCTTTCCATCTCCCCTATTTCGGACATCCTGGAAGTAAACAAAGAGCACATTCACGGTCTCTGGGGTTTTACGCAATCTGCACTTCTTTCTTGGCTGCAGTGTCTCTCTTGTCAGGATGTCTACTTCTCATCCTGGATACCTTTGGCACCACCGATGAGCTTTGTGCCGCCAGGACACAGCTAGTCATCTGACTCTTTATTATCCTTGGTAAATTCTCGTTGTGACAAGGGGTTGTAGTGCTTAACCCCTTCTTGTTTTGTCAAAGACTGTGTTAGCTCAGCTTCCTCCACCAAGTTAGGAGTATGTTCAAGAACCCTCCTTTCCTCCTCTGTCTGATTGTTCCTCCTCTTTTCCCCAATATCATGCCACCATGCTCTAGTCTGATCTTTTTACTTCTCTCTTGACTGCTCCTCCACTTACTGTTTCCCCTCTTTCTTTCAGCTTCTCTTCAAATGTGCACTGCCTCCTTGATCCTCGTCTCTATCTCAATTGACCTCTTCTCTGCTCCTCCTTTTTATAAACCTCTTCTTGCCATTTCTTCACTACTCTTTTGTCCATCCTTTGTCGTTTCTCTTCCCCTCACCTCTAGCTGATGTCTTCTCCACCGCCTCACCACTTATCTGCTCCTCCATCACCTCATCCATTTTGCTCCTCTGTCAGTTCCTCCTCCTCTCCTCTCTCCAGCTTCCACTCCTCCTCCTGCCTACTTCTTTCCTCTGAGCCCCTGCTCACCTCCAACTTACAACTCAGGCACTTCTCATGACTGATTGCTCCCTTCGATAATCAAGTTGGGTTGACCGACAGTCTCCATTAATGCATTATTAACTTGTGTTTATAAACAGCACGTGCAGAATATACCAGCCATTTACAAAGTTAAAACAAAACTGCAACAAAGGATGGACGCCATGAACATGACAAAGGGGAATTATTCACAGTCTCCTCTTTTTTTTATGGGTGGCCTTTTGGGGATGCAGTGAGTTGGGCAGCCGGAGTAGACAGGGTCAAGTAAATCAGAGGGAGAAGTGGGTGGGTGGAGGCAGAGAAGGGAAGAGAACCTGGGGATCATGAGAAAAGGGGGACAGTTTTACACCTCATGGCAGGACATGCCTGATTTGACACTTAACAGTGCTGCAAAGGCACTTGTATCCCTAGTGGCAGCTGAAAAATTCGGGGACCAAAGGCAGAGGAAGCAGAGGCCTGCAGTTTGCGCTCACGGCCACGCCTGCTCCAGACATGGGCAGCAACATGTTGGTGGCACTGTGCAAGTGTTGGGGAACTCTGAAATAGTTCTGCCCCTACACAGTGGAGGGTTTCCTAATAATCGTCTTGGCAACCGACTACACTGTGGCACGGTTTTACTCAAGTGTTCAATCCATGATTGCACCTTTGCAACATTGGGGGTATGCATCTTAATGTCCTCCCGCCCTTTCAGAGGCCTTGACTCTGTCCTCTTCTCCATGTTCTGCTGTTTCCCTGCTCTCAGTTTTGCTTCCTTTTTTCTCCCGTTCTCATACTTTCCAGCCAGCCATGATCATCTTCCATCCAGTCCCTCTGGCCTACCTGACTGTTTGCCCGTCTCCTCAGCCTACCTGTCCTTCGGCCCTGCCAGCCTGCCTTTCTTCCTTGCTAATCTGTCATTCCTATGTGCCAACCAGGTTCCAGCTTATAATCAATCTGATTACCAGCTGCACACCTTGCCATGGGTCCTACAACTGCCTTGTATATCATCAAGGCGATCCCTGCCGTGCTCACACTGTCCTCACACCGGGCAAATCAGAGTGTGTGCGCCATCATGGGTTTGGTCTTTATGCACCAACTTTTGTGAAGTGAGCACCTCGTGTAGCTTGTTCACCTTTCAAGGACCCCCAGACAACAGCCGCTGGCCTCTTTGAGTGCCCGAGAACCTGGAGTTTGGTACCCAAAAACAGTACACGTACATTAAAAGATAAGCTCTGGCAAGGGAAATGGAGGAAAAAAGGATTGCGGTGTAGCTGCTGGAGATGCACATAGTCCCTTTGCGGGAATTGAATACAAGTCCATACCAGGAGAAAAGGCCCACATTCCGAGCCCTCTGATTCCATGTAGCGTCCTTCCAGGGTGCTAATATAGCTTTATAGACCTGCAGCGAGGGCCATACCGGGCGTTATGGGCCCTGAAGACCGAGTTAACGAGGTATGAGGGACCATAACGCCAGGTACGGCCCGAGCTGCAGGTCTATAATGCTATTAGAACACCCTCAGTGTTTAATTCAAGTACAATAAATGAGACATGCATAATTGAAGTACAAAAAATTGCAAAATAATAAATAAATGTTGCAGACATTTATTTACCATTTTGCAATTTTTTTGTACCTCAATTAAACATGTGCATTTTTTTTTATAGAGTGGTGGAAGGTGATTGGGTGGGAGGAGTATGCCATTAAAGAGGAATCCAGTGTGGGTATGCCTGCCCACTGTTCTAATTAAGGTAATTTTTTAAACATTTTTTTATTTGTATTTAATCAAAAAGATTTTTAGAAAAATAGGCTTTTTGTCATGCTCTTGTCGTGCTGAAGAGAGAGAAGAAGAAAAAAGAACTTGACTCTCTAAAAATGTGCCTATCTCGGCAAATTTATGGCTTCCAGTATTTTATTTGTAGCTATTTGCCATTGCGTTTTCTCTCCTCCAATCAAACAAAACCAACATATTTCTTTGTCCGAGATGATGAAGTCCGGGAAGATGGACCTTAGGTATCGTTCTCTTATATGTTGGTTTGTAGCACATTTTAGGAGTAAGTGACGGATTGTTTCCTTTTCTTGTGTTTTGCAGAAACGGCAAAAGTTGGATTCCGACTTGCCTCTAATGGCCAAGATCTCATTGGTCGGCAGTAAGTTTAAGCAGGCACGTAGCAGCATGTCTCTCAACTTCCTTGATGGGAACTTCTTAATGTATTCTTGGAGTTCATTTATTTTCTTCGTATTAGGTGGCAGGTGTGTAGTTAGTTTGTTCTTTCCTGCTGTTTCCAAGGTAGATATCCAGTCGAGCTCTCTAATTTTTGTAAGTACTTTCTTTGGGTTCTTTATTAGTAAATCTTCATCTGCCTGTATCTGTTCCAACACTCTGATGTTTTCTTCTTTCCAGTTTGCAAGCCGTTTACTTGTATTTCTTTCTATTTCCTGATTGACGAGGTTGTATATTGACAAAGGCTCTGCCATCCGGCATTTCCTGTGCAACATTACTGTTGATTGTGTCACTGTACTTTTGAGGGACGGTAAGCTGAGCTCTTGATGGATCAATGCGATCGGGGTGGAATTTGGTAGCGTTAGAACTTTCCTCCAAAATTTTGCCTCCATTTTTGCCCAGATGTTTGGTGGCAGGTTGATCATTGCGTCTCCACCATATGTAAGCGTTGGCATCACCTTTTTCTTATAAAATTCGAGTACTGGGATTAGCGAGTATCTGCCAAACTTTTTGTCTATGGCCCTGGCTTGGGCTGCCATTTTGTTGACTTTGGTCATTAGAGCTAGTTGCATCGCTTTATCTTGTTTTGAAGAGTCCAAGATCACTCCTAGATATTTTAAATCAGATACTCTTTCAATTGGTGTTCCTTCCAGATTTAGTCTCGATTTTTCTTTTTTCCTGATGGATGTTTCTAATATCAGGAATTGCGTTTTTTTTACATTGATTTCCAATTTGGTTTTTTGCATGTATTTTTGCAGCTTTGTTAGTTGACACTGAAGTCCTATTTGCGTCTGGTCCAGTAAGACCAGGTCGTCAGCGTAAAGAAGTCTCGTTATGGGAGTTTTACAAATTTTTGGAGGGAATGATCGTGTTTCATTAAGGTAATTTTGTGTGTTTCCCCCCACCCCACACTACAGAAATGTAAGCTTCCAATTATTCCACACTAACCTGCAGTTACAAAACATTTGCAAGAAGCATCTGAATATACACTAATTTAGCAGGCTATCAACTTACATTTGTGTGCCCTTCTTTTCTATTAGCCTTCCGATGCATCAATGAACATGAGGAAATGAGGGCAAGGTTCCCTGTGACTTTGTTGCCGGAAAGAAATATATAGTTACAATCCACATTAAGCTAAAATGCAGCTTTTACACTTGTTAAAATGCTTTCCTTCCAAACTGAAAGCGGAAAGCGTTCCTTTGTGCTTTCTTTCTGTGGGCAGGGCTACTTGGTACATGTTTGTCTTCCAACGTGTAATTCGGAACAGAAAGTTAACTCTTTCTGTCCCGAAGTTACACGGAGACCAACACGTCCAGTTTGCAGGCTTCCACGGCTGCCGGCAGCTCCGGGGGAACACGTAAGTAATTACAATGCGATTTGCGGGCTGTAATCAATCTGCGGACTATACCAGTTTGTATAGCCCACAGATTGACCAATCAGGATTGCGAAACAACGGCTAGGGTGTTCTAATCCATGTTAACATTATGCTCAGTTGAGACAACAAGACCTGTTTTCAATAGGCTCTGTAAAGTGTGATTTCATGATGCCCATTCAGCACTGCACAGACTGTTAATGTTAGGCTCTGTTAGCTTGAAACACCTGGTTCCATTATACCCAGTTAGCACAGCATGCTTCTTTACATTAGGCTCAGTATGCACTACAAGACTTGACTCCATTCTGCTGAGTTAGCCTTTTTACTGACTGTTTACATTAGGTCCAGTTGGTATTACACGGGCTGATTTCATTAGGCTGGGTTAGCACTGCATGGGATGTTTACTTTAGGTCACTGAGCACTGCAAGGCCTGATTCTATACTAATTCTTCTTGACCTGTCCACTACCTGTAGAGGCCAAGAGGTGCAACAGCATCTTGCATAATTAAATCAAATAGCAGTAAATTAAAGTCTGAAATTGACAAATTTGTGGTCGACTCGGACAAGTCAAAAACAAAGATTATTCATTAGAGCACTAAGTTAAGATAGTGGTGTGCTCATACTACCTTGAATTTTCCAGAACAGTGAACAGCAACAAGGTCAACTACAGACGGAAAACTTTGGCTGATGGCCTACTGATGACAGATGATGGTCTAATTGGGAAAATGGGGAGTAGTCTGGTGGGATTCAGACACCTAAGTTTCGTTTCACATACGTCCAAGGTTGAGATAATGTGCCAACTAATCAGTGGGGTTGGGGAGACAACCTAACATACAACATTGCAAGAGCCAATCCCCTGGTGTTTTGTCCATCATAATCAGTACTCTATGCATTTTGAGGTAGTTCAAGGCGTGCCCTAAAGACAAGGGTAGCTAATGAAGCACTAATACTTATATATTTTATAAGTAGATATGTTCCCTTAACCAATCCCTCTCTTCAATAGGTTTTGTATTTTGCCACATAGAATGTCATAGATTACGTATATTGGGGTATAAGACCTCCATTTAATCAAGTTACTGTGTTAGTGTGCACGCATCAGCTCGATGTCTGCCAGGTGATCGTGCTTTATTGAATTTAAATTGATTTGGTGCAGTTAGTTGGTCTTAGATCTATTACTGTAATTCCATCTAGCACAAAAGAGGCTTCAAGGTGCTGGAGCACAGCATTTTCAGAGAAAGACTCCAAAACACATTGGATGCTGGTGACAAGAACACATTCACTAGCAATGTTGTGGTGGACACATGCATGCCTCATATTTACTCTATATATAGTGCAGAACAAAATATCATTTTTGAAAATTAATTGTCAAGAGATATTGACAAAGTTACTGGGGGATAGAGCTCTTCAGGTGATGATATGGTTTTTAATTTGGAGGAAACTGTGGCAGTGTTATCCCTCAAATATTCCAACCGCAGTCTGCGGAATGCATGTCATGCTGATGGACTTTTTTATGGATCTGCTAGATTTCTGGGCTCCTTACCATTCATTGTTATTATTGCCATTGTTCGGATACACCTTTATCAGCATGCACGAAATCCCTTCCATAGCTAAAGGGTATCTTCCAACGTTGTTGTATGCAGATGATTGTGTTTTAATGTTCATGTGGATTGGCTGCCAGGACTAATTTGGTGATAATCGGAAGGAAGAAACAGATCTGCTTTCTCCCGTAATGGGGTTAGCTTGGAGCAGGTCTCTGATTTGATAAATCTCAAAGTTCCGTTTTTTTATACACTAAATAGGGTTGTTCAAGTAAATAGGCAACATTGTTACACTTCCCAACCCAGTGGGATTGTCTTCAAAGTTGCAAGGTACGACGAGGGCCAGCCCTCAGATTCCATGGTATGTAAGGCAATTGACAACATAGGGTCCGTTGGCTTTGGGTTCTGGTGACCGTTCTGCCTTACTAATAATATAAGGCCACTTTCTCCAATGGATTTTGGGGCAATCGGGTGCAGTGCCCACCTCTATTTTACATATGGGAATGGGTGTTGACTATGGGGAAAACAAAGTAAATCCTCTAATTCAATGGGCAAAGATCTGGACGAATGAGCCTTTAACCCTATTTTTCAGGATCTACTCTTGAGTGACATATCATGTAAAATCTTGTTTTTTCCACATTCATCATGAAGATTGGTACATCACATTCTCAGTAACAGGATGCATGCAGCTATATCCATGAGGAAAGCGTGTTTGCTAAGGCTCGTATAAGAGGGTACAATATCCTTTCTCCTGCACCCATAGCAGCAAAATATCTGAACTGGTCTGTGACATTTGGGCCAAGTATTTACATTGAAAAACGAACTTAAAATTTGCTTCTGGTTCTACGTCTGGGAAATGGCCCAAAATGGATATTATTTATTTCCACTGCCCACTATGACCAGCTATAATTGGAACTGTTATGCACTTCCTTTTTAATTGCCCTCATAATGCTTTTAATCATATTAGAATTACAACTTTAACAATAATATTAGAATCTAGGCACCATCAGATTAGCTGTTTTGTTCCTTCTATTATCTGCCAATGAAGCAGTGGGTCGGGCTTTGAATTTCTATGCCGCAAATCTTGGTCTATTAGAACGTGTTTTATGCTCATTTTATCATGTGTTAATTATCATGTATTCAGCGTGTATCTTATCTGAATATACAGTTTGACTTGTTGATATGTGCCATTGTTCAATCCAATTGTCTAATGTAGCAGTGGTTTTTATATATAGGAAAAGCTTTACGTAAAGCTTTTACATATTTAATTTACGGTGCCCCTATTTGTATGGCAGAAAGGAGGGATGGATTGCAAATTACGATTCTGCTGCCCCCTCTCTGCCATATAAACATTACAGCCTTTGTCCAGGCATGGAGTTTCATTCTATCTAAGAACCTCAATGGGCCTCATTACGAGTCCAGCGGTAACCGAGCTGGAAAAACTGGCAGGTTACCGCCGGACTCGTAGTACCATTCCGCCTCTGTGATTCCCGGAATCACCGGGGCATTACAACTCCGGTGACCCGGTAATTCCGGAGGTGGAATTCGGTAAATCCCCATTCCCATGGAGTCCTATAGGACTCCATGGGAATGGGGAAGTGGAAACAACGGCACCATCTCGTGTTTCCACGTCCGCCTGCAGACGGGTGGTGTTAAACCCGCCAGGTCAGACCTGGCGGGAGTGACACCTCACGCCTGCAGAACTCGCGATCCGCCGGTCCAGAAACAACAGTGGCGGCGGGTTTACCGCCACCGTTATTTCCGGACCGACTGACTCGTAATGAGGCCCAATGTCTTCATACCAAACATTATTCAGAAAGCTCATTTTATCAACATTCATATATGGAGGGGAAAATCCTCTCACACAGTTCTGAATCAATCTTGCTGTGTGTGTTAACAGGATAACCATTTATTCACATACATAAATGTATTCACATACATATTTTCAAAACATATTAATTCATGAGTAATACCTACCTACAGAGTTTATAGTACATTTAAAATATAAGGCGCCAGAAAATATGGCCATTAGTGCAAACAGTGCCATTGCAGCAAAAATTAACAAATGCTAATTAATAACAGCGCCCAGTGCTTTAAGTGGGCCGGGGCCTGCCGGGGCCAGGCCCCGGCAGTCTCCAAAAAGTGGGGCTGAGCCGGGGCCCCCCAGCCCCACCATGCCATGGCAGGACGCCCGCCACTTTAACGTCAGGCAAGCTGACAGAAGTGCCAGCCAGGCACAGCATTGCAGTGACTGGCTGGCACTTCCGTCAGTCACTGTAACTTTCTCTGATGATAACCTCATCTGAGGGGCCATCAGAGGAAGCTGGAGTCCCTTAGTTTTCCCTGGCCAGGTCACTGACCCTCAGCTAACCCACGGGCTCCATGATCTAATATGCAGATTAGATCACGGAGCCCGTGGGTTCACAGAGGGTGAAAGACGCCTCGGGCTCTGTGATCTATCTGCTCTGAGCAGAGATCATTGAGCCCGAGGCGCCTTTCTCCTTTGGCAAGGCTTTATAAAAGATGCCTTCAACTGTGTACGTTTAAGCCATCTTTTATAAACGTAAAAATATTTCTATGTTTATAACAGACTGCTTGAATCGTACACAATTCAAGACATCTTTTATAAAGCTTTGTCGACGGACAAAGCCACCTTGGGTTTTGTCCGTCCTCAACGCTTTATAAAAGATGCCTACGTTTCAAGCCGTCTTTTATAAACATAGACATATGTTGCAAATGTCTATGTTTATAAAAGGCAGCTTGAAAAGTACACAAACCATAGTAAGGTAAGCACACAAGTGTGCGTAACTTACTATGGTTTGTGCACTTACAAGCCACCTTTTATACACATAGAAATATGTAACATTGCTATGTATATAAAAGAAGGCTTGACAAATCACAAACCATAGTAGTACACAAACAAATATATAAATGCTCAAATACATTTATATATTTGTTTGCGCACCTTACTATGATTTGTGCACTTTTAGACCACGCCCACAATGGAAGCCACGCCCCCAAACGAGGGCCCCCCGCTCAATTTCTTACCCCACTTAAAGCACTGACAGCGCCAAAATGAGGTCTGTTAAAAATAATCAGTGCAGCTGGCGTGGAGCGCGATCCCAGAGGATAGCGCATCTACGCCTAGTCCCACAAGGCATATTGCAGATGGATTTTCATGCTTGCACAAATACTGTGGATTCCTTTGGAGTCCGCCTGCTTTTTACAACAATTACAAGCAGGCAGAGCCCATGTAATCCATTGTAAATGCTGCCAGCCATGCGTACATGGCAGGCAGCGTTTACTTCATTTGCACAGCAGAGTGCAAAAAGGCAGCATAAAAGCATGTGCACTACCTCTTTGCACTGCCCTTTTGTACTCTGCAGTACAAATGAGCGGGGACCTGTGTATGCGAAAGAGCACACGTAACAGGCCCCGCCCCCAAATTTAAATATAAGCCCAATAATGTATACATTCTAATGGAATAAGAAGTTTGTTAGTGGTACTAAAAAATGTTTTATGATGAAGTGAAGCGCAAAAGGTAAGCGTGAAAGCAGTTTACGCTTTCCTTTTACGCTCTACTTCATTCTACAGCTATCTTCAGGTTTAGGAAGTCAGCAGAGAGGAAATAACATCTCTGCTTTGCTTTCCTCTTCTGGCTCAGGTGAGCACTTTGTTTTACACCTGCATGAGAATACTCCAGCATAGCAATCCATTGTAAATGCTGCCTGTCATACGTCCATGGCAGGCAGCCTTTACTCATCTTGCGCGGCTGAGGGCAAAAGTGTGGCATAAAAATGAGCCTCATTATGGGTTTGTTTATTTATTTTTGCATTTGTTGCAGCGCACTGAACCCTTGGGTATCTAGGCGCCAGTTACATTGTGAGGCAAAAAATACACAAAATACTAAGTACAGAGACAAAGTATAGAGTAGAGATAATGCAGGAAACAGGCATGAAACGCAACAGGATGAGAGGGGTGTCATAGGGCCTCACTACACGGAATGCGGTAAGGGTTTACCGGTACCAGTAAGGGCACCGGTACCGGTAAACCATTACCGCCTTACTACGAGGTCCCTTTGCGGGACTCAACCTTAACGGCTGGTGTAGACCAGCCGTTAAAGTTGGGACCCGCAAAGGGACCTTGGTGCTAATTACGGTACCGCAATTTGCGGTACCGTAATTAGCTCCTTCCCCATTCCCATTGAGCCCTATGGGGCAAAAATGGGAACGGGGAAGGGCCATGGAGAAAGGGGGAATTACCGCCCCGCCAACCTTGGAATGGGGTGGTAATTCCCCTTTTCTCCATGGTGGTACCGGTATGAAACCGGCCGCAACCATGGTGCTAACAGCACCATGGTTTACCGCATTCCGTGTAATGAGGCCCACAGTGTCTTAAAGTCTTGGTTTGAGGGGGAGAAAGGTATCCGATTGTCTTAGTCTGTTAGTTCAGGGAGTTTTTAGGCAAAAAGCCACTTTTAAAGTTTTTTCAGAATGTCCAGTAGGAGGTTTCCTTTCTCAGGGTGATGGGGAGATTGTTCCATAGCTTGGCGGCCATGATGGGAAAGCTCTGTCCTCCTGCAGTCTTTCTGGTGAAGCTGGGCACTCTGAGGAGATGGATGTTCGTGGATCTTAGAGGGCAGGGGGGGTTGTATTTCTCCACCCGGTGTCCCAGCGGTAATACCGTCAAGATACCAGCAAATGGAAATACTGTTACTGGCCCTTTTCTGCCGGCAATCCCGGCAGATTAAACGTGCTGGCATTCACAGTAAATCCCCATTTCCATGGGGGGATTTTACTGCAATTACCATCAACGGTATTACCTTGCCCGTAATACAGGCCTTTTTTTCCGGTAGGGGTCAAATTTACCTCCAGCTTTTAGCTGGAGGTAAATCCATCAGCTCTACCGGCGAAGTTGTTTTAAGCCAGTTTGGTAAAAGTGCTGGTAAACGTTATTACCGGCACATTTACCATGTACCGACCAACTCTTAATGAGGGCCTATGTCACCTATTTACAGTGCACTTTTGCACTCCGCTATACAAAAGTTGAACATTAGCGGATCAGTAGACATCAAGGTGCAAACGGAATGGGTCCCCTGCGGGTAATTTATGGGGACTTCCAAAATGAGGCCCTAGGTGTGCATAAGTAAGTGGAACAAGCCTGCACTGCTACAGCTTATGCTGTGCGAGTCTTTCTTGTATGCGATAAGTGTGAACCACTGAGTACTTCTTTTGTGAGGGGTGCTTGCACTGCTGCTGCTGCTTAGTCTCTATCTGTTCTGTGTGCGTGGTATTTGTGCAGCTGCCAGAGCTGTGGGTACAGCTAGTGTTTTGGTTACAGTAAAAACTAGAATGCACTTTTCATGCGTTAAACCTTGCCCTTTTCAGAGGCACAGCAAGGCATTCTCAGATGCGAAAACATTCATGATGTTTTGTATATTTAACATTTATGAACCGCATTCACAGCTCTCAATACTTCATGATCCTTCAATTTGCAATACATTATCATAAATCTGCAAACTGGCAAAGTGTCTGATGTCGGCTGGAATATAATAAAGATAATTACTATCTATTTTCACGCGGAATTAATTGAGGGTTATTTGAATAATGAATAACGTTATTGTGTTCAATAAATGATCGTGCATTGTTTGAAGAACAATGCGAGAATCCTCCATTGGAGGCATGGACCCAGGTGCTTCCAGGCACAGAGATCTGCCCCAGGCACCCTCCACCAAATACTGACAAACGTGTACTCCGTTGTCATAGCACTAACCTTGACCCTGATCGTAGGCTCAGGCTTGGGGGTCACCCTAATACATCAACTTGATCCCAGACTCCTGTGAGATTTTCACCTTTGCTTTCCTTCACCTCGATTCTAACTTAGCTGGGACCGCCGGCCAACCCAGACTCAAGTGGGGCAGCCATCTTTGTCCTCCTTGATCTGAAGCACAAGAGGGAGAGCGGCCTCTTTCCTCCATGTCAGCTTGCAGTAACACATAACATTGGAGCAGAGAGAAAATCCTTACCTTCTACTGATACACCCGGATAGATGAACCAAGGAACCAGCATCGACGACTCCTAAAATAAGTCACAACTTCACTTGCATAGGAAAATCCGCTTTTGGGAAGCACATAATTCCCTAGCGCAGGCAGCTCATCAGCCTGCACCACAGCCCTCAGCCCAGGCAGCCTCTCATCCTGCTCCACAGCCCCCAGCCCAGGCAGCCCATCAGCTTGCACCACAGCCCCCAGCCCAGGAAGCCCATCAGCCTGCACCCTAGCCTAGGCAGCCCATCAGCCTACACCCCAGCCTAGGCAGCCCATCAGCCAGCATCACAGTCCCCAGCCCATGCAGCCCCTCATCCTGCACCACAGCCCCCAGCCCAGGCAGCCCATCAGCTTGCACCACAGCCCCAGCCCAGGCAGCCATCAGCCTGCACCCTAGCCTATGTAGCCCATCAGCCTACACCTTATCCTAGGCAGCACATCAGCCAGCATCACAGTCCCCAGCCCATGCAGCTCATCAGCCTGCACCACAGCCCCCAGCCCAGGCAGCCCATCAGCTTGCACCACAGCCCCAGCCCAGGCAGCCCATTAGCCTGCACCCTAGCCTATGTAACCCATCAGCCTACACCCCAGCCTAGGAAGCACATCAGCCTGCATCACAGTCCTCAGCCCAGGCAGCACATCAGCCTGCATCACAGTCCTCAGCCCAGGCAGCCCATCAGCCTGCACCACAGCCCTCAGCCCAGGCAGCCCATCAGCCTGCACCTCAGACCCCAACGCAGCAGCAGCGTTAGGACAAGTAAAGAGTAGGAGAGCCCGAAGGCCCCACCCAGAGAGTGTGTTCAGGCCCAGGATTACATGCCATGAGATCAGCAGGCCCTCACTGCCTATCGGCTGAACATGCCTACCATCTTCAGGCTTCTGGCCGAAATCAACGACTACATAGAGCCAGACAGGGACACAGTCACCTCTTCCCCCCTTGTTGAAGCTCCACACAGTGCTTCATATCTGCGCCACAGGTAGTTTCCAGCATAATGTGCCCCTGGTATATGGCATCCACTCAGTCCTGTTTCTCACGCATCCACTCACAGGTCACATCTGCCATATCAGACAGATGTGCCACCACATTACCTTCCCCTTAGACCCTACAGTCCTCAACCCCATCAAGGCCAGCTTATATGCCATTGCAGGGTTCGCCAATGTTGCCAGAGCCCTGGACTGCACATACAAGGCCCTTGTACACCCAGGGCACGTGCACATGTCTACATCAACAGACACATGCAGCATGTATTCAATGTACAAATGGTCTGTGGTACAGACAATGACTTCACATACATCTGTGCCAGATGGCCAGGGTTCACGCCAGACTACATGATCCTGGCCCAGAGCAACCTGTAATGCATCATCGAGGACCTACATCAATGCCGGGCATGGCTAATGAGTATGTACAGGACAGCACACCAGAACACCAGTCCGTGCAAACACAGCCTGACACTCCTGCCCATGTCACTCACAATGGCATGTTTGACCAGACACACAGGTATAGCTGACTTGACCAGAATCACATACCTATGCATCTTTTCATTGACTCCACCATGGTTTCATGAAGCAGATAGTATCACACATGACTACTACACCTCTGGACACATGTTGCAGTGTCAATCCATTGACATGTGATGGGACACAGCAATCCCCTGCAGATACGGCACATCCTGAAGCTTTGCATACCACATGGAATACCGCAATTGAACCCTGTAAAACCATGCATTCACCTTGAGCTTACACATGCACAACACTGTTACCTGATTCCTGCCTGCCTGGCCACCTGTCTGCCACTGATGCATGAGGGGAATGGTCACCACAAGCATGCCAACCCCATACCAACCACTGTGCCACTGAACCTGCTAGACTGTAATCTATCCATTGTCCTACGCAGGTAATGCCAGCTACCCTATCTGCCTCTGGCTGATGATGCCAATGTGCAATCTAGGCAATCACCATGAGCACAGTGGAAACAATGCCCACAGCTGCTCCAAAGAAAGGGCCTTTAGTGGATTGAATAATAGGTTTTGCTGCATTCACAGATCTGGTGGGGCATTCCTGTACCGCCCAGTAAAGGTGTGACATATCATCACCATGTGTTGCATGTTGCACAATGTGGCCATCAGACGCAGCATCCTCATGCTTGATGATGCCATTGCAGATGATGAATCTGATGATGATGATAGTGTCCATGAGGACATGGGCAGCATCAGGACAAAATCAATGAGCTTGTGCTGCGTGACCAGCATGTGCACAACCTCCTGAAGTACAGGTGAGTGTATTCCTGTAAATGATGGCACACACCACTCTCCCTCCTCTTCAACCTCTAGAACCACAGCTCCCCCAAGAGCAGTCAACACAGCATCTCAATGCAATGCCATTTATTGAACATGAAATGAAATGAGGTGTATGAATGAGAGGGATCCTGTGAGCTGCAGGAACAGAGGACATCTGCATGGCTGCCGTGCTCGGTCATCTTTGCCACAGAAGTTCCTGCCTACATTGAAGACCGCCTGATCGGTTGCTGCCTCCAACAAATAGTAGCTGACCTGATAGACGGCATGTGACCCCAGCCCCCGGAAAGGGCCACCCTTGAAGGGCCTTAAAGGCCCCTGTCTTGGCCTGTCCAGGCATGCCACCCTGTCCTGCTCGTGGCTTCGGAGCTGCCATTTGCCCCCTGCTGGTTGCCATAATTGCGGTAAGCACCCCACCCTTAATTTCCCCCAGGGGTGTTGCTAGGTCTGGAAAAGACCCAGGGCTACACTGATGTCAGAACTGTCGGGACTGGGGGCTAGCTAGCCTTTTGCTTGTAGCTCCTGGTATTCTATCTGGGGCTACAACCAAGAGATCAGGGGCTATAGCCCCCTTAGCCCCCCCTAGCAACGCCTCTGCTTTCCCCCTCTTCATGTGGCCTGGAAGTGCTTATATAATGATCCTGCCCTCTGGTGTAGCACTCCACCCCTCTAGCCCCGTGGAGGCGGCTGCCTCGTCCTCCGCCCAGTTGCCTTGTCCCCGCCACTGCCCTTGAGCTATGCCTGCTCCCTCCCGGCAGCCGCACTGCTCTTGTTCCTCTGCCCAGATTACTATCGTGTGCATGATTCGTTCCTTACTTCTTGGCAACCTGTGCTTTACTTCACTCCCCGGCCATTTTCGATGCTGCATACTGCTGTTATCTGCCCGCACTGCACCTTTAACTTGCTCAAGTTACATTGTTCCTGATTCTTAACTGTCTACAAGCTTAAACATCCAACCTTCTACAAGCCACCCTCTACCATAGGTGTCATCTGTGGATGCCCTCACCCCTGCGCGCATATTGATCTGCACTTCCTATCTACTAACCTTGACTCCACACGAGACTACCTGTCTGGTATGCAAATTGTTCCCTTTGTTGTACTGCCATTCTGCAGCACCTCTTCCTATTTCAACCTGCAATAATCTATCTGTGTGCTTCTTGTCCAATGCCTGCTTTGTTTATTGTTAGGCCCTCGCCACTATTTAGAAAACCAATTCAGGGGGTTCTCTGTCTACTGGATATGTTTAATACTAGGCCGTACACCTTATTTTTTAAGCTAAATCTATGTATTTTAATTGCAGCTGTATTATAAAGCGAAGTCTTTTATATCTCGATTTGATAGTCAAAGCTTCTGTTACCACTAGATATGTTTAAAAGTCAGACCTTTCAGCTTAGTTTTTAATTCAATTCTATGCTTCTTACTTTCCTATTGGAAAGTTGAATATGCTTAACTGCTAATTGCAGGTTGTGTGTTAAAATAGCATGCTCTTTCCTCTTCTATGTGATTGTCATAGTTGCATATTTAGACTTAGACCCATCCCCTATCCCCCATCCCCCATCCCCCTCTCTCATCCCTCCTTTCCAAAGATCGTACACCTCTGCTATTTGTGTAACCCTTGCCTCTGTCTTCATTCTTGGTCTTTGGTGGGGGAATGTATGCCGTGTGGGAGCATGGGATGCAATGGGAAGGGACTGGTCATTGTTGCCGAACAGGTACATTGACAGAGTGGCGGGACCACGAGAGCTGGCCTTAGGGGAGGGCGGGCCGGGCGACAGCCCTGGGTGCCAGGCCCCCCCCCAGGGCACCATTAGCCCCCGCCACGCCAGCTAGGGGGAGCCTTTCAAGGGCTCCTCCGAGATGGCGTAGAGGAAGAAGGCACGGTAGGCAGCATTTTGCTATTAAATGCGCCCGCTGTCCTGGGTACATTTAATAACAAAAGGGTGCTGTTATCAGCACCCTATTGTTATTAATTGCACCCCACCGCCGCAGGTGCATTCAATAACAAAAGGGTGCCATTAGCCCCCCAGCAAGCCAGCTCAGGGGAGTCTTTCAAGGGCTGCCCCAAGCTGGCGTAGTGGCAGAAGGCGCGGCAGGCACCCCTTTGTTATTAAATGCATCCGCGGCGGCAGAGCGCATTTAATAACAATAGGGTGCTGATGCGCCCTATTCACATCATTACCTCCTGGTAAAACCAAAAAAAACAAAAAAAAGTGGCAAATCCTGGCCCCGAACCCCCTCTGCGCCGCCCCCTGTTAACAAGGGGCGCGGGAAGGGGGGCTGGAGATGGTGGGCGCCAATTTGCCCACGGCGCTGCTGCCCCTAAGGCTGGCCCTGGGGACCACCCTCTCCCGCACCCCCATGCTCTGGGGCAGGGAGAGCCCCGGAGCGGCCTGTGGCAGTGGTGACTGGGGTGCCCAATGAGGACATGTGGCTCAGCACTAAGAACACATCTGCTTAAGGCCCATGGCGGTGATCCCGTGGCACACCATGTAGGCACTGCAGTCAGTGTTTAAAAACCACGATAATCACACAAATAGCATGAAAACACAGCACAAAGCAATAAGCAAATTATAGCACAATTGATTTGTCATGTTCCTGGGAACAAAAAGCAAAGATAAAAAGTAAAGAACCCCCAAGCGACTAAGAAATGCGTCATGGACACACTGTCTTCCTTCACAGGAATCAAACACGAGTGAGAGAGAGGCTTTCTCCTCTGCCGGATAATAACTGTCGATGCTGGCACATCCCCCACTCCATTACGCACAGGCCACCATTTTGTCATACAGAGCGTTCTCTCTCTGAAAAGCTGAGGGGAATGCTGTGTATCACATGACACCGTGATGAACGGAGCTGAAAGATATGAGACTTTTTGAAAATAATGGGTGTGGGGCAGGGAGGGGTGGTTGCTGTGCGTAGGATGGTGTTGGTGCAGGAAGAATGGAGAAAAATGGGGCAAAACTCAGCACCAAGGAGCAAACCGAGGCTTAACTCAGCATTGAGACAATTTGGGGTAGACTTGGGGATAGACCTGGGAACCAAGGAGTAAATTGGGGCCGCAATGGGCACAAAGGCGTAAATAAGTCAGAAATCGGCAACCTGGAACAGTTTTGCCAATGTGGCAGAACTGGGAATTGACTGGTAATTGGGGCACAAATAGTGCAGGAAGAGTGACATGGGACATAACTGGGCGAACAAGCAGCATGAAATTGGGTTGTACTGGGCAATGCTGGCATACATTACTGAGACAAACCTCATGGTTTTCTTTGGGCACAAGCAGCATTAACATGGGGAGAAACTGTTGAGACAGGCCCCCTCATTTATTTTCGATCCGATAGGCATGAACATATGCGTGTCCTGTCGATGCTGGCATATATTGTTGGGTTGCTTGTGTTTCTGTGTAGAGGGGACCTGGCATGGCAGTTCATGCTGGACTACTCCCACCGACGATAGCACCTGATGGATTTCCACCTGGCTACTCCCCTTCTGCAATGCTGCAGACAGGAGGAAAAACTGGCATGAAAGGTTGCCCAGAGTACTTCCATTTGTTAACATTAATTAAAAACCACCAACCTATCACATTTTCTGGTTATATTTTGTCCCTGTATGTGAGAGAGCGTATGCCCAGAGTAGGTCCCTTGTTCACTGTGCCATGCATAAACAGTCTGCGACTCACTGATGAGGGCCACACAAAGGTAGAAAAATGGCTGGGGTTGCTTGTGTTTACATGGAGAGGGTGCCTGGCTTGGCAGTTCGGGCTGGGCTGCTCCCATTGCGGCGGCATAGCACTCATTTTCATATGCCTGGGTACCTTCTGCAATAGCTGAGGCAGGATAAAAAGCAGTGGTGTGGAAGGTTGCCCAGAGCACTGCCAGTGGATAAGGTGAATTAAAAACCTTCCACCCATCACGTTTTGTGGTTAAGGCATATGTTGTTAAAACTGGAGCATGATTTTCTTTGGGCAGAAGCAGAATAAAAACGTGTTTCACTGTGACTGGAGCTGGCAAACATTGTTCAAGAGGGCCTCGTAATTTTGGGGAGGGGGACAAGCAGCATGAACATATGATGTGCTCTGACAGGCTGGCAAATATGGATGTACTGAAGGTTGATCGCAGAAAGTTTTGAACTTATCATGTACTCAGTTGAGAAAGGCCATATGGTTTACTTTGTGCACAGCCACCATGAACATATGTTGTGAAATGTTCCTGTGTACTTTTCGTGACCTGGCACCTGTTGCAGTAGTGCCCTGGTTCCCCTAGAAAACAGAGTGCAAATTCTATGGCTTTTTGCACACGTTTTCAGAAATGTGTGCTGCAAAATGGAACAATGCTCTAAAAACCTGACTCTTTCCATAATGCCGATTAAGACCATCTAAGGCCGCTGAAACCTTGCAACATGCTGACAAATGTTCAACGAGATACAGAGCAATGATGCCACTGAATGACTATTAAGTAACTAATAAGTTTACTCTGAAAGCAGCAATCGCAAACGCATAATTGAAATCCGGAATAGTGGGCTCGTAAGAACAAAACCTCCACCCAGACACTTACCTTTCCTATCACTATGCTCGCTCTCTACACCAACACACAATAGAGCGCAGCTACACCCCTCAATCAATTTCGGCCTAGCTGCTCACATACGAACAATACTCCATGGACACCTCAACATTCTGCTAGAACGCAGCTATACCCCACGGAAACCGGCCTAGCTGCACACATAAGCGTCCGACAAAGGCCTGACGCAGCCAGAACCCAGTCTTGGTGACCAACCTCCAGACTGAACACATTCAACTGATCTCAAATACCACCACACTATGGGCCTGATCACGACTTTGGCGGTAACCCTTAAATCCGGCAGTAGCGCCATTACCACTGGATTTAAGGGTCCGCCAAATCAGGACTTCGGCGGATTTCGCCCCAGCTCTGAGCTGGGGGCAAATCCGCCGAGAATTTGCACTATTACTGCCGACGGGAAATCCGCCGGCGGTAAGATCGTGAAAATTCCCCATTGAGCCCAATGGGGAATGGGGCATTCCTGAATGGGCTCAATGGGGAATGGGGATTAACATTACCGCTGAACTTTTAGCTTTTAGCGCCGGGGAGTTTGGCGGTAGGGCTAATACCGCAGGCGGTATTACCGCTGGCGTTACCGCCAAAGTCGTGATCAGGCCCTATGTCATGATTCCTGCCCCTCATGTCCCCAGCCCTCCAAGATGTCAGTCTGGAGCCAGGCCACAATCACCTATATGGCCCTCAAGGGCCTCTCCATCCCTCCAAAGACCCACTTGGAGTCAGACTTGGCGCTTGTGGCACCAGACTCACTCACTCCCATAGGATAACATTGGGGATTGGACTTGTAGTGCATTGATGGAGACAAGATGGATGCCCCCACATATTTCGGTTCCCAGAACTGCATGTGCGGTCTAGTCTTTTGGGTGTGGTTCAGCCCAGAGCCACCTGGGATACCCAGAGACTATTTAAGCCACACCCAGGCTGAGAAACATGCTTTGTGTTTTCTGCAGCTGCAGCATGACACTCACCTTGTCCGGATCGGTCTCCAGTAGGCCTGCATCTTTCTTCTGTGCTCAGCTCCGGCAAGAACAAGAAAACCGTTAGGAACAGCCTTACCTTGCGGCGCTTCTGCCCATCATTCATCGCTCCTTCTGTTCTGTGGGCATCTTCGGCGGTGTCATTCCCATCATGGCACGCCGCTTCCTAAGGAAAAGGGAAAAGAACAGAAAAAAGGCATTAGTAAGCATTCTGCAAATCTTCGCTTATTTTTAAATACTGTACAAGCTTCAAACGCTTACCTGAATCCGAGCCGCTCTGGGGGAACTCTGTCTCTGGAACTTCTCATCCATCTGCAAGAGGGAAAAGACACTCCAGGTTAGCGTGGAAACAACTAGAGGCACTGCATACCGCGCTTACCCACCTCATTTATTCTTCATAACCAGCATCCACGCTGAAAACGTTGTGGCACCTAAAAGACACAGAAAAATAACTCAGTTCAATGCAAATACGAAAGGGGTGCATCGCGCATCGTGCTCTCACTCACCTTCAGCGCTACTCATCTCAGCAGCACGCCGCCATCCCCGGACACCGGCTATCATCTAAGGAAGGAAAGGAACGAAGTTAGAGAACTGTTCAAAAGACTCATTATACTTACCTGTCTGACTCTTGCCAGTGAAGTAACTAGGCAGCAACGAGCCCGCATCAACACGCCCCTGCGCTGAAAGCAGGATGGAGAGCACACTATCCAAGAAAACAAGGTGAGCTGTGGATCAATGGGAAGGGTTGGACCCTGGGGAAGAAGGGGTTCATGCACACAGAGACAATAGGGAGTTAAACTCTACCAATCCTGTGTTTCAGGCCCAGTCTCCAGTCGAATAACCTCGAGGGAAGGGTTCGAAGTCGTAAGAGGTCAGAACAGGCTGAGTGACATCCCCGTGGATACCAGGTGAGTGTTACACACTATGATGCAGCTACCATCAGGCAATCGCACCAGCTGCGCACATAATCGGTGCACCCAAGCACCCTATGACACCTTACTCTCTCGACTGACCTGGACTACGGTCCCCGAGGGCGTTCAACCCACTAGCACTTTGAGGTCATACCAATGATATATAGAGTACTATATAAATGCCAAATAACATAACATAACTTGGAGTCATTATAGGGAAAATGGTCTCAAAGGCAAACAATCTGAAACACCCCCAAATTGGTTCAGACTTTATCACTTAGCCCTGTTTGGGGAAAACATTGATGCCATCGCCCACCACTTTATAAATCAGCCACCAGGCGGTTCCAGATACATGCCACGTCCCTAGCTGCAGTGAACCACCCTCAGTTACCGGGGGACATCTTCCTGAGGGGCCTCTTGAAGCACACAGCACAGCAATTGATCTTGGTGTAGGGACAGTCAATGCCCCTCTACCTCGCTGGTCTGGACATGCCCAGAAACCATGAGTGGCCCCATGATAAACAGTTCTGAAGACTTTGAGCATTCCACAGAGCCCTGTCTCAGCCTCTGTCGGTGCCCAGCAAAGCGAACAAAACGTGTATACAAAAGTTATAAACATAGTAGTTATAGAAAATGAAAACCTTCTGACTGGCAACAAAGTGAATATTTAATGACAAACCCATTTTCTTTGGCAAAATTAGTACATTTCCAAAATATTTCATGCTGTCAGTTGAGTGTTGATTGCCTCCGGTTTGGGGACATTTATTGCAGACAAGGTATAATTTCCTTGGTGCTAGTGTGTGCGACAAACACTTTTTCTATAATATCCAGGGCGCTTTGGCGGTGCCCCAGCATACACTACTCTTAATCTAATGTCAAACAAGGGGTTTACAGGAACACCTGGTTCACCAATTACTTTCAAGGCTAAAGTCTCAGGCTGTACTATGTGGAAGAGAAGGGGCTGGCCCAAATTAAATCATAGCATAAAGAAGCAACCCCAAAAAGTGTGGCGGCCTAGGATGGAAGGTGTGCAGATATGTTGAAGGTGTAGTTAAGTGTCTGGAGTTTGTTGGTGTAAGTTGCCAGTAAGCCTAAATGGGGTTGTAATGTCCTGATCTGTGCATGTGCAGATGATGTTAAGAACCTGAGTGTATGTTATCTTCATTTTTCGATGTATAGGAAGGGAGAGGTATAGTATTCTTATTGCATTTATAATCATTACCGGAATGCTGGGCAAGTCATGGAATGTGAAGAACCTGCAGGTTCTAGGTATGTCTATTGAACTGGACTTTGAGGATGGGAACTAGACCTGGGTGGATGCCATTCTACTGCTCTCCTGTTCCCCGCCTATACTATACCCTATAACAAATAAACCAAGTTTCCTTTCTACAAATACCTGCCTTCTGCCTCATTCATGGTCCCAATGTGACTTACATGAAGAAGATGATACGTCATCATGCATTCAGATCAAGCAGCAGCAGTTGTGAAATAACCAAGGTCATTTCGATACACAGGACACAGGACCTATGCCAATGTAAAGGTAGGCTTTACTGTCCCCTGGTATGCCAGTAACATGAATGTAAGTACATCAGGTAAGTTCATAGGGAGGGAAACCACTGGCTCATTAACAGCTAGCCAGCATATGTATCTACCCGTCACCAACAGAACACTCGCTCAGCTCAAACACACAAGTATTTCAAGACAACATTCCACATGACATCACAGGCCCCGCATGCTTCAGCCAGGAAGCCCGAAGCAGCAGCCTACAACACCTCGCTGCCCTTTATACCATCAACACCATGACACTCCATGGAGGTAGAAAACCTAAGCTGACCAATAGGTGGAACACGCCACCAGAAATGACAACCTGAACATAGGACACAGTAGCAACCGGCACACCGCCAGGCACACCAAAGAAGCCAGAAAACTGGCCAGCAACAGGAAAAACATGCTCAGCGTGCAGAGCTTCAAGCTACCTTCTGGCCCCAAACCACAAGCCAAAACAAAAAATCTCACTACTCGCTCACGAGTGGCTACCACGTAGGCTGGCAGAGGCTGGCAGAGGAAAATGTTAACCACACCACGGGAAAAATACAAGGAAGTCCCAAATTGCTTGTTGTTAGAACCCTAATGCAAACGAACAACAATAAATACAATGAAATTGCAATAACATAAGGGAAAGGAACTACCAGAAACAAGGGAACTGCTGCACAAAGGAAGTGTGGTGCAAATAACCAGATGAAATGCCTAAATCACACCTGTCACTCCAAGTAAAAAATGTACACCTATCTAGGCCACCTAGTCCCAGTCCACTGAACTTTGTAGCACACCACTGCAACAATGACTGGACTTGCAGGACTCCACTGCAACCACAACTAAAACAGAGCCATGCTGCACACCAATAAAGGTGATCCATGTGGCATACAGCAGCATCCTAAAACAGAACCATGCAGCATACATCACACTCCAGGTATGATATAATATGATATGATATGTTATTTATATCGCGCCCATACACAAGTGTTTCATGGCACGACGAGGCAAGGGAGGACAAAACAACGATCTTACTAGGCCCAGTGACATTGAGAACGCACAAGTGCAGGGGCGAGGGAAAGGGGAAAGAGCAAGAGGCAGGGGAGGAGTGGGAAGTGCTGAACGCGTGATCAAAACAGCAAGATGTAGTGCGGCCAACAAGCGGCAAGTGCAATAATTAAGTGCAGTCAACAGGTGTATAATAAGGTGTGCTGGCATCCCAAAAACAAATGGAACAGTCAAACCTCCACACAAAGTTGGTGATGTGTACTGAAACACACAAACTACGTTTCCCCATGACTGTGATGGCAGAACCAAATATCTGTACTATGCCTCCCATGCCCTAATACACCACCCACGCCCAAAGAGAACCCGCCTGGTCATTCCCTTGCCAGGTAGAACGCTTCCCCCTTCCACACGTTGAACACATGTTACCCAAAAAGGTGATAAGAAAGCTCCAAAACCCCAAACTCTAGAGCTTTGCACTTCTCTACAAGCGAGGGGCGGCCCCCTCCCCAGTCCAGCTACAAATGCTGTTTGCAGCATCTTGGACCCCTCGTGTCTGTTTCCACACTGTTTCCTGGGCACCACTCATGCAAGTTAGGAGACGGACCCATGCTCCAAATGGGATCCACGATACTGGCATTGAAGGGCTGAGGTGGTGCCTCTGCTCCATCACAACAACACCCATTACCAGATGCGCCGGTGATGCTCAGATCACAGAGCCACCGAGACACCATCATTATGTATGTGTGTAGGCGTGCATTCGGAACCGCACACAGCACCCTGAATTACGCAGCCCACCGCCGTTACGCATGATGTCCCCACTGTACCTTTGGCCATTAGGGAGTGAAGAGCTTTGCGCTGACGGCACACCTGACACAGCCACCTTCCCGGGCTCCACGCAACACCCCGGATGTAGCTGGGGCATGAATGGATGTAGCTGGGGCATGAATGTGATCCTCTAGACACCAATAATTCCTAAGGGATAACTAATTTGCTGCTCCACTTCGTGTGCCACTGCTGCTAGTGGGTACCTTCTTACCTTATTACCAGCTGACTTGTATTTACCACTGGTCCAGAGAGAGACCAAACCCAAAATTCCCCTCCCAGGCAAACAGCCTTATAGGGAGTGCCCTTCACCAACCACCAACCAGGAGGGAAGCTCCAGTTCCAATGCTCCCAGCAATCCTCCTTTCAGTAGGCCTAGCAAGCAAAGTTCCTACCAGCGGCTCCTGCCAGCAGCTCTGTGGGTGAGGATGTGTCTTTGGGGGGAGCAATGTTTTTTCAAATCTTCACTGCTCCCCTCTCACAGAACTTCACCACTATTCCTCACCACAGATGAAAACTAGCTTCATCGCCAGTGAAATAACCAGATTCCAGTAGTCACAGAGGAAACAGGATCCAGAAGCCAAGGTAAAGGTAGGCTTCTTTGTCTGCTGGTACACCAGTAACATGAAGGTAGGTGCCCCAGATAGGTCCACTGGGAGATAAACCACTAGCCCATCCACACACAGCCAGCATCCACGTGTCCCCAACAGAACAGTCACTCATCTCATTCACAATCATCTAAAAGCAACATTTCACACTGACATCACACTAACTGTGCAGGCCCTGTATGCTTCAGCCAGGAAGCCACGCGCAGCAGACTACAACAGTTGCGAATAGCTTTACCTGACCACACTAGGCAAATATAAATCTTTAACAAGGGTCCAATAAAGATGCAGATTAAGGATTGTTAAGGCAGTATAGGTTCAGTTGTGGATAATTCCACAATGATGAGACTTGGGCCCTCATTACACGGACGGCGGTGGACCAAGGTGCTAATAGCACCTTGGTCCATGCCGGTAAAATACCGGCACCGCCTTGGAGGAAAGGGGAATTACCGCCCTATTCCAAGGTTGGTGGGGCGGTAATTCCCCCTTCCCCCATTGCCCTTCCCCATTCCCATTTTTGCCCCATAGGGCATGATGGGAATGGGGAAGGTGCTAATTATGGCAGCGCAAATTGCGGTACCGTAATTAGCTCCCTGGTCCCTTTGCGGGTTGGTTTTTAACGCCTGCAAAAAGCAGGCGTTAAAGTCTCCAACCCGCAAAGGGACCTCGTAGTAAGGCGGTAAGGGTTAATGGTCACCGGTACCATTAACGGTGACCGTTAACCCTTACCGCCGTCTGTGTAATGAGGCCATTGGTCTAGTATTCACAGTTTAGAGTTCAAGGGTTTTCCAACGACAGTCAGTGGGAAGGTCAGGTGTTCACGTATGCATTCTCATGTCCTCTGCAAGACTTTGTGATGATCCAGAAAAACCTCTGTCAATGGTCCATGCAAATGTTCATGACGTACCGCGTCTCGCATGAGTGATGATGGATGATTGTGGCATGTGCTGGCCTATGATGTTATGTGGCATGTATGGAGTGAAACTGGGTTGAGTGTTCTACATAAGGCAGCTGGTGCATGTGTCTCATGGGTGGTGATCCGACGTGGATCTTATCCTGAAGTAGCCTGTAATTGAAAGTGAATAAACCTACCTGTATCTACACGCAAGACTCCAATATCCTCATTCACAGAACTACCAGGTAGAGGCCATGACATATTATGGTGGGATATCCAAGGACACCCACCACTCTTCCCGACTAAACCAGTCCACCACTGTTACAAGAGAAGCACAGAAGAATTGCCAACAGAAGCTACACAGTGGTGAGACACTGACACAGCTGAGTGGAACTCTGTTATGCATAAGAGAAGGAGAGAAATTAAGACGACCTTTTGGCCTTGATGTTCTATGTTGCATTTGCTGATATTCTGGTAGTTACCCTAGGCTCGGAGAAGGAGAGCGGCCCTACATTCAGGTGAATCGTTGCTCCTGATGCTGAAGGGCCTGTGGATCCACCTACTGAGAAAATGATGGCTTGCTACCGGATAGCTGTGGCCGGCTTCCCAGGTCATCGTTGCCCGGGACATCTTGTTTGTGAGGTGAGACTGTGGTTCAGCCCAGGGAAAGTTGGGTGGAGCCTGCTGCTTTTTTCCCAATACCATAGCCCCTTCCTCCCACCACTCCACTGCCCCTCTCCGGAGCATCTGGCTGTGGTATTCTCCTATTGAAGACTGACAGGAATCTATTGATAGTGTGTGTGCCCCCAGCAATGCGTGCACTGGCGGTATCTTCCTGAGGTTGCATACTTGCTTTCGAAATTGCATCTTATAGTGCGTGAAAGGGTGCAGTGACATCACAGCGCAGGTTGTGGCGTAGACATTGAAAATGGACTTCTGCCAGTTTACTGTCCCCTTTGCAATGTGGCTCCCTCAGCACATGTCGGTTGCCATGTTATGTTGGGGCACTGTGGGAAGAGCACATACAGATCGTGCAGGAGAGGTGGGTGTATCCTCAGATTACTTACTGATAATCTTCCTTAATCCTAGTCCTACTCTTCCTGGCCCCCTTACCTCCCTTCAGGAATCCTTTTCACTTTCTATTATTTTCATCCTATCCCGGCTCCTTCCTTCGGAGCATATCAATTCCTGTCACCCACATAATCCCTTTATTACCAACGGCCTTAGTAGGCACATTTTTTCTTTTTTTTCTGAACAATTGGCAGAAAGAGGCAGGGTTTAAGTCCTGGGAAGAGAAAGAGTAGGAGTAATGAAGATTACCAGTAAGTAATTCGAGCATTACCTCTATTTCCCTCTGTCCCGTCAAATGCTTACTTGTTAAGTATACCAACTTCAGGTAATGAATGGGCCTAGAACAGGAAGTACCAGACAAAAAAGGTGATATGCACATCAAACACCATCAATTTTATTCAAGAGCCATAAACAACAATCCCAGTGTCCATAGGTGAAACATTACGGGAGTACTGCACTCGGTACTTCAGTTGCAAAATCCACGGCCTCCTGCCGATGTAGATTAAAACAATAGTGCCTGATAAATGTCTTCTGGTCTGCCGAGGTAGCAGCCATGCAAATGTCCTGAATGGAAACTGCCCTAGCTTCCACTGAAGAAGCTGTCATGCCCCCGATGGACCTTCCCTGTACCACTGAAGGGGGCGGTCAGCCCATGGACACATAAGCAAGAGAAACAGTATCTCGCAACCAGCGACTGATCATGGGAAACATGGCTTTTTTCCCCAAGTGAGGTTCTGCCAAAAGTGACAAACAAGCTGTTGGATTAACAGAGATGTTTGCTCTTCTCCAAGTAGGCCAGATCTTCCGACAGTTAGATTGCCCCATAGCTCTTCTTCCAGTGAGGAAGGATTGAAAAAAGGAAGGCAAAATATTTTCTTGCGTCCTATGAAATTTCAAGACCACTTTGAGAAGGAAGGAGGGCTGACACCTGAGGAACAATGACTCTGGACTAATCACTAAATATGGGGCCTCACAGGAAAACACACACACCTCCCTCTGGTGTCCTGCTAAGGTGATGACCACCATAAAGACCGTTTTTAGCGTCTGATATTTCCTTTGGATGTCTTCCAGAGGTTCAAAGGTAGATGATTAAAAAGCTTTGAGAACTAAGGGGAGATCCTAGGGTGTAAGTCCTGGCTCAAGAAATAGCCTAGAAAGGGAGAATATCTTCAGGAGTCAACCAGTTAACTCCTTCAGTTTAGAATTAATACGCCTCATGAACCTGAAAGAGCGTATGACTGCCCTGTGCCCAAAGAGTCCTCTGCCATTGCCTGCGGCTTCCTCCGTGGACCAGCACCACTTCGGTGAGGACTGCCTTCTCTTTACTCTTTAAAAGTGGAAACCATTTTTAAATGTCCCGCCCAGTTGAGCATCTTCAGCACAACTAGACTGCGTATTCAGTTTAGTGTTTCTTCTGCTTCCTCTTCGTCGTCGCAGTACTGGAAGTTTCATGGGAGTTGGAGCCCATAAGACCTATAGGAGTTTTGATGCTATTTTGTTTGGGATTTTTAGTTAGCACAAATGATCAGAGACAGGAGTTGTTGTATGTGTCTGTGCATATGAGGCGTGAATGTTATCCTGCCTAGAATGTTTGGCAAGATGGGTTTCTAGGCTTTTATAACTGGAGGGATTTGTATAATGACAACATACCATCAGGAATTTAGAAATTATAGGATTTATTTTATTTCACTTTTTTCATTTCTAAAGCACACCAAGCCCGGGTTCATCTAGGCGCTGTTACAGAACCAGTTACACATACAAAAGGCGATCACAGGGATAAGAGATAAGGGCAATGTTTATCCATCCTACCATGTGCTGTTATGCAAATAGCCAAGTATTTAGTGATCTCCTGAAGACCCAGTAAGATGTCTCCACTCTCAGGATAGCGGGACAAGTTCCACTGTTTTGCTGCAAAGGTTGGAAAACTGGCGCCATCAGCATTAGCTCGTTTGTATTTCGGTTGCAATAATTTGTTGCTTTAGGCTGCTCTACAGGGTATGTTAGAGTGATCTCTGACCATTTTCTGGGTCAAGTAGGAGTGAGCAGAGTTGAACAGACATCGGTGTGTGATGGATAGTGTCTTGAAGATAATACGCTCTCTGATCGGAAGCCAGTGGGCATTTTTCCTGGTGACCGAGATATGTGTGCGCCTTGAGAAATTGAGCCCCAGTGAATGGCCATCAAGGCCTGTATTGTAGCATAGACATTGTTTAGTGAGCGGGTGTCTTCTAAGTAGTTGCCAGACAAAGGTTGGAGGATTTGTTTGTCATTGGCATAGTTTGTGTAGGATATGCCAATGGAGTCAAGTAGATCGAAGAGGGGTCTGGTGACTATGTTGTAGAAGGCTGGGGACACACAAGATCCTTGGAGCCTTCACAGGGGATAGGGGCAGGTGGGTCACTGTGGTTCCCGGTGAACACTCTCATGGACCTGCCCTCGAGGAAAGAGGCCACCCATGTGGTGGCGTCTGGTAAGAAGCGTGCTGCAGCAGTGAGGTGTTGGCAGAGGATCTGGTGATCGACCAGGTCGAAAGCAGCTCAGAGATCAATGAGCAGGAGGAGGGCAGGTTTCCCTGATCTCTGATCTCGTCAAGCTAGTTTTTGAGGTCAAGCAAGGCAGATTCCGTGCCATGGTCAGGCCAAAAGTTGGATTGTTGGACACCCAGGATGTGGTGGGTTTCCAGGAATTGTTGGATCTGTATCTATGCGGCTCTAGCCTGTATTTGTAAAAGGATAGGGACAGTGGTGATGTGCTGATAGCTTTAGGGACTTCAGGATAAACTGAGGGGTTTTTGTTCAGAGGGAGTACCCATGCTTCTTTGAGGTTAGGTGGAACTTGGTCAGAGGAGAATGAGGCATGATGAGGATGATCAGTTCATCTGCGCAGTCCTTAATGATGGATGCTTGCCAGATGTTACCTTTGCACTTGGAGGATTTCGGGCACTTTAGAATAGAGGCAACTTCAATCTCAGAGAAGGTGCTAAAATGATACATAGGGCATTGGTTGGTCTCATGTGTATTCAGTGGACAGTGGGTGGGCATAGGTACAGAGGGAGATTTGAGCATGGATAGCTTGTAGAGGATCTTTTTGTGGAAGATGTTGATCTTATCCAGCATGGCTTTTTGGACTTTAGAGCACCAAGCCTCGTCTTTGATGAGGTTGATGGATGGAGGGGTAGCTGGGGTTTCTAATTCCCTCAGGATTGGGAAAATGTGTCTTGTATTAGAGTTTGCACGGGCAATTCTCCGATTGTAGGTGGTAGTCGTAGCCATTATGATCGCTTGTCTATAGCATTTTGCTGCTGCAGTGAATTTGGGTTTCAGGGTGTCTGTGGGTGTTTTCTTCCAGTTGGCTTCAGCCAGGCATCTGGTTTTATGAAGCTCAGTGAGTTCAGGCGTGAACCAAGAGTTGGCGCATTTGTCGGTTTTGGATTTTCTAGGAATTAGTGATGCAACTGCATCTACTGCTATGGTGAGAGTACTTATGTATAAGTAAGCGAGTAAAGAGTGGTGATTGGAGTGCAGGTGTTGGGGTTGGAGGGCTTGCATTAGAGGACCGATAGTGTCCTTTGTGAGTTTGTGAGAGCAACGTGCACAGGTTGGAGGCAGGGAAGGAGGGGGATGTGTGGTGTGCTCCAGGGTCAAAATGGTGAAGGAAACTATGGAGTGGTCAGACCAAGGGTAGGTGTTTTAGCATGGATGGCTGCCTGGCAATTGAGGTCAGCTACCCAGTCAAGTGTGCATACCTTGATGTGGGTGGGGTTATAGACACAGTTTCGGAAGACAAGGGCACTGAGTGAATTGGCTAAGGTAGATGCATCCAAGTCAGATGGGTCATTGAGGCCAGGGTTCAGGTCCCCTAAGGGAATTGTTCTAGAAGTAGACTTGATATTGTCACCAATGACATGCATGAGATCCTCTTCAAAGATCAGGATGGGGCCAGGAGGGCGACAGATATACAAAGATGGTCACAGAGCCAGTGTTTGAGAGGACAAACTTAGCTGAGAGTAGGTCGCAGTTTCCTGCCATAGGTACTTTGGTGTGTCTGATAGGGATGGATTCCTGGGCAATCAATGCTATCCCGCCACCTCTAGCAGATGGTCTGTCAGTTCTGTAGATGTCATAGCCAGATGGGATGGCAAAGGATAGTGCTGGGCCAGAGGCTGCATGCAGCCATGTTTCTGAGACAGCAAGGAAATCTAGGTTGTGGGTATTGATTAGGTTATTTATGATAAGGGAATTTGCAGGGATAGATCTGGCAATGATCAGAGCCCCCTTTGAGGTGTGGTGGGTGAGTCCAGCTTGTTAGGCATGGGCGATGTGTTCAGGCTTGGGATCGCGGGAGCCAGTGGAGTGACCTTCTGAGGCCTAGTAAGGTTTCCCACTATGGGGTCTAGGATTTTAGACTGCCCAAATGGCTGAGTGTGGATATGCTTTGGAAGCTTGGTAGTCTGTGCTCTGTGTCCTGGCAGTGGGGTGTTCTATGAAGAATGGGCTTTAGAGTAACAAAGGTTATGGTTGGATCTCTGGAACATGGCAGGGTAGGAGTGTTCACCAAGTCGCCTGTTCCTTACCTGACTTGATTGTGGGCGTGACATGAGTGAGAGGCAGGTTCTAGAGCAGAGCCTGCTGTTCCTATGAGCAGGGCTCAGTGGGGGTGTGGCAGGGAGAGGAACAGATTCAGGCTTCTGGGCCAAAAGGCTTGTGGTGCTCATAGGGGCACGCTGTGAGCATTCAGATCTGGGCTGCCGGGGTGGGTCAATGGCTGTAAGCATGCTGTGATCTAGTGGCTCAGAGAGAGTGCGTCAGGGCTGCCTGGCTGGGACAGAGCATGCCTGGGTGGGTTGTTCACCCGTGATAAAGGCGGTTGTGCTTTTCTTCCTATGCACCATGCAATCCAGACTGGAGCACAGGGGAGGTGTGAGCAGGCGATTAAGGGAAGTGGGCAAAGGTAGGGTGAGGTTAGTAAAGGCTGCAGAGTCCAGACTGAGAACAGGGTCGGCGGCACTAAAGGCTGCATGGGATGGGTCTGGCCGTGAGGGGCTTCAGGGGCAGTGGCAATGGTGTTGCTGATTGTGGACGTGTGCATGTTGTGCATGCAAGTCGGGCAAGAGGAAGTGAGGTTGAGTGGGGAGCGGGCAGTAAATAATACGGACACCGCAGCAGCAGACCTGATCTTGGGAAGATGCAATGCGTGCTGCAGGGTGTGGTTCTGTGTACAGTGTACTCTGGGAGCAGTGAGCATGAAGGTGCAGGCATCCAACGCGACTCATTAGGGCTCTGGGTATGAGTCTGTAAACCCTGAATGGAGTGCTCTGGTTTACGCTTGACAGGTGCTACTGTCTCACCAACTGCTCTAGTGTGGTGGGGATTTTGGAAAGAAAAGGTGCTGTCCTGCCACGTGCTTTTATCTCTTTGCATAACCATTCTCTGTAAAGGCTTTCTATTTTTCATGCTTTGTATTGCTACAAAAAAATCTGTTTTTAGCTAGCTTTCAATCAAAGTAAAGGAGCAAAACAATTATTGAGTACACATAGCGTTTTATTATTTAGCTACTGTTTAAAATGCAGATCTACCCCAGCACCTTGTTTTTTTTAAATGAAGGTTTTCTGGGTATTCAAAAAGTTCTGCATTTGTGTTGTATTCATATTTTGTAAATTGTAGAAAAAAACATACTCAATACAGAACCAAGTGGACAAACAAGTACAAAAATATACATACATGCAATCAATTGCTGGACAGTGTAAACAATTGCAGTGAGCCTTCTTTACAAAAAGGTTTGTTTGCAATCAGTATAATGGAAGGCAAAACAGTGCTAAATACAGGAACATTCATATTCAAAGGTGTTCATTAATATGTCCTTCTTTATGTTTTTAAGAGCACTGGATGATCAATGTTGACAAGCGGAGGGGTGACCTAGTCATCGGTCAATATTTTTTCACTGGAGGAAAGGGAAAATTCATGTAGGTGAACAGCACATCCTAGGTTCAAATTAAACAATAGATATAGTGGTGGTGGAGGAAGAACACCAGAAGCTTGATGACATTTAAATCCAATGTACCGTGAAATACCAACATACATCTCTAAAACTGTTACCATTGTGTCTAGAGGCTCATATTGCACTGGTTGTAATGCCCTCATGACTAGCCTAGTGTTAAGTGGAACAGATTAGGGTGAGATTGTAAAAGCGAAGGGAATGAATCAGGGGGGCCTGTATGGTGGAAAAGGGGGGGGGGCTCAATCTCTGAAACAGGGGTCACACATGCCAATTTGTGGATAGAGTGTCAGTGTAGCTTCATTGAGACCTCTGGTGGTCGATTTTAGTTTAAAAATCCACCAGGATTTTTTATGGTTTAATGCATTGGTAGCGTTCGTGGTGTTCGAAACTGTGTCTGCAACCCACCAATGCATATCGTCTGCACTATGCTGGTGTTCAAGATAGTGTGAGACCAGGGGGGCTGAATGTGTTCTGCATCGGATCCGCGATCTATGCTGCCCTATCCGTTTATTAACCTGTCTTTTCGTTTGGCCTACATATCTAAGCCTGCATGGGCATTCAATTATATAGACCACATTTGTGGTTTTGCAGTTTGAAAAGTGTTTGATTTTCCATTATTTATCTTAAATCATGAAAGAGGTTGTTTTCATGGTCAGTCTGCATACATTGCAGGTCCCACACGGATGGTGGCCCACTAACAATTCGGTCCTTTGTGATTTTTTATTTATTCTGGCATGAGTTAGCAATCTTTTAAATGTTTGCCCCGTTTAAGTACCATTCTTGGTATTGGTTCATCCGATAGACTTAGCTGTACAAGGGGCCAGATTTTTTTGATCAGTGAGTTCAGTTTTGTAGTAGTAGGTCTAAAGTGGTCGCACGAGTCATTAGTTGTTCTTTTTCCATTTCTGTGTTCTAGGTGTAAGTAAGGACTCTCGTGGAGTGTACTGGGCTCTCTTTTTTGTATTTTCTGACCAATTTCCTTGGGTAGCCTCTGGTTTGTAGTTTAATTTGGAGTTCGTTGGCATGCTTCTTGAATTGGTCTAGTTCTGCAAAATTCCTTCTAAGCCACAGGAACTGTCAAAAGGGTAAGTTATCCATTAGGTTTTTTGGATGGTTGCTCCTGTAGTGTAGGAGCGTATTCCTGTCCATTTCTTTTTTATACAGTGAGCATGTTAGTTTGTTCTCCCTCACACCAATTACAAGATCTAGGAAATTAATTTCCTGATTGCTTTCACACAGAGTAAATTTGATTTCAAGAGTTTGTTCGTTAACCCAGTCTAGAAAATTAGCCAAAGTGGCCTCATTGTCTTGCCAGATGAGGAGTATATCATCTATATACCAAAACCAACTGGAGATCTGGTCTCTAAAGGGATTGTTGGTATTCAGGATGTGTTGCTGCTCGTACTCAGGCAAAAAGATGACAGCCATGCAGGGGGCGAAAACTGCCCCCATTGCGGTACCGCTGATTTGCAAGTAGAATACTTCATCAAAGGAAAAGAAGTTATTTGTCAATGCCAATTCAGGGAGCTCCACAATGAAGTTAATGGGGACTATTTTCTGCGTCATATGATGGGTGAGATGGTGGCAAATACATTCTATTGCTGAATTTTGAGGAATACTTGTGTACAGGCTCGTAATATCCATTGTGACTAGTAGTTCTTCAGATGGAGAGAATGGTTGATTTTTGAATATAGCAATGGTAGCCATGGTGTCCCTCAGGTAGGTTGGTGTCTGCTGGCTTAAAGGTTTTAGGAAGTGGTCCACAAATGTGCAGATGGGCTCCAATATCGATCCACAACCGGGTACTATGGGTCTCCCAGGCAGGTGGAGTTTGTTCTTATGTACTTTGGGAAGGGCATAGAATGCCAGTGTTCTGTCTTCTGAGGTGGTTAGAAAGATCTCTTCCTTTTCAATGATCCAGTCGCGGTCAAAGGCAAACTTGGTTAGCTCCTGAATTTTGGCTTTTATCTCAGCAGTGGGGTCCTTTTTCAACTTCCTATAGTTGGTTGTCTCATCTAGAAGGCAACTGACCATGCCGCTGTATTGGTTCAGATTTTGTACTTCAATCCCCCCGCCTTTGTCGGCCATTTTAATTACTATTTGTTTGTTGAGAGATTTTTAAGGGCTTTGTGTTCCTCTGAGGACATGTTAAGCCTTGGTTTTTGGGTTGTTTCTTGTAGCTTTGTCATTTCTTTCCTTATGTATTTTTCAAAGGATACTATGGATGCTGGCATCTCATTTTCTCTTGGGTTGAAGTTGGATGGAACCCGTAGGCCTGAATCTTCTTCTTGTTCTGGTGGTTCTCTTTCTTTAAAGTACGATTTACGGCTTATGGTTCTGAAGAAGTTAGATAGTTCTTGGTCCAATTGAAACCAATTAGTAGTGTTAGAGGGTACGTAGCAGAGACCTTTCGCCAAGACCGATGTTTCAGCTTTGGTCAGTTCAATGCCTGATAGGTTGAAGAAGGAAATGTCTTTTAATACCTCCATTGGTTGCGTCGTCTCCTGTATGGTTGCCTCCACTGCTGGTAATTGTAAGGGGGCATAGGCATGGGCGGTGGCATGCCACAGTAACGTCCTCTGGGGCCCCCTCTCCCTAATAAAGGAACCTGGGATGGTGGGGGTTGAAATTGCCCTCGGTATTGTTGTCTTCCTTGTTTTTGTGACTGATCATCTGAAGACCCCGAACTTGAGGTGTCAGAGAATGTTACCCATTTACGTCGGTATCTATTGTGCCCTGTCTGATTGGCTATTCTTTCCTTTTCCTTGTTGTCTTTATAGTCTCCCGCCAAGTAGGGGTACACATTTTCAATTTTAAAGTTCTTGATATCTTTTGCCAGTTTTTTGTGTTTCTTTTCTATGGTTGATGCCATAAACTGGTCAAAGGCTGTGTTAATGTCCTTAACTTTGTCAAGGGCATTTTGCAGATCTTCATTATTAAGGAATTTATCTTCTTCAGCTGCTAGTTCCTCCTTGATTTTAGCATGTATCCTCTGGGCAGTGGTGATAGTCAGCACCATGAAGTCTTTGGAACATTTGGTGGAGATCTTACTAAAACCAATCATATATTCTTTATCGTCCAAGAACAGTACGGGTTCGTTGTGAATCATCAGGCCAAGGGGAACCATGTTGACCCTTAAGTATTCCCTTAGGAAGTGTCCATGGACCTCTGTTCGAAAACGTTTCTTTTTCAGTTTTAATAGGTCGTCTCCTGATGCTGTTGAGGATATGTGCTGTTGGGCTCCATTTAAGTTGAAAAGGGTTGGCCCCTGAACGATGTCTGAAATTTCTGCCTTTTGAGAAGCTTAGTGTCTGTTCCATCATTTTGTTTATAATGCAGTGTGTGGTGACCAGGGTCAGGAACTTGATTTTAAACAAGCTACAGTCTTAGTATTCGTGGGTGGGAGTCTTAAACGCAAATGACTCAAAGACATTATTTTTAGGGTCCCTATTATAGCTAGTGCTATATAATGCTGGGTACCTGAAGGGACTGCTCGGTTTTTTTGGCAGGACTTATGAGCTAATAACTTTGGAAACAAAAGGTGGCGTCCTGCCACATGCATTTATCTCTTTACATAAACATTCTCTGTAAAGGCTTTCTATTTTTCATGCTTTGTATTGCTATAGAAAAATCTGTTTTTAGCTAGCTTTCAATCAAAGTAGAAGAGCAATAACAATTATTGAGTAGACATAGCTTTTTATTATTTAGCTAGTGTTTAAAATTCAGATCTACCCCAACACGTTGCTTTTTTTAAATGAAGGTTTTTGGGTAATCAAAAAGTTCTACATTTTTGTTGTATTCATACATTGTAAATTGTAGAAAAAAAACATATTCAATACAGAACCAAGTGGACAAACAGGTACAAAAATATACATACATGCAATCAATTGCTGGACAGTGTAAACAATTGCAGTGATCCTTCTTTACGAAAAACATTTTTTGGAATTAGTATAATGGAAGGCAAACAGTGCTAAATACAGGAACATTCATATTCAAAGGTTTTCGTTAATATGTCCTTCTTTATGTTTTTAAGAGCACTGGATGATCAAGGTTGACAAGCGGAGGGGTGACCCAGTTATCGGTCAATATTTTTTCGCTGGAGGAAAGGAAAAATTCATATAGGTTAACAGCACATCCTAGGTTCAAATTAAATAATAGCTATAGTGGTGGTGGAGGGTGAACACCAGAAGCTTGATGACATTTAAATCCAATGTACCGTGAAATACCAACATACATCTCTAAAACTGTTACCATTGTGTCTAGAGGCTCATATTGCACTGGTTGTAATGCCCTCATGACTAGCCTAGTGTTAAGTGCAACAGTCTAAGGTGAGATTGTAAAAGCGAAGGGAATGAATAAGGGAGGCCTGTATGGTGGAAAAGGGGGGGCCCTCAATTCTGAAACAGGGGTCCCACATGCCAATTTGTGGATAGAGTGTCGGTGTAGCTTCATTGAGACCTCTGGTGGTCGATTTTAGTTTAAAAATCCTGGGACAGAGCATGCCTGGGTGGGTTGTTCATCCGTGATAAAGGCGGTTGTGTTTTTCTTCCTATGCACCGTGCAATCCAGACTGGAGCACAGGGAAGGTGTGATAAGGCGATTAAGGGAAGTGGGCAATGGTAAGGTGAGGTTAGTAAAGTCTGCAGGCTGTGGAGTCCAGACTGAGAACAGGGTCGGCAGCACTAAAGGCTGCTTCGGATGGGTCTGGCCATGAGGGTCTTCAGGGGCAGTGGCAATGGTGTTGCTGATTGTGGGCGTGTGCATGTTGTGCATGCAAGTCGGGCAAGAGGAGGTGAGTTTGAGTGGGGAGCGGGGAGTAAATGATACGGGCACTGCAGCAGTAGACCCGATCTTGGGAAGATGCAATGCGTGCTGCAGGGTGTGGTTCTGTGTACAGTGTGCTGTGGGAGCGGTAAGCATGAAGGTGCAAGCATCCAACAGCGACTCATTAGGGCTCTGGTACTGAGTCCGTAAACCCTGAATGGAGTGCTCTGCTTTACGCTTGACATGCACTACTGTCTGACCCACTGCTGTAGTGTGGTGAGGAACCATTGCAAAGGGGAGAGGGTTACTGGATAACATTGCGGACGATCGGTAGGAACCGGCTGGGGTCAGAGGCAGAATCACATCACTACAATATAATCGAACAGTGTGGTGGGCGGCAGGGTCAAGGGAACCAGCTACATCAACAGGTAGTGCAGGCTTACCTTCATGCACACAGTACATAGGTTTTGCTGGATTGGTTCTGCGGCTCATTTGGTCCTAGCGGTGCATGCAGGATGCAGAGAAGAGTGACAAAGGCCTTAGATGCAGGCCTTGAAGGCAGGCCGGCATCGTCATCCGGCTAGATGACGTTTCATCATTTGTGGAGACTGCTGGCCAATCACAGTGTTCAGACCTGGATACACACGTCTTTTTGCTCCTTGTCCGCGGTGGCGGCCATCTTAATGTGCTCTTCAGACCCAGTGATCTTCTTAACATGGAAGAGAAGAATACTGAGTCTCTCCTAATGGGGTCACCACATCTCCCTGACAGCTATCTCCTCCCATGTGATCATCCCTCACATACTATTCCCAGGGTCAGGTAGTGGCTGCCGTCCCCTGGTCACATGGGAGGAGATCTCAGGCTGGGGATCAGTGATGACTCCATATGATTCATCACACCACCCTCAGCAACGTAGCCCCTCATGGCACAGCCAGGAAAGGATCAAACGATGGTGGCCTGCCGCAGGTTACCTGCCAGAGGCAGGAACATTTTTTAACCTCCATGGAGGAGGCAGGGCTTTTTACGAAAATTGTAGAAAGTGAAAAAGCGTTCCTGACGGGAGGCAAGGTTACCTCGCAATTAAGTGCTGGGACAAAGAAGAGAGCCATGGAGGCAATGCTACACTGTCTGCTTTCGTTTTCAACGGGTGCACCCTAGCTGGCTCCCTCTGAATGTGACCTTCCGCTTTGTGGAGAGAGGATTGAAAAATCTTTGCAGCGCCTATAAGTCCTCTCCTGCAATGGTGTTTTCTTTCCCAGATTGCAAACGTTTTTGAACCCACAAGGAGATATGCAGTTAATCTGTATTTGTTATTATCTTCACAGAAAGTGCTTTTTTGTAACATTGCCTGTTTATAAATAACAGTTCAATTCCCATGCTATTTCAAGTGGGGAGCAGCATGTTCGCAGATTCTGTCGTGTGCATGAAGCATAGAGGAGAGGCGCCATTGCTTTGACATGACGGCATTAGTGAATGCCTCTTGGGGATGGACAACAATATGCAAGGTTACTCCAGGGTCTAAAATGTGAGTGTACCAACATAAACTTACAGTATTGACTGGTGTAAATGCATTGTTAAAAAAAATTTAAATGAAGATCAGATGCTATAAAACACAGTCGATATATGTTTACAGGTCTTATTTACAAAATGTTGGCATAACTTCAAGATTTTCTGAATAACATATCTAGTCCAATGCAATGAGTGTACTCTCTCTGAGCATTTCTTAAAGCCATCCAACTAGGTGATTGACTATTAGACAATAGTGTTCATGTCAACCAATGTGTGTAGGATTATTCTAGTGTTTGTTGCCCATTACACGCCATTTGGCACATTGCAGGCATTAATCGGTGGTGACCGGACATGTCTGTGTGGTTGTGAGTGTATTTTGGGAAGCTTATGCGATTCCTTTAGTTGTTTTTGCTGAGCCCTGACTCTGGTAGGCGTGTGGTCCATGCCTACTTTACAAAATGTTCTTCAGAATTTTACAAATGTTATATATCACTACTGAGTGAATAGGTGTGACCACTCGTTCTTGCCATCCGACCAGTGCCAGTACCATGAGGGATGGGCTAGCATACCAAGGCATGCTCCAGGCACTGCTGTAGGGAGACATAGACTGAAATCTCGATGCCACATTTGTGCATTCTGGACATTACAATACTTGGTAGTAACTAAATGTGACTGTGCAAGTGTGATGCGAGTTGCCAATTTTCTACAGGTCCTTTTCCCCACTTGCCTTGGTGGACATTATTGTGTTGAGCCCCCCTGTTCTGATAGGCAAGTGGTTGGGTCTACACTGTGCATTTGCTAGTCTATGAGTGGTGCGCCCTGGGTAGGGGAAGGTATACGCCAGAGTTTCTAGCAAACCATAACAATCTGATTAATCTGCCTTCTGAGCTGATGCTGATTGTGAACTTTGTTGTATAAGGTTTCTACTTGCATTATAGTCTGTCTAGGTCCTGACTGAGCTATCCTATACTGTCGTTTATATAATTCCATTTTTTGTATAGTAATAGTTATGATTTGTAGCGTAGGTTTAAATGTTTTTGTTTGTTTTGTTTCTTGTGTGTTATGCCCGTAAGACTCCAGGTACTTTGGTTCACAATATAAATGTAATAAAGTAAAGTAACGAGTGCACGGGGAGATGAATGCACACCTCTGTGCATTTGGTTCGGTGCAGAATGAGTGGACAGAGAAAACGCATTTCCTGTTCTGAGGTGCACGCGCAGTGCACACAGGTCGAACCTTTCCGTTTTCTTCTCTGTTCAAATAAGGCCTTGTGGAAGGGAAGGCAGGCGATTGGTCGGGCATGTCTTCACACGAAGGTTCCCTTGCTGTGGATGCTGCCCTGTGAAGTTTAGAGCTCCGAGAGAGGTCTATAATATATATCAGTTACTTCCTCTTTTTTAAGAGTAAAAATGTACACATTTATTAAAGAAAAAGTACATGAAAAACATGATCAGTGTGTTTACAGAGATATTATTTCCTTTTTTATACACAGATTACCAGTGGAGTTGCTAGGTCTGGAAAAGACCCGGGCCTACGCGAATGTCGGGACTGTCGGGACTGGGGGCTAGCTTGCCTTTTGGTTGTAGCTCCTGAGATTCTATCCGGGGCTACAACCAAATGACCAGGGGCTATAGCCCCCTTAGCCTCCCCCACCCCAGCAACGCCTCTGCAGATTACAAGAGAGCTTTGATCTCTTTGAAATAAGAAGGTTATTCGCCTAGGAATCTGAAGAAGACAGATAGAGAGCACAATAGAAGAGATTAAGTGATGCAATGAAGAAGTTCAAAGGTTGTATTCCAGTTGAGAAATAAGAGTTTGGAGATGATTGAAGGCTTCTCTATACTCCTGAAGAATTCCCAGCAGTCAAAGCGATTAGGGACAGAAACATGGAGCTGTACTTTAACAGCATATTCCATGCACAAATAGGTTGCTGTGTCCAGCATGCACGCATGTGCACTGAACATGCAGTTAAAGTTCAGCTCCATGTACTGAGCTGCTATTGCTTGTTTAAAAATGTCCTCCGAAGCACAGCATTTTTTTTCCGGTTCTAGTACACTTTTGCCAACCTACACGTTCAAATAATCACTTTTTACCAAATGTGTTACACGTTTGTGGCGCAAACTGCAGATAAGTTGTGCTATGGTATTTATGGGGGTGGGGAGTATGTGATGTAAAGGGGGGCATGGTGAGTCTCACCCTGCATCTTGAAGTAACAAAAGTGGAAAGAATTGGCAAAAAAACAAAAATGGCGAAAGTGTAGCTTGGAAAAAAGAAGTTGGCAGTCATTCAAAGGACCTTTTTCGTTGCTTCGGGTGACAATATATTTAGACACACAGCACTACCCAGGTGTTTTGGTTTCTGCACCCTGTTGACTGCGGCCGATAGGCTGGGCCTCAAAAGGACGTGAGCCCAAGGTGCTGCGAGAAACCAGCTGGTGCCTAAAGCGCTGTGCCATAAAACAGCACACAGTCAAAGTATTCATGTGTCAAATCTTCCATGGACTTCATAGAATTTGATTTGTGAGTCTGAGATTCTTGTTGGTCTCTTCTTAAATACAAACTGTGGTCTATGATTATTAACAAAAACCATGGTATATGATTATTGTGGAACATTTATGAATATTTGTTTATTAGGATATGGTTAAATTACATTCAACCATTTGCTTAACGAAAGAGAAGGAAATAGAAATAAAAAACAAGAGAGAAAGAGAAAACAAAGTGAAGTTAACGAATCAAGACAAAAGGAAACGTATCAAATCCACTAAAATTCCAAAAGGAAAGAAATCAATTGTGCCAATTATTCGATGTAGCAAATCTAATCAGAATAAATGATCTTAATATTCTGAAGACACATTTCAGGAATATCATGCTTCACTGATCTTCCTTTAAATACCGCTAAAAGTGGCTCATAACTTCCAGTAGAATACCATCACTCTGAGTTCCTAATTTTATCAAATGTAAGAAAGCAACCACCACCACTGAGGTGGACGAGCCGGCCATAAGTCTCAACCAGAAATTCTCAGCATCTACAGAATCCATTCTGTTTGCATGTTTCTTAAAATAAAATATTCGAGGTATCATGAGTGCTTCACAAATTATCAATAAGTGCTGCAATGTTTCCAATACAATGATATCCCTGCAATATCTACAGTATGCGCCTTCCTTTGGAATCAACCCGCTACGTGCTAGAGCCTGCCTGGTTGGATGAAGGTCCAGTCTGAATGTATGAATATGTATCCTTATGGAAGAGTATTTGTAATCAGATTAGCAGTGTTCTGAGGCATGAATGCAAATATTTTAATGGGCGATTCGAGGTTTTTCATATCAATCATGATACTAATGAAATACGTGCAATATAGGCATGTAACAAACACATATAATAAGTAACCCAATCCGGGGAGCACTTGGAAGTGTACATTTTGTGAACAGAAGACATTGATCAGTAGTCTTTCCTTTTCTCATAATGCTCCTGTACAGTTCAATGGCCCAAGCTCATGCAAAAGCTTCTCTCTTCAGCTTGATTTAATGATCTTGAGGCAATGCCGATTATTACTTCAGCTCCTTGAACCATTTCTAGATCAGTACATGCCACTGGCGTCAACAGTGAGGATGGTCGCACGCCTGGCTACCAATGGTTTCAGCGTGGGGGTGCCTGGTCTCCGACTCAATCCACAAGTGAGGGCCTTTATAATGCTCACTTCTCAAATTCTTCCTGTTGTTCTTGAACTTTCCTCTTTTTTTAGCAATATTCTCGAAGGCTCTGTTGTGGCTGCGCAACTGTGCATGCACCTGGAACAATGTTTGCATAAGGCCAGGCAGGATCAGAGTTAATCCTGTTTTCAGGGTGGGAGCTGCAATTGCGGCTTTCACTAATGCCTCTTTAGGTTGCATTCTCCTCTCTGACGAGTGGGTCCAAAATGTACAGCTTGCTTCTCCACTTTCATTGTTATACTTTCTCCCTTAATGTACGAGTCTTCAAGGACAGCTATTTTGACAATACTTCAATATGTTCAAGAATATGTTCAAGTGTTTTAAGTACGGGTTAGCATGCATCTCCTACCCTTTTTCTTCACATTGCCTCTTTATGTCAAGTGAATTGTTGCTAGACTTTTGTGTTATTTTCATTATAGGCTGAGGATGCTTAGCCAGCCCTGGTGATATTTCTTTTCCTTCTTTGTATTATTTCCAAGCAAGCACATCTTACTATGGAGAATGATAGCAGCGATACCATTGACATTTCTACCCAAAAGTAAACACATGAAGAGGTTCACATTTGGCCCCATCTCAACACAGAGTTTAAGGTGGAGACAGGATGGAATGGTAGAAGACCCACACAATCCTCCACTCCTAAAGTGACAATAGCACAGACCTTGTAATTTAAGATTATGCACCCGGTTGCCCGTGGGCCTGGTGCGCTTTACAAATAAACTAAACTTCAAACTTCAAACAGGGCCAAGGAGCTGGAAGTGAGTGACTTTCAGTCAAGAGAAGTATTCGAGGAGGCCACAGGGTCTGAGTTCAGCCTTGCATTTGCCAGCTGCAGCCAAAGAGGGCCCATATATCATATGGATGCTGTCGTGTGAGCAGAGGGCTGCAGGAATTGACCTTATGCTCATTACACCAGATAGGGTCTCATGCCACCCTGTGACAGTAAAAGTGTATCTGCTGCCACTGTGTATCCTACACTTGAACAACCTGGTCCCTCTCCCAGTTGTGCCTAGAAGCCTGGGCATCTGAACAGGAAGTATCTTGGAACAGTCAGTAAATGGAAGAAACTGTGCCCTTGCAGCCCAATGGGTGCATGATATATTTGATGAAGTGCAAAGGCAAGTGCACTCGCCATTGGGAGACTCCTTGGGTTGGACGCTGTTGTTCCGGGCTGCTTACCCAATTACCTTTATTCTTGGATTGAGACTACATCTCTCAGAGTCATTGGTGCTCTCCTCAAAAAGATGCACATGAACGAAAGCGCACCTGAAAATGCAACAGCAAGTGCAGTCAGCGTTGGGAGGCTGCTTTGGTTGGACGCCGTTACCCGATAACCTGCTTACTTGGCTTGAGACTGCCTCGCTCAGCGTCATTGGAGTTTTCCTCAAAAAGCTGCACCAGCGCGAAAGCGTGCACGAAAGTGCAAAGGCAAGTGCAGTCGACAATCCTGTCGGGTCTTGGGGAGCTATGCGTCCCACTTCTTATCGGGTGAGTGACGCTTTGCTGTTTTTAATTGCTCCAATATCCAACTAAAATGTATAATCTCCGGAGGAAATCAGTGCCCGATGAATGCCTTTTGACAGCCCCACAGAGGATTTTGCAGAGTGATAAACAATTAGTGATCACGCAGGATTTAGCTGGTATGTCACCAGAAGTCTTTCTCTAAGAAATGAATATTATTTTGGCCCCGCCAGAGACGGCTGGTGACAAAATGACACCTTCTGGACTTTTTTCAACAAGTGCCAATCTGGTGACTAGCGGCAGGACTCTCGCAGATTTGGCAATACTGGACCCAGTTGTTCAGCCCACAAGCATGTCAGTAGCTGTGTTAACGGCTCTGTCTCTTCAATGACCTGGATAATAGCGGCATAGCCTACACAAACTATGCCGATGACACTCAAGTCCTTCTCCCACTCGCTGGCTCCAACGAACAGGACGCAGCCACACTGTGTAAAACCTATGCTTCCATCCAGGCCTGGATGGCGGCTGATGGACTGTGTCTCAACGGAGACAAAACAAATCCTCCTTGTTGGGCCCAGGGAAATTCTCAACAAGTTGGACTCTAAATACAGCTCCTTCAACATTGAGAACACCCTTATCGCTGTCTCACCAGCAGTAAAACTCGTAGGAGTTTACATCGACTCCTCTCTATCCATGACCCGCCAAGTCAGCGCCATTGCATCCTTGGCAGCACTCACCACTAAAATCATTAATACTGTTGAACCTTACCTATCGTCCAAAAACTGCCCCATGATAGCCAGAGTCACCATAGGGGCTAAATTGGATTACTGTAAAGTCTGGTTTATGAGCACGTCAGCCAAAAACTCAACAAACTACAAATCACCCAAAACAATGCCCTCAGAGCTGCACTAAGCATTCCAAAAAGAGACCACATCTCCCAGGCAAGAAGAGAAGCCCACTGGCTCTCAGTGAAAGAGCGCATACTGTTCAAAACTCTAGCAATCACTCACAAGTGCCTAGCACTCATGGCTCCTCCATATCTCTCTGACAAAATAGTCAGAGCCACCTCTGGTAGACCGAAGCGATCCTATCACTCCTACCAGCTCACTGTCCCCAACTTCTAAAGAGCCAAAGCTGGAAGATCCAGCTTCCCCTTTTTAGCGTCAAAAAAATGGAATGCCCTACCCACATCTCTCAGAAATGAAACCTCCCATCCAGCCTTCCACAAAGCTCTGAAAACCAAACTTTTCAACTAAACACCCTGCCAGAAATACTCACCACGAGCCGCAGTTTGTTCCACTCTAACATATTAACCACCAAGATTGAAACCATTTTTCTGTATTCTTTTCACTATCTTTTAGCTTTCTACTGTCCTCTTTCATGTGACTAAGTAAGCACTATGTAACAGCGCCACAATTGCTCAAGGGCCCCCTTGTGCGCTTTATAAATGTAAATAAATAAAAAGAAAACAAATATTCAACCTAGCCAAATTGCTCAGATAACTCCTAAGAGAAACACAGAAGCTAGGCCAGGATTAATCTTGGCTGTTGGCCAAAGTAAGATTGTTGACTTTTTTCCAGCAACTTCAACAAGCACTGAAACAAGACCTTCGCTTAGGCGTAGAGTCGAGTGCGGACTGAGAGCAATCAGCTTGATGTGTCATCTATTTGTGCGGAAAGCAACTATATTGCTGATGACAGCATTTTAGCGGCGGAGTCTGCGTAAGTTGAATCGTCAGCAGTTCTAGAGGATTGTTCTAAAGTCACTGAGATATCCAACTGCACATCTTTAACAACATTAATGAGGCTAGTCACTCTAATGAGCTGCCCTCGTTCTTGACTGAGCAACAGTCATCTTCTAACTCGCCAAAGGGCCTACCTGATCCGTTACTGGAATCCTTACCAACCAATCAAATCATGCACCATACTTAACGAGAGATGGGGCAGAAAGGTCGAATTAACATCCTCCTCAACTGTTGCCTTTAACTCGTTGCCTGGTTCACTCGCTGAACGTTAAAACAACATTTAGTTGGAATTGGTTGCACATACAACTCAACTTAGTGAGTTCAAGTTCAAGTTAAAGTTGGAGGGAATTGAGCTTTATTACAACCCTTAAGTGCCAGGCTATTATTGAAGTCTATGTAAAAAGGGCGAGTATACTCGTCCTTGGCACTTAAAAGGATTCCTTCAACCATTGCAAAGGCAGCTCTGTTGGCAGCTCCAGTAGTTGCTCTTAATTCTGTGGAAAAACCATAATATATCCAAGGATGCAGCAGCTACAAGCTCTACTAATGCTTCTGATGCGTGTAATACCTTAGATTTGCGATCTCAAAATCCAAACAAGAAAGGTTTACCATGAGCAAAAGCGGTAGGAAAGCGCCTGTGAAGAAGCAAAGTGGTAAAAACATATTTCTGGAAATGACACTTCCCAGTCTCTCTTGTTCAAACTAAGAAAGGCCAAAAGAATACGAAGCAAACAGTAACAACGTTGATCAGCCGATTGACCAGATAGTCCTTAATACATGCATCCAAATGGGTGCCTCTGCTTCTGCTTTGATGGATGGCGATTCTCAAACAGTGTTGGAAGATCAAATAATCATCTTCGAGCAGTCTTCGGCCATTTTATTTGGCGGTTACCTATTCCGGTCCAAGCCATTCGCTACGGCCACCCTCCAGCTCTTCCTTAAACATGCCTGATGAACCGTCTTGTGAAGCCCTCCTTGACCTTTTGCAGCTACCTAGCCATAATCTCCCTTCCCCCCCACCCCCCTCCTCGTGGCATGACTTCGAGCTTGCAGTTTATGCTCATATGCATATGTATAGCAGGTCAGAGATCACCATTGATAAATTCATATAAATTTATTTTGCAACAGGGTGCACCTTACATATTTTTATTGGAATTGGTATTTAAAAAAGATGAAGCTATGATTTTAAATAGACAAAATGTCTTGTGCCTGTGCCACGAAATTCAATGTCTTCAGCTGCTCTCTAAGATATTGAGAAGAGTATTATTGATTGTTGATGCCCAAACTGATTCAGTACATCTCACAATTCTCGCAAAAATAGTGGCAAAAATGCTGAAGAGCTATGGGATACGATTTGGTGCCGTTTGTAGCAAGTTCTGTAAGCAAAGTGTCAGAGCCCAATCGGGATGATCAATTTGTGAGGAAGGGGGATCTCTTAAAAATTACTTGTAAAAATACCAACTGACTCTCCAAATTATAGATACTCTGGTGCAGAAATAAAATGAAGATGCTTATGACTGGGAATGACTTCCACGGATCCTCTCAACCGTTTTTAGAAAACATGGGGAGTGAGACATCAGCCTTTAGCCCTTTATCCGAACTTAGAAAGCTAAATATACTGGTTTGTAACTCGAGGGGTCATAATAGTTTCATCCAAAATGACAATTTTAAACAATAATTTTTTTAATGTACTGTCATAATGTTACAAAAGACGTGGTTAAGGGCAGCTGTACACGTCGATGGTTACACTCTAGGGCAGCAGATGGCGTTCCCTAGTAGGTGTGGTTGCGCCTCAGGGCCATTACTTACTATGATTCTAAATACAGCGCTAACATCTACTGAAGTCCTTTCAAACGCGATATACGGTCTATGGTGCCGAAATAAACATCAAATAATGATTGTAACCCCTTTTTTACTTTATATTTATTGGAACCCCTCAATTCCCGAGCTAGATGCGTTTTTAGATAATGTATCAGATGTTTGTGAACATCTTATGGTTGATCTGCAGAGAAGAACATCATTTTAGCCGGTGACTAGAACTCGGATTTTGTGTTGACATCTAGTTTAAATGCTACTGTGTCTAATGGTGGGGGTAGAGGAAAATCACAAATTAATGGAACCAAGTGGAGGGAGTTATTTAAGGTGTGGAACCTAAAAATTGCTATTCGTAATATCAAAGGGGACATTCCAAGCAAGCCTTCTTGGATTGGGAATGTCTCAACCTCTTACCTTGATTATTTGGTTTTAGCATCATCTCTTTGACCTTTGCTCAGCATTCACAGTGATCGAAGAGAAAATCAGCGATCATAATATTCTGAAAGCAACATTAGAAATAGGAATCACCAATTTGAAACCAGGTAATCAAACCAATCTCACCGCTCATGTCAAGGGGCACAGAATTATGAAAATAATTTGAAAAAAGTTTAGCTTTAACTGTAGAGTTAGAGCAGTTATCGGTGATCCCATGATTGAGGCGAAATATATAACGTTTTCTCCTACAAACTTTTCAAACTTTCTACAAACCTATGAGTAAAATTCTATGGTTCAGAATAGTGTTCAACTGAAGAAAAGGGCCCTGAGATATAAATTAAGGCAGTGGCATCAAACCAAACTCTCTGAGTGCTCATATCTACAGGAGACTAAGCGAGCCAAGCAAGTATACAAAAATGGCTCTGATCGTTTATTATGAGCGTAGACAGAAAGAGGGCAAGGAAATGCTTAGAATAATCACAAGGAACAATACTTGCAATTTCTGGTCCCTGATTAATGGCAGAACGACAATGCAAGATGAACTTCAAGTTAATCCTGTCCCTGAAGAAGCATGGGCAAAGCATATTGCAAAGTTATACAGATTGTTGATTCAAATCTCTTGTGAAGTTCTCGTTGAAGGTCCCTGGCCGCTCTCCTTTGATAAATTGAAGATAGAGATGTTAATTAAGAAAGCCTCTATATCTGCTGCTCCAAGCCCAGTGGGCTCAGTAATGCAATACTAAAAGGTGACGTGACATTATGGCCACATGTCTTTCATGTGCTTTTTAAGAACATAGTAGAGGCTAAAATATTTCCATAATCCTGGCGTAAAGCTGTAGTTATTCCCATATACAAAGAAGGCGATAGATCTGATCCACTCAGTTACCGACCTATCACTTTATTAAACTGTGATAGTAAAACATTACCCACATTAGTCCTAGGAATGTTGGAGGAATGGGCCACTTTAACTAAAAAAACTTAAGGCAAACAGGGTTTCGCAAGAGAATGAGCACCCTGACAAATGGATATTAAGTGCATTTTCTTCAGGTGAAAGCTTGCTGCAAGGAGGGCTCTCCTATATATATTGCAGCAATTGACTTCTCACAGGCATTGACCCCATTAATAGGGTGCACTTCTGGGAAAAGCTGAATAGTTACCAAATCCCCTAATACTTGCTTGCAATCCTTATTCAAATCCACAAGAACTTAACAGTGCAGGCTAGATTGAATAGACATGTATCATTGACAGAGGACCTGGCTATCTACCGGGGCCTACGACAGGCTTGTGTGCTGGCTCTCTGCCTATTCAATCTCTATTTATCTGATCTGGATTCACATTTGGCACCTGTGGCATTTGCCCCTTTCATAAATTGGGGAGTTTGTCGTCAGTTGGCTGTCATATGCTATTGGACAGAACGCAGAAAGGGCTTCAGCGTCTGATTAAGGCTACTGGTGCATATGCCCATGAAAATGATCTGATTATAAACTGTAGGAAATGTAATATTATCAGGTTATCTGGGAATAATAGAAAACCGTGTGCATTTACTTAAGTGCTTGAAGATGTCACTGTGGTACCAATGACTGAGATCTCATACTCAGGGATTATTATTGACTGCATCCTAACAAACAAGCACTGATTCCTCGGTTGAAGAGCAAGGCAACTGATTGTGCTGCCCAGTTGAAATGGATTAGTAAGCGATACTGCAGTTTCACCATTATTCCTTTAATTGAGCATTATAATCTCAAAGGGGTGCCATCCTTATTATACAGACAGGAAGTGAATCATCTTACTAGAGAAATGGATTTGCAAGTTATGGAGTCACTAATTTGGAAAAAAAAGTACTTAGCTTGCCGACCTGCATACCTATATATGCAGTGAGATTTGAATTGGCTCTGGTATCTCTTCGAGGCTGGTATTACTGGAAGATTTTATCATTTTAGAGAAAAATACGGACTCCTCCTATTGGCTCCCCTCTGTCCGACTTACATGCAGAGGCTATTGCTAAGAATTAGGCAAATTCCATTGGTCGTTTTTGTAGATTTGCTGAAACCATACTGTTTGATTTTAATATTACTTCGGAAAGTCTGGTATCAAATCCGATAAAAGCCAATAAAATGCTGCTTGTAGGGGATTGGATGCAAACAATCACCAAGATGAGAAAGTACGCTCTATCTAACAGTTTAACATTATGGGATAAGCCATTGGGGACTCTACCTAAATATTTGATTCGGTTCCCAAATCCATTCTGGCAGACACAAGTTCTCCGGTTTAGGCTGAATGTTTTCCTAACGGGAGAAATCGCATATATCTGCTCCAATAAGGATAGTATCAATAAAGTATGTACTTTGTGCCGGGAAAAGAATACTATTTAGACCAGAGAGTACATAGTCTCGGCTTGCCCAGAGTTGCGGAATGCTAGAACCATGTTGTTTAGTCAATTTGTGTATGATATGTCGTGGATAACAACTAAAGATTTTTGCAACCGGCAATAAGCAGACATGAGGTATCTTGGACAACACCCTTATTGAAACTCTTAGGTATAGATGGATTGATTTCAATTAAAGAAAAATGCATTTTTACGGGATTTACATGTGGATTATGATATTGAGTTTTAAATGCGTAATTATAGTAGCACATTTTTTATATGGAATATTATCTGATTTTGTTTTTAATATGATTTTATATGATATGAGCATTACTATTATTTATGTTTTATTCTTGTTATATAAGGCTGTCTTCAAATACAAAAAAAGATATATTTGAATGCTGGTGTCTGTGAGAGCACACCAGGGTAAGGCTCCCAGCAGTGTGTGAAGGCCTTACGCATCCTGTGGTATTGAAGTATTGTTGTAGGGCCTCTGCCAACATTCTCTATGAGCATGTTTTGCATCAGAAAGGACCCTGCGGGTGCATTGCTCCCAGGTGAGATATTCTCAAAGCCTCTCCAAGTCCTACTGACTGCGTTATCACCAGGGGGAAAAGCACCTCAATACATCATAGTGCAACTACCAAAGCAGGTAGGGAGGTGATTTTCAGGAGCTTATACAGTTTGGACTTGGTCAGAAATGTGCGCTGGACCAGGTCAAAGCAGCGACTGTCATTCATCCTACCTGACAGCAAGAGAGAGGAGAATGAACATGGGAGAAGCGATTCTCGCTCAATGGAGATTTGGGGGAAAGAGTTGAATGGTTATTTCCAGTAGACGCCAACCTGTGACTGGACTGAGCCCCAGAGATGTATATCTCTGTGTCTGGTGCTGAGACCCCACCCATTGAAGAAAGATTTGACTAGTACCCCCTACCAGTCCTGGGAGGCTTGGGATGATGCAAAGGAAGGACAATAGGAAATGCAGCCTGCAAAAGAACTTCCAACCACATCAGAGGGGAACCGTACAGTCGTGAAATAATACAGGCGCTTCAGAACAATTCTTATTTTGCATCGCGAAATCTAATGATATACCAAAAAAGGGCACGTAGCCCACCTTTTCATCTTAATCTCCACAGCCAGAAAGATCATTGAGACCAAGCAGCCCAACTGCACTTTTGCTATTGTGTATCACCAGAATACACTACCAGTGCACAGGCCCTTCTGCAGCGCCCCATCTCTGTGGGTTGTGTCGTGGATGAGATCCCTCACCTTGTGCTTGGTATTGGACAGACTGGCTGAAGGGGTTTCAAGGTGGTGTGCAATAACGTTTTAGAATAACAAAAGAATTGCTCTGTAGCCCCCAGTGCCAGATATCTCTGGGAGTGGTGCTCATGCACTGGGGCCACCAGTGGCTCCACAGCAAATGTAAAAGGTAGAGTGGGGGGTGGACAACTCTGCCTAGAGCAATGCCCCAGTGAGGTGGTCAGTGACAGTCACCCAGCTGCACACACCCTAGCTCAGGGGGAATCCCATTCTACCCATCACCGCAACATGTGACCCCAGGACAAATAGTCACATGCCTTCTCAGAGCCATGGAAAACAGAAGTAGCGTGCATGCAGCTAAGAAAGAACAGGGAGTAAACAGGAAAGAGTCGGGCCATATACCTACTAGGTATAAATCCCAATTGAACAGTGTCCACAGTGGACTTCAACGGCCTGCAGGCGAGTACCTTGCCAAAGATATCCTTGTCCACATGAATAAGAGAAAGGAGCCTATACAATCTGCAGGAATCTGGTTCCAATTTCGACTTTAACAGTAGAGTGGTTGTGGCTTCTCTCAAAGTGCCCAGAAGCTCATCGTGATCCAGTAGCTCCTCTCAGACTTTCAGAAGGTGGGGGTGAGGAGAGGTCTTCACCAGTGGTGGACTGGGAAGCAAACGATGCCTTGGAAATAATGTTCAAAGTGGCCCCATGTTCCACATTTTGCATGCCCAATCCTTTTCCTATGGGAACATTTGAATGTACCACACAAAAGAGGCCCAGGGTGCAGAGGCCCAGCGTGAAAACTCCAGAGTTCCCTATGGGCCAGTCCACCCCTGGGCTTCACTCCTTATCAAATTCCAACGTAACGCTGTCAGACTGAGAGGCCATAGCTGCCGGCAAACTGACAAGGGTTTTCTACAGTTCGTGAACTGTGAGGGGAGCACTCGTCCTTTGCATCTGTCAGGATTCAGGGAACATGGGGTAAGCGAGAAAGGAACAGGTTCGGAAAAGGACCATGTGGTGGGTGAAAAATCTCAGCAACATTGAAATTTGGATAGTAAAACAGTGAGGAGTGGGATAAAAGACCCTATTCGTTTTGGAAAGACTTGTTATAGACTATTCGGTAAATGGCCTCTAAATTAGACCCTAGGTGAAAACATCAACAAAGGTCTAGCCTATTACGGCAGTAGCCGGGACTATAAAAAACTGGGCCTAGCGTGAAGAAGTTGAACGTTCTTCACTGGATCACTACTAGGTTCTGTTCCAGACCCTTGTGGATTGCTTCTGTATTTGCTTTGTTGGACTACTGGTGATTTCGTCCCCTCCTCCGTCCCCCATTCCTCGTGAGAGATTTTCCTTGGTCTCTTTCCCTCTTTCTTTATTCCTGACTCCCTCTTCCTTTCCTTGACATCCCCTCCCCACCCTCCTGTTCCATGCGGATTCCCCCGTCTATTCTTGTTCTGCCTCTGGTGTCTCTTGTGCTCTCAGAGTTCTCTCCTGCCCTGCCTTGCAGTGCTCTCGACAAGTGGCTCTTGAGGGATTTTCCAGCCAGCGACGCCCCACCTTAGTCTTCACTTCTCCTGGCACTGTGCACTGGCTCCATCTGCGCCACTGTACTTTTCTCTGCATCTCCTTCTCTTTCCCTCTGTTAAACTTTCAAACCCTTCTCTTGTGGACTCTGTTTTTCCCCTGAGTGCTCAGTTATGCCTTTACTCAGGGAAGTAATTTCACCACAATTCTAGGGTAGCAGAAGTGACATCAAATGCCGAATGACATCAGAGGAAATGGCCTTTCATGGTCTTTGAACTCAGTGGCATCACCAGAAGTGATGTCACGTGACCTTTTCTCACAATGTTACAGGATGTGGCATCAGTGATGTAAAAAGCTCCAATAAGTGTACATACATAACGTAAAATATAGTTAAACCCGACAAAAAGGGTTTTTAGATAACTATATCATAACAAGGAGATTGTGTTACTATACCATGGGGGCAAGTCATGATATACCAGCAATATACCCAGCAATACCTTCATTGGCCAGTTGCATTGCCTTTATAAGCCGGGAAAGCAAAATATGGGAAGGTGGTGACATCTTCTTATGGGGTGTATGGACTGTGTTTCCTGTGCTGTCCTCAGAAGAGGCTACACAAGAAATGCCCAACGCTGAGGCCTGCCAACACGGAAGAGCAGGTGTGTTGCTAGGTCTGGAAAAGATCTGGGGCGAGGCTAATGTCGGGATTGACGGGACCTGGGGCTAGCTAGCAGTTTGGTTGTAGCACCAGAGCTTCTATCCAGAGCTACATCCAAAAGACCAGGGGCTATAGCTATAGCCCCCTAAGCCCACCCCCTAGCAATGCCTTTGCGGAAGAGGAAGGCGCAGACGGGGAAAGCAGATCTTCCAGACAGACGAGAAAGCCACAGGCGGGGCAAGCACGGTCGCGGTTTGGACTGGGGTGCACTAGGAGGGATAGAATCACATGAAAGGGCGCAGGGGGCTGGGAGGCAGGTCATCCGGGAATGAGGGGTTTGGGCAGGTGGGGAAACTGGTGGACGAGGTAGAGAAGGCATGGTGAGGGAGGTGGGGGGGGGGGCGCTTTTAACATAAGAGTTCTATGGATATTTGTGGCCGGTTCGGGGTTGTTCGAGGCAGCCAAAAAAAGCAGTGACGTCAAACTGATGACAAATAGAAACAGAACTGGCATCTTATATCAGTTATAGCCCAACGTGCCTGGAATAATTATCATATGCCAGGTACTGCCTCCCATGCCCAGGAAATGCCATCAGAGGGCATATGCAGCTTCATTTGTACAGCTACAGCTCACCTCTACTTCCAGCCATTCTTACCATAAGTGGGGTGCCTCAATGTGATGGAGCTTTGAAGGTTGGGAAGTACGGTTCCTCAACTGCTAAATGTGCCATAAAATGAACATATTTCACAGTCTTTCAATCTTACTAAACATAATGCATGTTTGTATGTAACCCTTCATGACAGTCCTACTATTTCTTAGCACTGTAATTATATATTGCATTGGTACCTAATGTAATGATATTCAATGTGTCAACCATGAAGGGATGAGAGTTTATGTTGTGACTGCAGGTCACTCACACAACTTTGGGACAAGTGCTTAACTTTCTGAGCTATCTCACTTGGTAAGTTGAACTGCTTCATTAGAGCACTGTTTTAAATATAACCTAATTTTTCAAGCTTAACAATTTGTACTCAGAATGTATGTACCCTTCTAGAAACTAACCTTCTTTGAAAAGAGCCCCTCACTACATTTATATTCAAAGTAAATATGTGGCAGGCATTTTAATTGGCCCAGTGACATTCTATGTGCACAACCACTAGCAACAGAATGCAAGAATGAAGTGGGACTCTGTCAACACAGTTAAAAGCATTTTCCCAATTCCCAGAGCTGGATACATGTATAAGGCTGCACAGTTATTGTTGTGTTATGTCAATATATGAAACAAAAGACCCCCTCCCCTCCAGCATATTTAAAACAAATACAATGCTCTTGTAGCACTTCACAGTCTTAGATATTCACTCAGCTTCCTATTAAAATGTTTTTAAAAGTGTTTCATTGAAAATTACAAATATTTTACACAAATCATATGTTTTAGCATTTTAGCATTGAATGTAATGCATGTGCCCATCTCAGAAAATAAAATTGCTGGCTTACCTAATAGAATCCAGGTTTTACAGCATGATATTACTTCTGAGAGTCACACATTTCCTACTGTGACCGCCTGTGCATCTGTGACCAGAGGTGTCAGAGGCACTGGCAAGGGTAGGAAAGAGATTGCCAGGTGTAGCAGCTGCTACGTCTGGCGGTCGGTCTATGAATGACACCCATGCCTTTTCCCGACTATGGGGGATAGGAAGGGGCAAGTAGGTGTTGGTGGGGCACCGTGGTCATACACTCTTTACGGTAAAGTCCTCTAGATCTTTCTGTAAGGAAGTGACTCAAGATTCCAATGTGAAAGAACGGCTTCTGAGAAGAAACAAATGCACTTTTGACAGGAAAGCAAGTTTATAGCATGCTAACTATCGGGATGGGCTGGTCCGTTTCTTGGAGCTGAAAACTAACCAGATTCTCTCCAAATGACAACAAAGTTACAGTTTATATTACCAGTTAGACAATTTACATGATCTCAAATATTTTGCAACAAAGTTATTCCCCAACCCGCCATTAGCTAAATCATAAAAAAAAGTAAAATTCCTTTGACATGTGATCTTCTTCCATTGTCAGTTATGACATACTCTGGAAGTGGGGGAGGAATACTGGAGTGCACTTGTTTACAAAAATGTAAACGTGCAATCTCTGCCTCTTTCTGGGGCAAATATCTATAGTTTAAACAATGAGGTAGAGAGAATGACAACTCATGTTGTGGTGTGATAAACAATAAGGAACAGTGCTATTATTTATTACAATTTAAGACATTAAAAACGTTCTGAAGAACTCATTCATACATATTCATACAAAGTAATCAAGTAAAGAATCTAATACTATCTAAGGAAAACATGAGACACAACTAGATTGTTCTGTCCTATTGCTTATAGCAATCTTAAATAGTGATCATCTCTAATCCAGGTGGATTGACTCTTCTATGTAGAGTTACTTTCTATCTACTGGGGTAAATATTAATTTTGACCTTGTATGGGTGTGTGATGTTTTATCCCAGTGTCTATATTGAAAGACTGGTGCAAAAGATATGGTTTGAGATACATTTGTATACTCATAATGTGTTGCTCAGTGACTCTGCACTGGAGGTGAACTTACACTAATAACTACTAGTTGGTGCAATATTGTGTGTGTCTTGTTAGCTAAACTGGCCTACTTTACTTTCACAATTTTTATAGTCTTAATGTAGTCATTTAAGCCCCTAACATTCCAGCTCTGGGGTCTGCTGAAGGAGCCTACAAATCTCAATACGTGGCTCTCTGTACCAAGTTAGCAGCAACCTGAACCAAACCATCCTGTGCTGGGGTGTCCACACTTCACACCCACACTACCACCCCACATTCAGCAGTGAATGACCCACCCTCCAGAATGCAGAAATAACCACAAAAAAGAACCAATAAGGCCATTGCCAGGGGATGCAGGAAGCAGCCAAGTCTCTACAGGTATCTGCCTTCGGTGAAGCCCACAGTTTAAGAAGAGGATACAACAAACTACATTAGAATACAATTCTCTTTGTGCGCCCATTTATGCAAAACTACCAACATAACATGCCCATCCAGTCCTAAATACACTCTTCCTGCACCATTGAAAGGTCTTCTTGTTCTGTAGGTGCTATTTTGAGAGGGTTTCAACCTCCATCTCCTAGTTCTGCCATGCATTCAAGCATGGTACTTTATAAATGTCCTTATGTTACCTTTCTGCTCGGACTAATGTGTGATTTTCTATATGCTGGCAAGAAGAACAAAGCCTACCTTCCCAGAGAGAGTCAAGCCTGAGGCTGCTTCTCTGCACTACTCGAACTAATCAACCTGATTCCGCCCTGACACTAGAATTATGGTTCCCTGTCATTCCATCGCTCGTTTTTACTTCACTGCATTTTCTGCGGCTGATTTTGTTGCTGCTTAAACTCTTACATTTTTTTGAGGGGGGCTTACCCCCCTAAATCCACTTCAAACATATGTACAATGTAGTCCCCGCACCCACCTACACCTTATATCCCCCTACCCACGCACCCCATATTTTTCAATGTTTTTAGTGGTAATAAATTGGCGGCCAAAAATGCAGCACAAAAAAAGACAGCAATGAATGGATGTCGCACCAGAATTATAATACGGTTTCAACAGTGCAAGGTTCCTTAACACACTAGTACAAAACAGGTGGGAGACTTTGCTTGTCAAAACAAAAAGACTCCCATGGCAAATACTAACATCTATTCTGTCCTTTATTACAACACATATTTTCATTTGCCTCTAGAATCTCATCTTTTTTGCCACCTCTACACTTGGTTCTCTCTGTTTATTTTGTCGTTCTTTTCATTCACTTTGCCCTCTCTTTACTGGCCTCTTTCTTTCTCCATTGTCTTTCTCCATTTGTCTGGAAAATTAGGTCACTGCTTAAACACCCACCAATGACATGAGGCAAGCCTGCACTTTGTAAGTTTAAAAGGGATGACAGCCCGTCAGAGAGCGATACATTGCAGAGCATTCAATTATGTAATAATAGCAGCAATTATTACAGCACTTACAGGCATAATGAATCCAACATAAAGAATGTTATTAAAACCTGATGTGATTACCTTATTAATCCTCAAGGATCCCCACTGCTTGGCAGGCACCAGGAATATTGGTGCCAGGTTTGAACTTGTGAAATGTGGGCAGGCCCCATTTCAGAGGTGGGTATTTGTGAACTTGGTGAGGTAGTACGGAGACAACGTTTTTGGGGCCTTAGGTCAAGGCACATAGGGTCATTTTACAGTCTATGCTAATTCCTTGCAAGGGACCCCGGTGCGTGCATTTAGGTGTTGCTGGTTCTCTGCATGCAATTTTCAACACTCACAAAGCGAAGTGTAATCGTGAATAGTAAATCAAGGGGAAATCACCTGCACTCTTCATTTTTACTTTCTGCTTTATGAGAAATAATATGCTGTCTGAAAATATTGATTTGCAGGCCTTGTTTAGTAATAGATTGCTATGAAATATGCATGCTCCTTACTAGATGTAAATTCAAAGGGTATTTCATGGGAATCCTGTGGTTTTACACGCGCATGAAAATGAGGTGCTTTTCGAAGTCGGGGGAGGAAATCAAAGCGGAGATGCAAACTACACTTTGCTGCCCTCCTATCCCTTGGAAAGGCACAAAAATTAAATGGAGCACAAAATGAAAGCATGGAGGGATTACGCCTTGGTTTTATACTTTCATTTTGCACTCCATTCAATGCAAAATGACCCCCTCAGATATTAGAACTTGGCTGAAAAAGCAGGAATGAGGGGCAGTTATGTCTGAAGGGAAACTCTCATGAGAAAGAGAAGCAGAGACCACAAATATCTCGAAAGCCCAGGGCTGCAGGCTAAGCTACTGCCTATGCTGGTCATGTTGTGTTAGAGAAAGTTCCACTGTTTCTACATGCACTGCCACTGTTCTGTGGGTGTGAGCCCTGCATTGCTGCTGCCTGTATTGAGCCTCTTGTGGGAAGGATACCTTTGCTGTGGGAGTGAAGTGGCACTGTTGCTGCCTGTGCTGTACCTATATTGTGTGGGAGAGCCATGCACTGCTACTGCCTGTGCTAGACTGTTCGGTATCCAGTCATTCCATCGAACGACAACGTATCTAACAGCAAACCATCACTTTTTTTTATCGAAATACCATTCCCTAGAATGGCCATTTCGTTGAAAATAATTTGATGGATCCATCGAAATGTAAAGTTATGATTAGGGGTTAGATAAGGGCTAGGGTTGTGTTAGGGTTAAGGTTGGGGCTAGGGTTAGATATGGGGTTACATTAGGGTAAGGGTTGGTTAGGGTGGTTTATAGTGACATTTTCGAATGTCAAATTTTCGAAATGCCATTTTTCCGACACCAAAATGCCGAAGGAAAAATAAAATGAGAATTTTGTTTTTTATTTTATTTTTGAAATGGGGGGGGTTTATATACACTTTTTTGTAATAACGAAACAAAAATAAAACATAAAATTACAAAAAAACATTCAGAATTTTTTTTTCTGCCATTTTTGTTTCAAAAAAATGGCATTTCGAAAATGTGTTATAGAAAATTTAACTGGATACCGGTTATAGGGTTTGAGCTAGGGTTAACTTAGGGTTATATTAGGGTTAGGGTTGAGGTTTGGGGTTAGGGTTGGGGCTAGGGTTAGATTAAGGGTTACATGTGGGTTAGAGTTAGGGCTAGGGCTAGGGTTCGGGGGTGGGCATGGGGATTGGGGGAACCCCCCCCCCAATATACAGAAAAACTTTTAAACTGTAAAAGGAGCTGGCCGGTGCTGAAATTTCATGACTGGCCAGCGCCATTTGACGTTGTAAAGTTGAAAAAAAAGCATGGAAATGCTACTTTTTACATGTAAAAGTGCATTTCCATTGAAACCAGTCTATGTATATTGTCGATGGACTGGTTTCGATGGAATTGCACGTTTACATGTAAAATATAGGTTGTGGATGCTTTTACATTCGACTGTTTGTATTCAATGCTTTTGTTTGTCGATGCTATTTTTTCTACGTGATCACTATAAACCGACTGTTCACATGAAGGAAGGTTCTATTGCTTTAATCTGCTTTTCACATGCTAAGTGGAGCCTTCTGCTGCCTGTGGAAGGTATGCCTGTTTAGTGGGAGTGAAGCGTGAACTGCTGCCGCCTGTCCTGTGCCTATTCTGGGCAAAGGAATCCTACATTTCGACTTGACCCTGTTGCAAGAATTAAGTTCTAAGTCACTGCTGCTCCATATGTTGAAATTATTGTGTGAAGGAAGCGGCCACCTCTGCTGCCTGTATTTTGCCTGTTGAGTAAAGGTTGTTATCCAATATTTATACTGCACCTGTCACCACCATAGGGGATTTAGGGCTCCAAGCCTCGTCCGTAAGGTGATCCTGCCAGCGTGTCAGATAGGAAAGAGAAATTAGACTATAGAATGAGCAAATCCAGAGTGAAAAAACAATTGGAATCGGTGGGAGGGGATTTGGGTGTCGAAGTAGGGATGCATACTTCTTAAATGTGATTAGTAACTAGTAACATGAGTGAAGGACTCGGGAGAGAACAGCTCGGTCTACAGCAGAGTTTTGTGATGGTAATATCTGGACCCAATGAAGCATGGTACTAGATGTAGTTAGTTTGTAAATTGTTGCATGATGGACTTCAAAGGTGCTCAAGCTGGCCCTAGTTGTGTGGAGGCTTTCACCAGATTGGTTTGTAAGAAACAATCCCTGTATCAAGGGAGAGCACTGGGTTTGTCAGGCCAGCTGACTTAAGTGCTGATGCCAAGAGTTGAACTTGTATAGAAGTATGCCCGGAGAGAACACAGTTAGCTGGGAGGAGAGGGGGAAGAGTAGACATGATGGACTTGTGTCCAGTGATATTAGGTTCTGTAAGATATGAGCTAGGCATAATTCACTGTGACTTAAATAACATTCACAACGAAATAGCTCAAGCTACTCAAGCTAAGAAGGCAATTGCAATCCTAAGCAGAACCGTTATAGCGTCTTGCCGGATAACCTACAGCACACACTAGATACCCGACAGCAGCATCCTCCAGATCAGAGAGAAAGGGACCACAAGGTGACTTGCCTTCTCATTGACGCTCAAACCTTGCCCAAATGACATCAACTAACTACTCCTTTAGGGCAGAGCCACTTACTCTTTTAATTTAGTCAACTACACCGGCAAGAGGAGAGGAATAGTCACCCTCATACAATCACATTCCTTCCACCGGCATCCCGATTATGTATCCCGCCTGCATTTTATTTTATGGGTACCACAAAGACTTTATACTTGGCCAGGCCCTAAACTTGTGCTTCTGTGCCAAGCGCTTAAGGACACAAAGGGCCTCACTACGACTTTGGAGGTAGCCATGGTGCTATTGGCGCCATGGCTGCCTCCAAAATCGGGTCCGGGTTCCCTGAATGGGGAATTACCGGGCCATTCTGAGTTCAGAGGGCCTGGTAATTCCTCCTACAGGGAACCCGGGCCCGGACCTTCCCCATTCCCATTTGAGCCCACATAGGGCTCAATGGGAATGGGTGCGTGAGCTAACAATGGGCCGATTACGACACCAGACAGGTGAAACCAGACGTCCAGAGCGGGTCCCGCGAGGGGGACTCGTAATATTGCGGAATGGGTTTAACCGTGCCGCCACCATTAGCGGCGTCCGTTAACCCATTCCACAATTGTCGTGATGAGGCCCAAAGTCTGTCTTTGGTGAAGCAGTGGTCAGGCTTTTGAGCCTTCCACAGTGGCACTGTGAGCCTCGGCATGTTGAAACCACGCCCAAGAAAACACGGAGGGAAAATTATTTGATTTTGATTTTTTGTCATGTATACCATGCACATTCTGAAGGAACCAAACAGGCAAGCATGTATCTAAGCGCAAATGTCATCTCAGAGAAGTGCAAGACTGAAATGATTGGAGGAAAAAGAAAAACTATCAGTGAAAAAGATAGGTTTACAGTTATTTTCTAAATATCGCCAGTGATCCTGCTGCACAGATATCGAGAAGCTATTGCTCCATAGCCTGGGCCCTGCCACAGAGAGGCGTTTATCCTCTCTGATAAGGCAGCATGAATGTGGTGTTGCCAGTAGATAAGTTTTCTGACCTGCGACTTCTAGTTGGATGATACCATGTCAAAAGAGAGCAGAGATAAGGAGGAGCCAGCTCACACCTACCCTTGAAAACCAAGCATAGTACTTTGAAGGAAAACCGTAACCATATGGGGAAGCCAATGGAGTTCCCGGAGATATAGGGTAGAGGCAGAACATTTAGGAAGCAGGAAATAAGTTTGAATATGTTTGTTAGTCATTCCCACATATAATGCGTTGCCATAATTCAGGTAGGAATTGATGAGGCAAAGACGTTCTACTTACTCTCCTAGGCCCTCAACAATATTTGAGGGGGTTGTGTGTCAGAAATACGAATTTGCCATGTTTGCAAATCGAGCTCGAAAAGTGAGCAAAACAACCCTTTTTGGCTCCCCCATTTATGTCATGGTTGTCACAAGGATTGCATACTTGACCAAGCCCTTGGATTGTGCTTCTGCACAAAAAGTGCTTAAGGGCACAAAGACTGCCTTTGCTTCAGCAGTTGACAGGCATTTGAGCCTTCCACAGTGTCATGTTGAAACCATGCCCAAGAAAACACAGGGGGCAGGGACATTGGGCCTCATTCCAAGTCTGGCGGTCTGGAAATAAGGGTGCCTGTAGCAATGTACCTACATGCAGAAGCACCGGGTGCTTCCGTGTCCAAATTCCCAAGGAGTCCTATGGGACTCCACGGGAATGGGGACTTACAGTTTCCACTGCCTGACATCCCGGGCCGCCGGCACTTGCAATGTCCTGGTGGTACTGGGATCTCAGGCGGCGGAATGTTGTTACCACCAAGCTTGTAATGAGGCCCCTGTACCTAATCTTTTGTGTCTCCTACAACTTTCTGGAGGGGTTGTGTGTCAGAAATGTGAATTTGCCATGTTTGCAGATCTACCACTGAGATGTGAGCATTGTTTTTTTTTTGGTTTCCTCATTTATGTTATGGTTACCAGAAGCATTTTATACTTGACCAAGCCCTAGGCTTGTGCTTTTGGACAAGGTGCTTAAGGACACAAAACCTGTCTTTGGTTCAGCAGTGGTCTGGCTTTTGAGCCTTCGACAGGATCAGGGAGGCGACCTTGCACTGCTTCTGCCTGTGCTATATTGAGAATGGAAACGTGGAAACTAGCATGTCAATTTCTAGAGCAATTTACAAACTGTCATATCAATATGTGCTTAACTGTGCAACAGAGTATATGGAAAATTGATCCTGAACTTGGGTTATAGCTATTTCTGGCATTTAGGTGTTCCCTCCCTATCCTTTACCGTTTACATATGCATATATGGTTGCAGTGATGGAAGTTGCACTTGGCCATACAACGTTTTTCCTGGCCTAAATATGACACAATATTACAGAACACTGGGAGAGACTAAGCAGAAACAACTTTGCTAAGTACTCTGAGACCCTACATGGACTAGGCTATAAACCGGGTATACTGCTAGCAAGGCTTTGCCGCAAAGAGAAGGTCCGGGGTGGGATTACTGAGTTGGAAGCTGAAAGCAGCATGCTGTGGAGATTGAAGAGGGAAATCAATCACATATTTCAGAGATTTTACTGAGATCTTTATAGCATGGATGGGGTAGATAACCTGCAGGAAGCAAGAGAGACATTGTCCCAGATATATGTGTGTGGTAGTCTTGGTTTGGGGATGCATTGCACTGTATGTGGAATGTAGTGAGCTCATATGGAATGTGATGTTCAACTGCTGTGAGTGTTCTGTGAAAGTCAGTTACGTCTGGATGCTGGCTGGTGCTGGATGTGCCAGTGTTTATCTGTCCAGGAACTTACTTCAATGTCGCTTACCTGATACTATGGAGCGGACAATAAACTTACCATAAAGAAGCCTGGGTCCAGCGTCTTCTTTCCTAACGAACCTACAACAATTTGCCTACCTTAGAGTTGGAACAAGCAGAGCCTCTTGGAGCCCCACTTATGGTGGAGGAGCTACAGGCGGTGATTAGTGCATTACCGACGAGAAAAACACCAGGGGGAGACAGCTTGCTGGTCGAGTTTTATAAAGAATTCATTGATGAGGAAACCCTTGAAGATGCATATGAGTTGGGAAGGGTGCCATCGAGTATGAGGGAATCCATAATTGTCCCGATACTAAAATCAGGCAAGCCTATGCATCTCTATGACCAATTAAAATTGTAAAATTCTCACAGCCCTCGTCACGGAGAAGCTTGAAGCAGTGATTGGGAAATTACTCCACCCGACCAAACAGGATATGTCCCTGGTAGCGCTACCTTTGCGAACTTGAGGAGGTTACATGCAGTAATAGGCCGAACAAAAGCATGGGAGGAAAGTTGTGCCATAGTTTTCGCTGAATGCGATCAAAGCGTTCGACTCAGTGAGGTGGGACTGGCTATATGCCACCCTGCAACACTTTGTGGTAGGTGACGGCTTTCTCAGATGGGTCAGACTATGATATACAGCACCTACTGCAAGAGTTCGAGTCAATGGAAGTTACAGAGGAGCACAAAGCAGGGAATACTGTTATCTCTATGCTATTTGTACTGGCTTTGGAGCCCCTGGTAGCATTTTTGCAGATGGAATTAAGTAATGCAGGGCTGAAGGTTGACGGGGTGTGCCATGTCGTCTCACTTCCCTCAGATGACATGCTCTTGTATATGAACAATCCTGAGGATAATCTGTCATATATTTTTGAGGTGCTTGATAACTTCGTGGCACTCTCCAGGATCACGGTGAGCAGGAAGAAATCATACATTTTCCCATTGGCTGTGTGGGTTGGGCTCGATGAGTCTCGCTTTTGGGGTTGAAATGAAAGACTCAGGAGTTTAGTTACTTGGGGGTCAACATATGTCATGAAGCTGGATGTTCTCACGAACGGAACACTGTACTAGCAAGAAAAGGTCTAGAAAGATCTATTGAATTTTGGAAGTGTTCGCCTCGCTCAGTAATGGGGAGAGTAGCACTAATTAAAATGGTGGCCCTTCCTCACCTGCTATATCACTTCATCAACATACCATACTTTATGCCACAGTCCTTTTTCAGAGATCTTAATTCAGTAATTAGTGGTTTCATATGGGGCTCCGGCAGACACAGCGTGGCCTTGGGTACATTGTGCAGGGATTACATGAAGAGTGGGGTGAGGTTACCACATCTTGAGTTATATTACTTGGCAGGGCAACTACAGTACGTCGCTTGGTGGCTATTGGATGAGGGGACGCTAGAGAATACCTTGTTACAGGAAGCAATCGTACCATACTTATTGAAGGAGGTACTTTAGCTGGCTAATGTTAGAATCCGGGACTCTCTGTATAATTTGCAGTTGGGAAGAAGGATCTGGTCAAGGACTAAGAAATTGCTAAATGCGGGTGAATCGTACTCTGCGAATATACCCTTGGCAGCAGTCTACGTCAGTGAGGGGGACCTCACACTTATCTAATCTCAATGGAAGGAAAAAGGGGTTGTGACATTAAGGGATTTGTTTTCTAACAGGAAGCTCTTGGAGTTTCAAGACATAGGGGAAGGGTTTGGAGTGCACACAGGTCAATTCATAACTTACTTCAGACATCTGCATGAGGCCAGGAACATCTGACAGGGATTCCGTGAGCTTCCAGAAGAAGCTAGTTCGTTAAGATTGCTGTACGACATGTCTGGGGTACTGAGATCATACCAGGGGATGCTATCAGCACTCTCAGCAGACACGCTATGAGTAACATTAATGTGGGAGGCAGATCGCGGAAGAGAATGTACAGACCAGGAATAGACCAATGCTCTGCTGTACACAACAAAGGTATCTAGAAATGCCAGATTTAAACTTACCAAGCTATTTTTTCTTCACAGGGTCTACATGACACCACACATGATATTGCAATTTCCTGGCTCAACATACACACGGTGCCCCAGATGCGAGATGGAAGGGGCGGATATGATGCATATGTTTTGTCAGTGCCAAGTGATTAGGAGGTTTTGGCAGGAGATGGAAGTTAGGATGATGGGAGGGTGAGTCTACGAAACGTAGCTCGTCACTGGAGGCTTGCCTGATCAGAATGTTTCTGCGGCCTAAGAAGGCTAAACCAGTCAATAGAATGGTAGACCTGGCCTAGGTACTCGCTAAGAGAAGGATAGCCATGGCATGGAAGTCCCAGGGAGGCCCCTCAAATGGAGTGCTGGTGGCATGACTTGGGATGCTGGTTCATAGCTGAATCTGCGGTTTGGTATAGGGCTCTGAGAACGGGATTGAGAGAGAGCTCTGAGAATGTGACAGCATGGAACGCCCTGGTGCAATCAATGTTTAGTTCGCCAGATGTCAAACCTCTGTGAGGTTTCTTCCAAGTTGGTGGGTGGTGATGGATTATAAGTAGATTTTGGCTGGAGGGGAGGGGATCAAGAAATAGCCGGAGAGCTGGGTAACGGACCGGTGACCCTAATATAGGTGGTTTCTAGATGGTAGTGCCTCCCGTGGAGCCCGAGTAGGGAGATACAAGCCTTTAGTTGTTTGGTGAATTGTTTGCCAATTGTTATTGGTTTGGTGAAATTGATTCATGATACTACCTCCCCTACTCTCCCTCTGGTCTACAGCGTTTCACAAGGCTCTGTCCTTGGACCCTTCTTATTCTCTCTTTACACATCCCTCCTTGCCCCCATCATCTCTTCCTTCGGGATTTCTCACCATTTCGATGCTGATGACACCCAGCTTTTCCTCTCCTTTTCTTCCTTCACCTCTGACTCACATCTAAATCTCTCTGCCTGTCTTACTGCCAGTAAACACTGGATGTCATCTCACTATCTCTCTCTTTTAACACTGACAAGACTGAAGTCCTATTCTTTCCTTCTAACACACTTCCTGCTCCCTCTCCCCCTCCTCATATTCATTTTCCCCCATCTAATCCTCCCATCTCCGCCCATGCTCCTAATCTAGGCATTCACTTTGACTCTTCCCTCTCCTTTACTCATCATATTTCCCTTACTACTCGTGCATGTCGCGACCACCTCTTCAACATTCGTAAAGTACGCTCTTCTCTCACCTTCAATGCTATCAAACTCTTAATCTCCTCCCTAATCATCTCTCGCCTCTTCTATTGTTCTTCTCTCTTCTTTGGACTCCCCGCTTCCCATCTCGCCCCCCTCAAATCCCTCTACTACTGTGCCATCCGTACCCTCTGTCTTCTCTCTCATCATGACTCCATCTCCAATTCACTCTCTTACCTAGGCTGGCTTCCCTTCCACTCCCACCTTAAATTTAACTTTCTCTTTCTTGTCTTTAAATCTCTTCATGATCTTGCCCCTCCATATCTCTCCTCTCGTCTCATTTTACACCCCCTCCTGTTCTCTTCGATCTGCCGATCTCATTTTACTTTCTTTTCCCCCTCCCCCTTATGCTCCTTCTCGTTTCCGCTCCTTTCAGCTCCTCGCTCCCCTACACTGGAACTCCCTACCTCTTTCTATTCTCTCCATCCCCACCTATTCCACTTTCCGCTCCTCTTTGAAATCACTACTTCTTCATTCCCCTCCCTGATACCTTTCCCCTTCCCCTTTCTCCTTTCTCTCTCCCCACTTGTACCCCTGTCTTATTTCCCTTTATCTTCCCCTTTTTCTTCCTAACTCCACCCTTCTTCCTACAAACTCACACTACTCCCTTCACCTTCTCCCTCTTCCTTCCTTCCCTACCTCCTCCTCCCTTCTTCATCCTCGTAGGCAAAGTGTTCTACATGCTGTTTTACTGGTTTGATTCATATATATTGTTGTTGCTTCAACTGTTCCATGTTCTATGTATTCTCGTTGTTAATTTGTAAAGCTCTTTGGATTAAAGCGCTATATAAAATCAATAAATACAAATACAAAATAAATACAAATGTCAGTGATAATGGTAAAACTCTATGTATTATTGCATAACAATCAAAACAGATTAAAAGAAAAAATATGACACATTATGCATGCATGAGAGGCTGCATCTCTAAAGCTGCACCTGGCCATATGAAGCTGTCCTGGCATGCCATGGCTTTATGCAGCCTTGTAAGGACATTTTGAGGCACAGCATTGTTAAAACCTTGGCTCATGGAGCGGAGTGTAGGCCCGGGAGGCTGAACTTGATATAAGAAGTTGTTCCATACATAGGCGGACTTTGCCTGTTAGGACTGGGCCTGCACAAATGAGGGTGTGCGTGGCATAAATGTTTGGGCACGTGAATGTTGGTCATTTATAAATAAAAGTACTTCATGAAAATGTCACCCTGAAGGCACTCTGAAAGGGGTCTCTGTCAGTGGGCCTGTTTAAGTTCTCCACTAGTCCCTCCAACAATTGGCGACTGGTTTTGTCAGCGCTTTTGCACATGCTGCTGTGTCAAACGTGCATCGCATCTGTCCTTGCAGTACTTGGTGCCTGCGTGACTATGTGCAGGGCGTGTTCATACATTCAAGCTGTGTTGCACACGTTCAGTGTGTGCGTGAAGTTTGCACTGCTGCTGGGTGTGTGTTTGTGAGAGGGATGGTCAGTTTGCATGGCTGCTATATATGGTGTGCCTGCGGTGTCAACGATGAGCTGCATGTTGCACTTTGATCCTTTCGTGGGCTCTGCAGACACCTGTTGCTGTTTTCTGGAGCTAAATATCCCTTGCATCATTCAACGTTGTGCCTAACAACAACCCGCCCCGTCTCAAACAGGAGCTAATGAACGATTATATAATGAGACAATGTAGCTGCTAGGCTGAAAAGAAGACGGACAAGCGACTGACTGGCGCATGTCAAGCTGCACACAAACACGGCCATTTTCCAAGCGCTGCAGTGCAAAGGTCAGTGGTCGAAGTGTACAAAAAGAAGTAGTGGAACTATGTTCCCTGCTGGCCTGTCCCGCTCCCCACAAACCCCATCGCCACACCCCTTCCCATACACAATACAAACCACTAAGCAAATGCGCCTCCTGTTTAAGGAAACGTTGAGTTCAGTGCGTTGAAGTGCAAGTTTCAACTTCTTCCTACACTTTTATTTTAAAAAGAAACCATTCCGGAATGGTTTCTTTCTAAAATAAAAGTATAGGAACAGTAAAACTTAATTAAAATAGTACAGGAGGACCACTACCCCAACCTCTCCCGCCGCCTCCGACCACTGGCGAAAGTGGGGCATAAAATTGAGGTGTAAATTGTTTATGCCTAATGTTTACACTCCAGGGGAATTTCATTTCCTTTGTAGGCACAGCAGAGGCACAACACGGAAGTAACGCTTCCGCCATGCATTCCTCCTATGTCTTCAAATGCACCAGCATGAGATTTTTGTTCTGTCTTAAAACCAATTGATCCCCACACAATCCACCTGTGTTTAGCACCTGCTAAAAGCAGGCAGGTTCCATAGCAGTCCATTGTAAAAGGGGATGTCCAGCACCCGGAGGGGGCGCTAGAGGGACAGCCTGCATAGCAGGCTGCCCATCTGGCCGCCCCACCACTCCCAGGGGAACTCCCACCTTGCCTCCTCTGGGAAGAAGGGGCGTCCCCTGGGCCCAGCCACATCCAGTGTGCGCGTGGGCGACTGGATATAAGGTGGGGGGACTGGTAGCACAGTCTCTTTTCAGAGCCCCCCACCTGAAGTAGTCGCTGGAGTGTGGTGTGGTTACAGGAGAAACAATCTAATTGTCTGGGTAAGTGTTGGGATGATGTAGAATGCGCCCCTGATTTGGTCACCTCACAGAGGGCACCATGTTCTGCGTTTTTTCCGTCCCCAGCGACAGGCCTCACGATTTATTTGGGGTCACAGTTAGTGTGTGGCGCACTGCCTGGTGTTTGCCAATTTTTGGTAAATACACCAATTGTGAATATACTTCACAGGACTAGGATTATGGGTTTTATGGAACCTAAGCACATGTTTAGAATTGCGGGTCTACCCGGGGCGTAATATGTAACGGGATTCTATTGTTTGATGCTGTTTCTCGTTTATCGGAAGGGCCGCTGTGCCATGTGGGGGTATTACTGTGGATGCATGAATGTGCTCAGGGACGGCCGCTGTGCCACATGGGCTGTTGCAATGCTGAAGTTGCAATGGGCTGGTGCCATTTATCTGTATGCGGGGGTCTACCGGGGCGTATAGAAAGAGGTTTACTTTGTGCTTTTATCAGGCGGCTTGTGCCATGCGGAGGATTACTGTTCATTTTTATGTATGTGCTCATGGTTGGCCGCCATGCTGCATGGGTGCTTGTGATGTTCGATGTGTTTAAATGTGGTGGCTAATTGCACAGTCTGGGGCCATAGTTTGGTAAAATGTGGTCAATCTACCTGGTAAATGTGTGGCAGGATGTATTACATAAAGCAGTTTCACTTACTCTCTAAGAATGGGTAATGTGCTCTCTGTTGGGAAAGGTTTGTAATTTTGTGAAACTGGAGGAAATGGCTGCATTGCCGCGTGCTCCAAACTTTACAATGGAGAAGGGTGTCCTATTCAGTCCACCCGCATGGGTGTTGTATAATTCTTTCAATGAAGACAGGAGCCTGTAATCTGGTGACAAAGTATTTATTTGCTTAACCAGCTTCATGCAGAATGCACCCAACACGCGTGCATCAACTATAATGGCTAACGGGCCTAAAGTGGCAGGGAGAATGCAGCATGGATGAACTGAGTCCAATCTGTCTCTCAAGCGGGCCCCGTATAAGGAGCGCTGTGCAGGACGCACCTTAACGCGTCCTCCGCTCGTTCCATAGTGTCGGCGAAGCGCGCGGGGGCGGAGCTTGATCGGGCCGCGAGATCTCGCGAGAGTACGGGCTCTCGCGATGTCTCTACACATCTCCCTTTTTCAACGCACATCAAATCATTGTAAAACATAGTCATTATATCTCACCGGTCTTCTGTGTTCCCTTCTGGGACGATCAACAGTCCGGGTGACATTCTCTCGTTGCTCCGGATCGGGATCTTCACCCAATGGTTCTGGTTCAACTTCTGTTTCACCCATCTCTCTGTCGTCTCCTTCTGGTTCTCTTTCTTCGCCTGCTCCAAAGTCCCTTTCGTTTTCCGCTGGTGGTCTCTCTGGGGTCTTTGCTCTTTCTCGGTTCTTCTGGTACAATGCTACTCTTTCTAGATTCCACGCCCTCCCGTCTTCCGTGCGGATGTGGTTTGTCCCTTTGTGAATCACTTTGATGGGTCGGCTAAACCGAGACCCTGTGCTTTGATCCTTCTTTGGTAACTGGATTTTGACCAAATCTCCCTCTCCGCTATCTGACGTCTGCTTGGTTCTTCTTCTTCGGTCGCTCCATTGTTTCATGCGTGTCTTATCGCTTTCAATTCGCCAGACTACTTCTGTCATGTCCACCACCTCATCCTCTCGTATTTTTCGACAACCAGGGTGGGATCAGCGTGGATGCTGCACTCCTCCCTCTCAACATTTTGAACGGGGATATCTGGGTGATCCCATTGGTTGTGAGTCTGTGGGCTGCTATGGCCTCTTTGGTGGTTTTGAGCGGGTCCATGCCCGAAGCTGTCGCCAGTTGGATGGCGCCTTTTATGAACCTGTTGGCCCTTTCGACAAGCCCATTAGCTTGTGGGTGATATAGGGCCACTTTCTTTTGTTTTATGTGGTTTCTTCTTAAGAACTCCTCCATGTCTTTCGAGACTAGTTGCACCCCATTGTCGGTTACTACTTCCTTGGGAAGACCCTCCCTCTGAAAGATGTCTGTCAGCACTTCTATAACGGTTGCCGTGGTTATGTTTGGGACGAACGCGGCCTCCACCCACTTGGATAAGTAGTCAACCAGTACTACCCCATACCGGTGTTCAGGTGCCATTGCTTCCAAAGGTCCTATGAAGTCGATGCCGACCTTTGACCACACCGCTTCTGGAGTTTCTGTGGGTATGAGGGGTGCTTGGCGAACTTTGAGTCTCTTGTCGCTGTTGAGGCATTCATGACAACGTTCTATCATGGATCGAACTTCCTGGTCCATGGATGGCCACCAGTAGGCTTCTCTCACTCTGCGACGGGTCATGGTGTTTCCCAGGTGGCCCGCGTGTGCTCTAGTTAGGATGATTCCTCTCATTCCTGTGGGAGGAATAATCTGGTCTGACTTCATGATTATTCCCTCCGTTTCCGATAGTTCGTCCGACACCTTCCAGTAGGGTCTCATGCCCTCAGGTAACGCCTTTTCGCTTGGCCAACCTTCCTTGGTCCATTTTCGAATCATGGCCATGGTGGGGTTTTTTCCATCTTCCTCTTCCCAGTGTCTCTCACTGAGTTCCAGGTACTCTGGCGCTCTCACATCCGTAATCGATGCCACTATGCATTCTCCATGGAGGAAGGTGGTGGCTTTATCCTTTCCCTCCGGCAGTCTCGACATGCAGTCGGCTTGTGAGTTTTTCCAGCCTGGGATATGCTGGATCTGAAACGTGTACTCTTGCAGCTTGGCTGAAATGCGTGCTAATCTGGGCGTGGATACTTTTGTGCCTCCCGGACTAAGCATATGGATCAGGGGTTTATGATCAGTCACCAGCTTGAATTTGGTGCCCCATACATATGTCCTGAAGTGTTCCACCGCCCATGCGCAGGCCAACATTTCTTTTTCTATAGTGGAGTAGTTCTGATCAGCCTCTGATATTGCCTTTGATGCAAAGGCCACTACTTGCTCGGTGTCGCCCTTCTTTTGTGTTAGGACTGCTCCCAGTCCGTAGGCACTGGCGTCGGTGGTGACAACAGTTTCCCACGCGGGATTAAACGGTTGGAGGCATGGCGCTTCTACGATATGCTGTTTTATCTTCACCATTGCTGTCTTTTGGGGTTCCTGCCACACAAATTCCGAGCCCTTTTTGAGTATTTCTCGAAGGGGTGCCGTGGTTTCGGAAAACTTAGGTATGAACTTCGCATATTACTCAGCTAGCCCCAGAAATGACCTTACTTCTTCTTTGCTGACTGGCTCCGGTGCTTTAATGATAGCTTGCATGAGATTCTGTTTGGGACTGATCCCTTTTTCTGAAATCTTATAACCTAAGTATTCAACTTCTTTCACGCTGAAGAGACACTTCTCATAGCGTAACCGCACTCCTGCTTCTTGTAGCTTATTTAAAACCACTCTCAATGTGGCGTTGTGCGTCTGTTCATCCTCCGCATACACGAGGATGTCGTCCTGGAAGTACACGACATTTTTAACCTTCTTCAGCAAGACGTCCATCATGCGTTGGAACGCCGACGCTGCCGATGACAGCCCGAATGGCATTTTGGTGAATTGGTATGTGCCAAAGGGAGTGATGAATGCCGTGAGGGGTTTCGATTCGTCATGTAGCTGTATTTGGTGATATGCGTTCCTCATGTCCAGTTTCGAAAATATCTTGGCTTCTTTCATTAACAGAATGAGTTCATTTATGCTTGGAAGGGGATAGTTATCGGTGATGACTTACAGGTTTAAGCTGCGGAAGTCTATGCATACCCTGAGTTCCTGTGATTGGGGTTTCTTTATGAGTACGACGGGGCTCAGCCATTCCGATGCTTCAATCTCTTCTATGACACCCTCCATTTTCATCTTTTCCAGCTGACATCTAAGGGTATCCCTTTGCCGTGGCTGGTACTGGCCTCACTCGGTGCTTTACGGGGACAGCATTCTTTTTGAGTATTATCTTGTGGAGAAAACCCCTGATGTGCCCCGGCTCCTCCGAGAAAAGTGTTGGGTAGTCGCCTTTGACCACGTGTCCTCTTGTCACCTTGACCGACAGGACTTGTTCGTCGGTGCTGGGATCCAGTCTGATTTTTAACTTGTCCTGGTCGTCCCACCCTGGCACTGCTGGGCCTTCATGACTGAAATAGACCCTGGTCATGGTTTCCCTTCCCTTGAATTCAACTTTGGCATTGATGTATCCTAATAGTTCGACTGACGCCCCTCCAAACACCGTGGGTTTGTGCTTCGTTGTAAGCACTTGTACCTTTTCCTTTCCCACCATGTCCTTGTACGTGCGAAGGGGAAGGATCGTTAGATCGGACCCTGAATCCGCCATGACCCTGGTTTCTCTTCCATCAATCTTGATCACAAAGTGAGGCTTCTCTCTCCTCGCTCTTGTGCTGTTAACCATGATGACCGTGGGTCTCCCTTCATCTTCGGAGGATGACTCTTTCTCCGGATTGCGATCAGCATTGAGGTTGGATACTTTCTTGTTCCTCCACCGACACACGATGGAGAAATGGCCAATGCGTTTGCAAATGGAGCACTCCTTGTCTCTGGCTGGGCACTCTCTGTCAAACGCCAGGTGTTTCGTGCTGGTGCACCTGTGACACTTCAGGGGTTCTTTTCTGTTCCCTCTCCCTTCTTTCGTGTCAGCAACCGGCCTCTCTTTTCTTGCATGGTAACCCACTGCTTGTATTTCTGCCGAACCCTGGGCCCCAGTTAGCTCCTTACGTCTTCCCGCCGTTTCTTCGACTGCCCTGGCGATCTCGATCGCTTTCTCTAACTGCAGTTCTTTTTCGACAATAAACTTATCTTGGACCTTCCGGCTGTTGGTGTGGACGACCAACATATCACAAATGAGGCTCTCCGCGTTGTTGCCAAAGTTACACAGCGCCGCTAATTCCCTCAGCTTGGTGACGTAATTGTCGACTGGTTCAGATATTTCTTGCTTACGTGTGTAAAACCGTATCGGTGGAGCACTGTGTTCTCTTTACTAGCAAACCTTTTAATGATTCTCCTGACAGCCTCCTTGAAAACATCGTCATTGTCGCCAGCCACTGGTATCGGAGTGAGACTCTCGAATATTCTCTGTCCTTCCACTCCCAGGGCATTTAATAGCATGGCCCTGCGCCTCGCCGCTGAAAACCCCGCCCCTCCTAGGGCCTCCACGTATGTCGTGAATAGGGGCTGCCATTGTGGCCATGGAATGGCAGGCCTACCTGTAGTTTGTAGAACTGGCGGCGGTGCCGTTGCTCCTTGCATGTTTTCCCATGGGTTCTGGTGGTGATCCTCGTCGCCAATTTATGTTGTATAATTCTTTCAATGAAGACAGGAGCCTGTAATCTGGTGATGAAGTATTTATTTGCTTAACCAGCTTCATGCAGAATGCACCCAACACGCGTGCATCAACTATAATGGCTAACGGGCCTAAAGTGGCAGGGAGAATGCAGCATGGATGAACTGAGTCCAATCTGTCTCTCAAGCGGGCCCCGTATAAGGAGCGCTGTGCAGGACGCACCTTAACGCGTCCTCCGCTCGTTCCATAGTGTCGGCGAAGCGCGCGGGGGCGGAGCTTGATCGGGCCGCGAGATCTCACGAGAGTGCGGGCTCTCGCGATGTCTCTACAATGGGCTTTGTTCATTTTGATGCAATGCCGTTTACTGATGCAGGGGGGCTGCACGCATTATTATTTGTTTACTTATCATGCACGGTATCACTGTATGACAAAAGGGGGTTGTCATTTGAGTCCCCCCACCCCACCCTTTAACACCTGCCGACAGTATTTCTAGAGGGGGAACGGGTGTCCGCTTTCATCACACGGACGTTTTGCCATTTAATGTGTCCGGCAACGAAATGAGGCGATAGACATTCTGTGAAGGCGCGCCATATTGCCGATCTTGGAAGCAGGACGACACAGAGCAGCGGTTTAACCCGCAAACTGTGGAACCTGGGTCCGGTGTTACTATGTGTAGGCCACACAAGGGTCGCATGTTGAGATTAGGAGAATAACAGTACTGCAAGCAAGGTTCATAATTTAAGGGACAATAGCAAAAACGCTGATTAGTCAAATGGTTTCACTGGACGTTAAGAAGTAATAATTATGTAATTTTTGTACCACAAACAGGTTCCGGTTACTGCAAAGCATTGCTTGTTGTTGAATCAAACAAGGTACGGTAGAAGAGAACAGATGGATCGGTAAGGTGGCTTCACGGTATACATTGCTGAATTTTGTCCCAGGATAAGTGGGAAGCGGGTTGAGCAACTACTGATATCTATTTGGGGATGTTTGGCAGTGCGTGCATTGAAAATCACACAAACGAATACGTTGTTTTGCCCAATGCAGGACGCACAACATGTCTCAACTAGGGTTGCCAGACATGTTTTCGGGAATAGATATAGTTTGAACAGTTCTTGCTGGGAGGAATTGGACGAAGAGTCCATGATGTTCGCACGTTTTCAGGAAAAGATGCACAAGTCGGGAAGGACTCGGCAGAAAATATGTTGGAGGAGGAGGAGGAGTAGGAGTAGGAATTGCTCCTTCATCAACATATTGTGCTGGCCCAGGTGTGTGCAGCCCCGGTCCTGGACACCCCACTGGCTACCGAGATACCTACCATTGCGACACCACCCAAAGCAAAAAGGGCAGCCCGGGCTCCAAAGGGTAAGGTTGTGTCGTTATAGCCAGGTGGGGTTTTGTTACCACTGGGGTAGGGCGACCTTGCGACAACACCACCAAAGAAGCGGGCGGCGCGAAAGACAAAGGGTAAGGAAGCTGTTGTCACACCACAAGAGGTGGTACCGCCACAAGCCCCCGCAGGCGGGGTGGACGCTCCCATAGGTACACCGGGGGTTGCTAAAGTCATTGAGTTAGGTAATACAGTTAAGGAGGCAACTGCACCCACTGGGGAACAACCAAGTAGCAGTGTGTTAAGTTCACTCCCAGCAGTGGCTGCAGGGATGAGTGACAATTTGAATGAGACGCTAAGTGAGATGTTGAAATTATTGCGGGGATCTGTGCTGGCACCACGTGGTTCACCCAGCACAGGCATTAGAGAGGTGTGGGCAGCCCCCGTGCCCCCAGAGCCAGCTGCCATCGCATGGGTTACAGGTACAGTTGGGGGGGGGGGTGGCTTCACCAAGTTCTTTAGCTCTACAGAACCAGTTCTTGGGGGAACAGGGTGCAGTTCCTGTCTGATAAAGGGGCGGCAACCCCAGCGGCAGGGTTACCAGCATCTGGGGTAGGAGCCGGGGCAACCAGTGGGGGTAGTACTGGGAGGGTGTGGTAGGACAGGTTGCCCTCCCCCTAGTAACTATAGCACCCTTATTATCTGGCAGATCTAGCACAGCATGGCATATCCCTATGCAGATCAAGGAAAGGATCTGGGCAAGGGAGTATTTTGATATATTTTCACTGTTCCCAGTTGAGACTTTATTATTGGCAAAGAGGAGGACAAGAAGATGCAGAAAAAGAACAAGCCTGAGGAGAACATACATAGTTGGGAGATAGCTTTCTCTCAGTTTGCAGAAGTATAGATGGAGAAAGATCCAAGTCAGGGTCCAGCTTTGTGGAAACACATAGGGGTATTATAAATCAACATAAGAAGTATGGCTCCATGGGATGGATCGATTATGACAGGGATTTCAGGTACAAAATAGCTCTTGTACCCCAGATTACATGGTACCAGAAGGACATGGAAGGTTGGGTGTCATTCATGGGAGGTAAGGATAGGGCCAGTAAACCGAATGTTGAAATATCCAGGGGCTCAAGTAAACCATGGTATGGTAAGTATGAGCAGAACCAGAAAAGTGATTGGTGGCCCATTCAGTCAGCCCCCTCAGGACAGAGTGGGAATGACTAAGCACAACGGGGCTCCAGGGCAGGAAGGGCCTGTAGATCGTTTAACCAAGGGTCATGTACTTGGGATGCCTAGGTGCAGAGTCCCACACCAATGCTCTAAGTGTGGGGGGATCCACCCGATTACAACATGTTTCAAGACGGAGAGGGGGCTCTAGGGGTAGAGGCCAGCAAAGAGGGGGCCAATGAGGGGGGTATGGGCGAAAGGCCTGTACCCGGTAAACAAGGAAGTTTTGCTGGAATTCCTACAGGATTACCCAAGGATGAAGGATCGGTATTTGTTGTGGGAGGGCTCTAGCGAGGGGTTCAAGAACCCCTACAGGGGGCCATTGACAGGTCGGATGGCTAGGAACCTCCTTTCAGCGCTCTAGAAGACCCAGGTGGTAAGCCAGAAGATAGAGAAGGAGGTGGAGCTTGGCAGGGTGGCAGGCCCCTGCCCCCAACTGCATAATCTCCCCCTTGGACATTGTGCCCAGGAAAGAGAAGGGCAAGTTTAGGTTGACCTGTCTTACCCAAAAGGGGATTCAGTTAACGATTGGCTTGAACAGGACCTCTGCTCAGTCCATTATGCCTTGTTTGACCAGGCCATGCTGATCACGGGGAGACAGGCACTCTTGGCCATAGTGGACATAGAGTCCGCATTCTGACTCTTACTAGTACACCCAGACAGTTTTCGCCTTTTAGGGTTTCATTTGGAGGAGGGTTCTACATTGACAAATACATGTCAATGGGTTGCTCAATGTTTTGTGCATTATTTGAGGCGTTTAGCACATCCTTGGAGTGGGCAGCGCGCAGAGTGGAGCAGCGCGGTGACATCATTCATTATCTGTATGACTTTATGTTCATGGGCCGGGAGGGGTCAATGGACTGTAGTCATGCGTTCTCTTCCTTTACAAACTTGATGGCCAGAATGGGGATCCCACTGGCACCTGAAAAGACCCAAGAACCCACTGATGCATTGACCTTTCGAGTTATTGAGATAGATACTATAAAGGGGCCTTACAGGTTACCACAAGAGAGGGTGTCTGAATTGTTTAGAGAAATAGAGAACAATTTGTCCACAAAAAAAAACACGTTGGAAGGAGTGCAGTAGTTGTTGGGGAAATTGAATTTTGCGGCCAAGGTCATCCCAGCGGGCCTGGTGTTCGCTCGCAGATTGGCAAAGGTGACAGCCAATTTTCCCAGGTGCACCACCACATCCGCCTAGGGTCGGACTTAAAGAATGATTTACGCATGTGGTGGGTATTCCTCTGGGAGTTTAATGGAGTGCTATTAGAAGCCCATGGCAGAGCAGTGGTGAATTACAGTTATACTCAGATGCTTCAGGGAGTGAAGGTTTTGAGGTGATATTGGGGCAGGAATGGTACGTCCAAAAATGGCCAGCCCAGTGGCACAAGAAGGGCAGGACAAAGAACATCATGGCATTGGAACTCTTCCCTATCATGTTAGCACTCACACTGTGGAACAAGAAGGTGTGCTTCTGGTGTGATAACAAGGCTGTGGTTCAGACCATAAACATGCAGTCATCTTCATGCCTGGTGGTGCTGAGTCTTTTAAGGAGATTGGTGGAGGTATGCATGCGAGGGAATATCGAGTTCACGGCACGACACATACTGGGCATGGTGAGGCCCATCCGACTGTAAGGAAAGAGGGGGCGTTGTTCAGGAGCGAGTGGTGTCATGGACAAGGCGCTCTGTAACTTGGAGGGAGAAATCACTCACACCAGGCATCAGATCCAGGTACCGGCAGGGCTACAGTAAGTTTTTGAGTGTGGCAGAAACACTGCAAATAACAGGCTGTTCGATAGAGGAGCAGGTGCATGCATTTGTGGTGTGGGGACATGGTAATGGTAAGAGCAGGAGCTGGGCGATGGGGCACCTGGTGGCCATAGCATTCCATTGCAAATTAAGGGGTTTGAGGGACCCAACCATGGTCGGATTGGCCCCTCGGCCTTTCAAAATCAGCCCTGGGGGGTGATGGCTGGTTTCTGGCCATGCCTGGGCCGATTTGAAAAAAAATTAAAAAACATTTCACATCTTTTTTTCAAAAAGCCTTTCATCCTTCTTAGGTCGATACATGAGTACCAACACAGGTTGGGTGATATTGTATGCATATTTGTTCTATTTTTTTTTTTTTTTTTTTCTTTCATTTAGTTTATACAAACTTTTTGAAATATTTTCCCTTCGATACACATTTACAAAAGGCAGAGATTTCGCAAACAGCCCTATTGGCCCAAGTTAGCACAGTTTGTTCCATTCATCACATAGAAAGGTGTCGGAAGCAGACTAAAAAGAGAGGCTATTCACGGTGGAGTAAAGTTTAATCCACGTTGATCACAGCTACTATGCGCTCATCAGTGGATGTTGTTTCAGTTAGTCTCTCCGGTTGCTGTTTCGGCATCTCTGCCCTTTTGTAGTTTCCGATTCTTGAGGTAATGTCTCTTAGTTTTCCGTTGATAATAAGATTTCCAATTTTTGTAGGAAATTTGTCAGGCCAAAAACGTCTTTCTGTAGTGGATTTGCAAATTTCAACCAAAGCTCCTCTCCTGATAGGGTTGCGTATTGGTTAATTACCTTGCTCAGATGCACAGTTCTCAAATCTTTTAGACCAGAGCAATATAACGTGAGATGTTTTAATGTCTCAGAGTGGTCATTACAGAATCGACAACTCTCTATCACATGAGGCTTCCGATATCTCAGGGCTAAACTTGATCTTGTGTCAAACAGATTTAACCTGAATTTTAGGAGCATCCTTCTGTGTCTGGCATTAGCTGTTTTTACCACGTATTGCAGTTGTTTTTTTGGTCCTTTGCTTCAGTAGCCGCATCTTTCATCAGTGTATGGCGATTTCCATCGCCCACTGTTGCACACCAATCTCGTACCCATAGCTTTTTTTTCACATAGTTTGGGTTAGTTTTCAGCATTTCCGAGTTAGTGCCTATTTCAGCAAGATGGCTTTGGCATGCGTCAATCCATTTTTTCAGTACAGATTCCTTGTTTCCTTCCATTGCGTCTCGTAATATTACAAATTGTGGTGTACATTCGTCAATAATTATTTTCCTGTAGGTCGACAGCATGTTCCACAAGACTCGTGCATTTATGGATATTAGATTTAGTTCATACCGTAGACATGCGCTTGGAATGCCTTTTTGTAGTTGAAGGACACGCCTCCAGTACTGATTTTCTAGTTGCCCCAATAGATTTGAGGCAACTCCTAGAGCACATTCTGGTCCATAAATCAATGTTGGGACTGCTTTTTGATTGTACTGGGCTAAAACAGGTAGCAAGGAAAACTTCCCACATCTTTTGTTTATTATCAGTCCTTGACATGCTAGTTGTTTGCATTTTTGCTTTGCGTTTTCGGCCCACGGAGCATCATTTATGTTGCTGTTAATCCACATTCCCAGGTATTTTACCTTTTTGACGCAATTCAATTTTTCGTTGTTCAGTTTCCAGGTCAAATTATTTCTTTTGACTTGCTTGTTATTTCGTGTGAGATCTTGTAGAATTATGATTTCCGATTTTGCAGGATTGATTTTCAATTTATTTTTCTCCACATATTCTTCCAGACTCTTTAGTTTTCTTGCCAGTCCTATAGGTGTTAAATCGAGCAGTACGATATCATCTGCATATAGCAACCAGTTTACGCTCGTTCCATTAATTCTCGGTGGATTGGAGTTTACTGCTTCGATGGATTCTCCGATATCGGACAGGTAGAAGCCAAATAAAGTCGCTGCCAACGGGCAACCCTGTTTTACTCCTTGGTTTGTTTTTATGGATTCGCTGAGCGTCCCCCCAGCATCTAATCTGATTTTAATTTCCTTGTCGGTGTGTAGCTCTTTAATAGGATCTAATAAGTTTCCTGGACAGTTCCGTTTCTCCAGTTTATCCCAGAGCATTCCATGATCGATGCTGTCAAATGCGCTGGACAGGTCGACAAACGCAATATAGATCTTCTTGTTTTGACGGATGGCTTCCATTTTAAGGAAATTTATGATTGCCAAATTTAGGCCACAGCCGACACCCTTGACAAATCCCGCCTGTCGAACATCATAACTTTGAGATTCTTGAATCCATTTAAGCAGTTTAATCTGGAGTTGAGTTGCGAATATTTTCCCCAGCACATCTAGGAGGGCTATTGGGCGGTAATTTCTTGGATCAGTGCATGCGCCTTTTTTGAAAATTGGTACAATAATAGCGCTTCGCCATGTGGTCGGAATCTTTTTCTCCTGCAAGATAGAGGAAAATAAAGTGTGACACAAGTCTGTCCATAAGTCAGGATGTTGTTTTAGCATCTGATTTGTAAGCCCGTCCGGTCCAGGGGCTCTGGATGTGCTGAGGCTCATGATATTTTTGTGTATGTCTTCTTTGTCTATTTTGATAGACCAGTCATTGCTCAGATTGGATGGCTTGCCGCATGTTATGTTATTGTTGTAAAATGTATCAGAGTAGTGTTTGACCCAATCTTTCTCCGACACCATGTTTTTTATTACAGCTTCTTGTGGTGTCGCTATGTTGTTCAAGTAGGTCCAAAATGCACTGGTGTTCCTTTTGGTTATTGTTTCCATCATTACTTCTGCGTCTCTTTGTAGCATAACATGTTTATGACTAATCAACCAATTCTTGTAGGTTTGACTCATTTGTTTCGTCTTTCTTTTGCAAATAGCACGAGTATTGGTTCTTTTCAGCTTTCTCAGTGCTTTGGTCAGCTCTTTCTTTTTGATGACAATCTCACAATCCCAAGTATGTAATTTTATAAAGTCAGGTCGTGGCTTCACAGTTTGCTTCTCTCGATATGTTTCCAATGGAGCTGCATATTCAATTTTCCCTGTGGCAGGCCTATTCTCCAGTGATTTTTTCAGCTTTTCTAACTTATTTTGGGTAAGCTTTAATCGATTGCGCCCTGGCACCACAATCAGGTTTGTACATTGACAGGAGATTTTCCCTTTTACACAGTGAATCTTCAGAGTTGTTTTTAGCATACAGTGATCGCTCGCCTCCATTTCAATGATGTCCAAGCGAGCAACATCCTGTTTCATTCTCTCTGACACGAACATGTAACCGATGGTAGACTGTTGTTGGTCCCTTTTCCATGTAAAATGTGCCGGAATATCACCTGGCGTTTCACCATTCAGAATCTTCAGATTCCATGCTTTCATTTCTTGTAACCATGCGGAGACAGTTGGATCACTGGACTCTTTCCCATTTGCACGGTCACTTTTAGTGTCATCTTTTAAGCAGTTTATGTTAAGATCGCCACAGATCAGAATCTTGGATTCTGTCCCATTGTCTTTGATATTCGAGATTATTTCCGTGACTAGGTCCAGGAATGTTTCTGTCTGCATAGCAGTGTGTTGCCAATAGACATTTACCAGTGTTAATTGATCTGTATTTCTAGGTTGCTGTGTCGGCAATTTAATCTCAACTACTTGTATATATGCCGATACATTTTTTGCAGATAAAATACATATGCCACTTCCAAGTTTAACAAATGTGAGCAGCCCCGACACTGGACGTCCTTTGGCTCCTTTGATTGCAGTATTAAAAGCAATCTCGAAGCCGTCAGCTACAGGCAGATGCAAAAGCCAGGTCTCCTGTAGGCACAGAATATCCACGTCTTCTAAATTCATTGGAATTTCACCGACCAAATGTCTGTGGCCTCTAGTGTTCCACGAGGCAATACAGATCTCCTCCTGTTGACATGGTCTCTGGCATTAGCTCTTGTTACAACAGTTGATGTTTTGGGCAACCCAGGTCCAGTCTTGTTCCTCTCTGGGTTTGGGACAGCTTAGCTGGACGACTTTGTCGATCTTACTGATCGTAATTTTGATCTGCTCATCTTCAAAATCTGCTTGTCTTCACTCACTCGATGGATATTTGTTCTATAAAAAACGAGCTTAAGCATAAGTGCTATACAATTTCCGCGCCTTGAAACACTTGTGTATAGCCGCGTTACAAATGCCATATCATACAATAACATATTATCATTTGGCCTTGGAGGTCTGCCTGGATTCACAGTAATTTAGTGTACTTAGGAACAATGCTATTTGATGCCACTTCCTGTTTTGTCAAGGGGTGAAAGGTCGTGTTTCATCGCTTCCAGGGATGTCACTTTGGGGTGGGGGTCAAATGACATTACTTCCAGTGATTGTCATTGGAGGTCAAGGGTCGTGAGGCGAGGGGTGGGCCACTTTTTTGAGGCGAGGGGTGGGCCACTTTTTTTTGGGTGACCGGGCCTATTTCTTGTCCTAGTCCGACCCCAGACTCAACAAAAGAGTTCTTGGTGTGCATGGCAATGAAGAGATGGGGCCGGGCTGAGGGACCCAAGCGGGATGGTCGGAAACCCGTTGACTTTGAGTTATTGCAGAAACTGCTAGGCGCCTTACAGGCCAACAGGGAGATATTGAGCATTAAGTTCCACCAGTGCAAGACTGATCCAAGGGGCAAGGGGAAGTGGGTTGTGCGTCACCAGTCCACCCGCAGCGACAGTTGTCCAGTTGCATTGTTAAGGGCTTTCTTGGCCTTGAGGCCCTAGCAGCTTGGCCCACTCCTTATGCATTCTAGCGGAGCCCCGCTGACCAACTACCAGTTTAAAAGGATTCTTTCATCAATGCTGAGTGCAGTGGGGGTGCATGGCAAGGGATGGTCCTCCCACAATTTCCAGATCGGTACCGCCACGGCAGCCTTTTTACAGGGCTCCAGCAATTCAGAAAACAGGCAGATGGCAGTCAAACCGCTTTCAGCTGTATGTTAGGCCACAGGGCACGTCTGAGTCCAGCACAGGGACTGACTAGGGAGGATCTCTGCATGTTTATGGACAGAATCGCTGGGTATGGCGGATTATGCTTTTTCAAAATATTTCTCAACCATGCAATTTCTATCAGCAGATGATGCAGTATGGATTGTGGGACATTCATTTATTACTCAGGCTGAGAGCGCGGCTCGCTGATGGCCCCTTGCTCCTAATCTAGGATTACAAACAACCAGAGTGGTTAGTATCAGGGCACCAGGTATGAGGTCGCCCTCCTTGTTGCCAGCAGTGAACAGGCAGCTGCAGTGGAGGCCCGCACCCAGGTTGTTACTGATACATTTAGGTGGTAACGACCTCGCCCGACTGGGGAGGAGCCGATTATGGGCCCAGATTCAAGAGGGCCTGCACGCACTGGCGCAAGAATGACCTGGCACTGACATCATCTGGTCCGAGGTGGTGCCCAGATTACAATGGTGCGGGACGGCGTCTCAAATATGCATGGCGATATCCAGGCACAGACAAAACAGAGGAATTGAGAAATGTGCAAAGGCTGAGGGCCTGGGATTTGTTAGACACGCTTGTCTAAATTTGCTCCCTTCCCACTTTTTGGTGGATGGGGTGCATTTATCTGTCAAAGGGAATGATCTGTTACTCACAGCTATTCTGGGTGCCCTCATGAAGGCTGGTTGCAGCTAGATCGTTGGTAAGTAGGAGTGGTTGTGTAGGGACATTGGGGGCAGCTGGGGGGCATCCTAGTCAGGGAGGAGTTTGGCGCTGCGGTTTCGACCGTGGGTGGTTTCCCGATGGCCACACTTGAGCCAAATTCGGACGATGGGCATTGAGTCCCTTATGGACAGTTGAGACCCCTTGTCAACAAGATTCAGTGGTCCTGAGGAAGAAGTACTGCTCGACAGTTACATTCAGAAGCGTATGTCTGCTACCCTGATAAACTGGAGGTGACAAGTGTCCCCTGGAACATTCAGACTATGACATTGCCCTGCTTATGGACCCCCTTAAAAGTCTAAGGTTTTTTAACTATTAAGTTGCTTAGGGCTGAGACTGCCCCCGTATTGTTGTATGCTCCAATAAATGTGATCTTGTGTTTCCAAATGTAACAGTTGTCTGGATTTTATTAGTAGGGTAACAATGGGTATGGTCTTTGTCTTGCGCCCGCCCAGAAAGGGGGGGCAATGGGGGATGGCACCGCTATGCCCTCTGCCAAGTATAAATGGCAGGCAGCATTTACAGTTGGTGCAAAACAGAGCAAAAACAAGGCGTAAAGGCACTTTCGTCTCAAATTAAACGTTGGTTTTCGCTCCTTTTTGCAAATTGCAGGTAGGGGACTCAACAGTACATAAGTGCTCATGTTGTGCAGTCATCACTTATTACAAAATGACCTCTATCGATTCTTTTAATGCCATTCAGCAAAACACTGTGCCAGTGGGGTCTGTGAGTGAGCGTAGAAATAGAGGACAGTGATTTTGAGGGAAAGAAGAACTAAAGAAGTGCGAACAAATAAATTCAAAGCAAGATGAGAAATGCCTGGGGAGTGCACCGTTCCCCGGTTTGGCGCAAGCTCCTCTCCGTTCACAGCAAAGTGCATGTGATCAAACACAGCAAAACAGGCTATATTCATCAGGTAATGTTGTTGACAAAAAACATCTAAAAGTTTACGGGGGTCATTTTTAAAAAATGTTCACATTTCATGGAGGGCACACCAACGTTAGCAGTTACGTGCTGTAGGGTTCACTGCATAATACAACAAACACCACAAACTACCTCACTGAAGAGGTTCAGGATTGACCATTGAGCTATGTTGAGAAAACTATCACATTCGCTATGTGAGCATGTGTAAACATGCATCAAAAATCCTCATATGTACTGTATTTCGTGTGTAAAGCACTTTAACTAACCCCTATGCACACTATTGCACGTTATAACATTATATGTATATGTATTGTGAGTCGTTTTATAAAATGAGTTGTAAAAAGACGAGCTGTCTAGATCTCAGAAAAAGAAATGGCATATTTTCATGAAAGGTTGGAGTCTTATGTGTAATGGTTTAAGGTACTAGCTTCCAAAGGATTGGTAAACTGTGTAATTGGAATAAGTAAATAGGGAGGGGGGGTATTTTGTGATGTTTGTTGTATTTTGATATATCTGATCCCTGTGCTGCCACAAGCTCCCCGAAAACAAAAAAAATAAAGGGATAGGCCTGTTGTAATTGCATGCAATTTTCAACTTTTACCAAACAGACTGCAAACCTAACAAGTAAAAAAAGGCAAAATCATATTTACTCTTTCATTTTAAAAGGTGCAAATGTTGCCTGCAAATTATGATTTGGAGACAGAAATTACAATGGAATCTAAATGCATATGGATTCCCTAGGAATCCAATCACTTTTACACCAGCATGACATTTCATAAAAAGGCGAAAAAACAAGTAGACATTTGAATGAGAAGGAGGAATTTGTGAAGAAAATGCTAAAACCATGTGGTGCTCCTGCTCCTCCCATAGGGGGTCATTTTTAAACTTGAGTTGCTGTACTTGAGTTGCTGTAAAACAGGTGTAAAAACTCGGCAAACATGCATTAACAGCTGGTAAAAGCAGGCAGATTCCATTTGAATCCATTGTAAATGGCGCCTGAAAAGCACTTTTTGCATGTAGCCATTGTATATTTATAAAACAGCGTAAAGGATAAATGCAAACCTTTGTGCATGGGGCAGCTTCTCATTTAATGATATGTTACTCTATCTACTTATTAAGGATGATACCACGGCCAGGCTCTCCCACTTTCCCCTTGAGCCAGTTACTAGTTGGGTCCTTCATCTTATTATGGAAATAAATAGCACCCCAAGGGCTATTTCATCATTGTAGAGCCCCACGAAGGCTTGCGTTGAGCAGAATACCACTGCAGCTAAACAGCAATAGGAATCTGGTTTAAATATTGCTATCTGAGGAAGAGCAATGGACTAAGTTGCGCGGTCAAACTAAAAGAATATCAATGAATCATAACTCACCATTTCAAATTCCCACCAAGCTGACTACACGCCATTGAAAGTGCCTAAATTGGGGGGCTTGGCCTGGCTTGAGTCTGATGGAGACTTGAATCTCCCAAGCTCTGCGTCAAAAGATGTAAACCCTGCCACTCTTCTAGATTTCCGAGCCCAGCAGACATTGGCTGAAGAGTTCTAGAGCTTCTTTATGGGCTGGTTTGCAATGGAGGACACACTGCTGTGAACCTTTTTCCAGCTCGTAACTTTGTTGCCTGACGCAGGGTCTGATCCAAAGATGGCTGATGCAGCGTTCTGCCTAGACCCGCCGCATCGAGTCCCTGCCAGGGCGAGTGTATTCTTCTCAGCGCCTTTGTCGTCAGCCTCCTGGGGGTCACTGGGTGCCTACTAGCCGACCCACCTCAGACCCGTGGTTGGGCTCCAGCCGGTGACAGCCTGCAGCAGATGGACTGGGTTGCTAACGGCGTAGGCCCCGGAGTCCTGCCAAGCTACCAGCATGCATCCGCTCATTGCGAGAGAAGGCAGAGGGGACCGGAGCAGCTAGGGAGCATATGTGATAGTGGAGGCTCCAGGCCCTTGCCAGTATGTATGCACCACCTGGGAGGACGAGGCATCTCGGGCTCCAGCGATCGATTCACCTGGCCAGCAGCAGGTAGGTGCAGGGGAGGCTGGTACAGTGGTGAGGGGAGGTGAAGCTGTGGGTGCTCCCAGCCTGAGTCCACCTGCCAACGACAGTCCCGGTCGTCTGGCTCTCTGGTGGATTCTTGAAGTCGCCTCTCCGCTCCTTCTTTGGCCTCCCACCTCTTCTCCTTCGGCTTAACCTTGGCATTGAGGCTCTGCAACTACTGGGGTGCATGCTGAACCTACCAGCTTGATCAGGCTTTAGAGGGAATTTTGGCTTGCAAGTTTTCTTTGAAGGCGAGCCCACCTCTTCTGCCTAGCTTTCTCTTCTCCGCTGTATGGTTTTAGGTTGTGGACTGGCCCTGCTCTCCGCTCAATACCTCTGCAGTCTGCCATGTCAATTATTTGATCCTGTAGGTTTACAGGGATGATGATTATGTTCCCCTTTAATAGTAGTCCTTCCGGAATATGGTATGCATGAGCTAAGATTGGAAGTCGGAATGGAAGAGAACTATACATTGGTTTTGTGATCTCTTTGATGATTAATTTGAATTGTTTACTGAAATGAAGTGAACATTTTTGTATTGGTAAAAAAAATTGATTATATACATATGGCATCCTGTCGTTATTCTTCTATTGGTCCATTTTTTGTTATTTCCCTATTATGTTCAGGCTGGTGACCTTGTCAAACTTTGGCCTTTTTGCTATGATTGCCAACAAGTTGGAGTACTGTCTCATAAATGTGAAACAGCTCTTCTTCTGTGTGTTGGTACTTTCTTATTAATACACAGAAGCCCAGCTGAGAAGTCCTGGCAGAATTCAACCAGTGTGTGTTGTACCCACTTAGGAGGGTGAATGAGCAGATTTGGCTGCATGCCCAGACAATCATTGCCCTACCTACTACCAGCACATTCTAGTAACCTGTACAAAATTCAGACCCACTGTTTTGGTCAGTGCTTTTTTCATGTTTGTGACTGCAAAAGATGGCGATCGCCCGGAATCCAGCAATACTGTGTTGACACAGTACTAAGAATTGACCCACAGGTTACGGGCTCATGGATGGTGGCAGATCAGAGTAAAGTTGCATGTGGCTATTATTAGATTCATAATAGGTCTCCAGCTTTACTGCTCTGCATTTGTTTAGTGCATGCTATAGTGTGTTTCCATGTGCATGGAAAAGTGGCGCAGGTAGTAGTTTGCATTCCAAGTGCAACCTGCCCCAGAGGCCTACATTTGAAAATGTCTTAGAGACAAGCTTCACAAAGGCCTTGAGAAGAAAGAACCCCAGGCTCACACTGTGGCGTACTCTTCAACAGCCCGTTTTTTTTGTTTTTGTTTTAATAAAATGCAGTATTCACCACCAGAATGATCTCCATGAGCTGTGACCAAAAAGGGGGCGTCAGGTCATGGCATCGGAGCAGTTACTAGGTCAATGCAGAGGTAACGTGGTCGGGAATGGAGCAGACACAGAAAGGGAGGCGGTTCCACAGGAAAGGAGTGAGCCTTGAGAAAGCATGCCCTCCCAAAAATGACCAGATGACGCAAGGAATAAAAAAAATATTGTCTGAGAAAGGGCACAGCTGTTTATGCTGGAGTTTGTAGGTGAGGAACTATGGCACCGTGTGGAAGCTCTGTGCAATGCAGAGTGAACAGAATGGGCCGCATTTGGCGAGTGAGAACACGAGGGACTCCCGTGTTCTGGGATTATTGTATCCGGTGGATGAATAAGGCAGACTGGCCAAGGTAGATGCTATTTTCATAGTCGGGTCTTGACGGGATAAGAGCATTCCCCGCAGCCACTTTGTGTGGGAACATGAAACAGTGAGGACATGTGCTGTGGGTGTAGAGATGGAAATCAGCAGGAGCTGACTACCCAATGTATCTGAGGAATAAGTAAAAGATCAGCGTCAAGTGTGATGCATACACTTTTGACTGATCGTGAAGGACTAAGGGCGGGGCCACGAGAGGCAAGTCAGAAAGATGTCTGGTCTATATTGGTTGTTGAAGTTGGTTAGGAACTCTGTTTTGTTGCTGTTCAGTTTGCGCCAATAATCACACATCCAATTATGGATGGTGGACAAGCAGGAATGGAAACTGAGGTGAAATCAGGGAATTTGTCCACTCTGATCAGGGTCCTGGTGTTGTCAGCATGGACCAGGAGTGGATGAGGCCAAGGGCTGCACGCACGCAGATGTTGAAAAGGATTGGGGAGAGCGCAGAGCCTCGAGGAATGCTTCAAGTGTGAGATTAAGGCTCGGACTGGTCCTGGGATCTTATGGACAGAAACAAGGTGACCCAAGAGAGTGCAGGGTCCAAAATGTTAGCAGGATTGCCATCTAGAAGAGTATAATCCTCAAAGTATGATTGGAGTTGGAGGGCCACTGTTTTTTTTTAGGAGTTGGGCCAGGAAAGGGAGGTAAACACTTGTGTAGTAGATATTCGGTAGTAAGGGATCCCAGGATGACTTTTTCAGGAGAACTGTGGCGATAGTCAGCTTGGAGAAGGAGGAGAGGGGCCAGAAAGTAGCAAAGATTTGGGGAACAGATGCAACTGTGGAAGAGATGCAGCATATTGGGTTGGAGCCAGGAACATTTATTGAGAATTGAATAGGGCAGGGGTCAAGTGTAGACCCTGGATTTTGAGCAGGTATCAGGTGGCGATTCAGAGTTTTTGGCAGAGAATGTGAGCTTGAGGAACGCATGCTCTAATTTAGGGCTAAAGGTGAGCAGTTAGAAGGGTAAGTGTGTCAAAGGAAGGAGGAGTGGAGGGGAGTCTGACATGGAGGCCTCATGATCAGACTCAATGTGGTTTCATGCCAGGGCAAATGGTGGAGCTTTTTGTGGCTGAAGAAGGCAGAACATTCTTCACAAAATCATGAACGTGGATCCTGGGAGAGGGCAGAACATTTTTCACAAAAATCATGGACGCAGGTCCAGAGAGGTGGGGGAGATAGTTGTTTGGTGAGTTTATATCAAACTTTAAAGAGTTATTTAGAGGTTTGGGGTATATCTCCTAAGATAACTTTGTCCCAGTGTATATACGTAGAAAATGTAGGAGTGGCAATTTAAACATTAACTTACCTTTGCCTTGATACTTAGTCAAGGCAAAAATAGCATGAATTAGTCATACCACTCGTGCCCTCTAGACGCCCACCCAGTGGACATATGCCTTCCCCTATGGCTGAACTTCATACTAAGGCAGATAATGCTGTTTTAATCTAATTGAGTGTCATTCTTGAGACAGTAGCTGACCTCAAGGCAGACTCTTTGCCAAGAAGCCCTGAGAAATGATCCGCATGGACAGTGATTTCAGAGATCATAGGCGGACATGTTGTATCTTTAGAACTCCTGTCCAAGGAATAGGCAATGTTACACTGTAGACATCCTATGCACGGATCTTCAAGCCAACCTGCCTGCATGATCTTCTCCCTAAAGCAAGCTTAGGTTTCTGTTGGTAAAGGTATGAACCTGAATTATTGATCATTAGACCAGAAAAGAGCACCTCTTGGGTGGAGCGGTGATGACATTAATGGAGGTGACTGCATAGCTTCTTTTTGTGGGTGCTACATGTAGTGCCTGGAGTGACAAATCCGCTACCTTTGCCCTGCTGATGCTGGTCAGTCTGAATCTTTGGTGCTGCCCCCTCAAAAAGATTTTAAAAAGCAAAAAAACACTCCCACGACAAGTGTGAAACTCTTGATTTTGCAACCCACGCAGCGAGACATCTACAGGCAGTAATTGTGAGTTTTTGTTGTAGAATCAGAGAAGAAAAGCAATGTGTGGCACGTAACATCCTCAAGTTAACATTTACCACTCAGAGATTACGGTGAAGTCAGAACTACTGCGGGGTGCAGGCATCAGACCGCTAATCTTAGTCTGCCACATCTGGCGGGGAGAAGCCAGACAGCCTGCAACCTCCATCTGTGTGGGTGCTTCATTACCACCTTACATTACAGGTATTGTAGCAATGATAAAAACATGTGTTAATTCAAATACCTTTTAGGTTTAAAATAACACCTATTTCCAGGTTGGGATTGCATGGAATATGTATGCCATGGGCTACACAGAAACCACTGGATGTGTAAAATAATGTATATAGATACATAATTCATATTTACCCCATGCAGTGCTTTCTCTGTACCCCCTACCAGCATATTCTATGCAATCGTAACCTAGAATTAGGTGTTATTTTAAAAATGACCGGTATTTAAAATATCACATGTTTTTACTGTTACCACCATACCTATAATAACGCCCTAAATCTGAAGGTGGAATTCCTCAAGCAGGAACTGTGAGGGGTCAGTAATGCGAGGCGGACACCTGTTTGTAGATCTTTCAAAATATGCCATTTTATTTTTAAAGAAAATATATCCAAATGCCCCACTGTCCCTACTCTGACGAGGAATTCCCTGCCTAGTCTAACAGCTAGGGGAACACACTCTTAACTCAGGATAACTGGCCCTCACACTTAACAAACACATAAGGAAAAGATATGGCAATTCAACGTGACTTGACCATTATTTACATATCCTAAGTGACCCTCTAATGTCCTGGGAGATTTCCCTTCCCCGGGATGTATAGTCTCTTCATGAACATGTTCAACCATAAAAAGAACATGTCTCAGTTCTTGATGATTTTTAAAGTCAAAGCAAAAGTTCATCAACAAAAGTTTCCACTGGCAACACATCTTCCTTGGGTAAAGCTATCCACTTTCCACTTATAAGACAATAGCCACAATGGTAATCCTGGCCACGATGCCTTTTCGATCCCACATGAGGACTTGCCACAGTTCAAAGAACAACACAATATCCATACTGTTAAGGTTACACAGGTCCTGGTTAACAGTTAGGACTTGTTTAATCATGGTTTCAACAGTCAAAAGCGTATATTTGTCAGGATGACTCCTTGATACTGCTACCACCACTTCTACTGTTATACTTCTACTTGCTTCACTATGAGAACAGTCATATTTGTCCCACAGTATTACACTTTTGTTTTGACAACTGCTATGTAGCATCTACTGACAACCAGATACACCTCTTTAGTTTCAATACTACTTCTGTGACTTTTAGACCGACTTTGACAAGATAGATTGTTAAGGTACTTCAACCTCTTCAGGTAGTCAAGGCTTTCTTCAAAGGAGCAGCCTCTTTGCCTCTCCTGTCTCAACTGCCACAATAGTAACCTGGGTTTGCCTCCAAGACCCTCTTCTCTTTGGCTTTGGTATTCTTGGGCCTTACAGGTCAAGTCTGCTTCAAAATAGTTGGTACAAGCATTCAAGTCCCCTTTCTCAGCTTTACCTTCACCTTTCTCCCAGCTATCAGCCAAACCATTACTCAGAAATCGTGTTGCCAATCTCTTAGCTCAGGTAATATTTGCACAGTTGTATCTTAGGCCTTTTGTTTGTTAGTAACTTCACAATGCAGCTGGATTGCTCTAAATTCTGGAAAAGGCTAAGCTTTACAATAAGTGTAGGGTTGCCTCTTGGCTTGTGGCAATGCTTGTTCTCTTCAATCGTTTATAGTCTTTTAACTTCTTGTAAATGAAAGTTATGTTACTGTTATACAAAGTATAAGATTCAGTATTTCGGTAGAAACTACAATTAGGCACACGCGACCACTCTTTGATGTTGTTTCCATGCTTTAAAGATGGATACATAATTATATTTCCATAGAAGCAAAGGACAGAGGTCAAACCTCCGTGGGGAATCACAAAAAGGCACAGGCGACCACTCATTAATGTCATTTTGCCACAGTAAAGATTGCAACTTTGCTATTTTCACAGTTAAATGTTCTGAAATGGTCTTCGCTGCGTTCCCTTTCCTTAAAGTGCCAAAGACGAGTATACTCGTCCTTTTTACATAGACTTCAATAATAGCCTGGCACTTAAGGGGTTAATTGGGGACACGCAACCACTCTCTGAACAGTAATAGTCTGCAGTTAGTGAAACAATGGGTTTTTGCTTCCTACGCAAGTAAGAAACTCTTCACTCTATATGCATGTGTTACAATTCCATTGTTCCGAGGACTTTTAATACAATGATCGACTTCTACATGCTTAGGAATCTTACGCTAGTGGCAACTGAGCTGGTTACAGTTACCGGCAAAGCTTTCACAATGTTTTAGAATGCCCTGCTTCACTCACCGGCTTCTGAAACACTTGCTCTTGGGGTCGCACTGCTTTCCTGACTTCTGGTACAACTTCTGCTGCTTCTTGCTCGCTGGGGACCCACACCCTTCTCCCGAACAGGTTTCTCCAGTCCAACTTGTGAGGCCAAAAGCCTTGGGGTTATCTTTGACTGCGCTCTCTTCTTCACCGCTCAGATCATGGACCGTACGAAGAAGCCCCACTTCCAGCTCCACCTCGTAAGAGGCATTCTCCCTTTCCTCAACTTCCCCCAGAAGCTCAATGACTCTAGGCTCGACTACTGCAATAGCTTCTTTCTTAATCTCCCTCTTTCCTCCCTATGGCCCCCAGCTAATCCAGAGTAGGCCTGCAAGACGTATCCTTAGCTTCAAGCCCAGGGACCATATCTCTCCAGCCCTAAAATCTCTCCATTGGCTCCCGGTGGCTGCAAGGATCAAATTCAAGACCGTCTGCATCATCCACAAGGCTTTCTGGGGCCTGGGGCTATGCTATCTCCGACTTTCCCTCCCTAAATACTCCCCTGCTAGAGCCTTGCACTCCTACTACTCAACTCCGATTGTCAAACGCTTCTCCAAGTAGAGAGTGGGGGGTGGGTCTCTTTCCTCGGCTGGTGCCTCCCTTTAGATCAGCCTCCCTGTCCCTCTCAGACTTCAGCTGGACCACCTTAAGTCCGGAAACTGTTCAAAACTGACTGCTTTTCTCTACCTATTTCCTGCTTTCCCATCCCTGTTAAACACTCCACTGCCGCTGAGACCGGTGGCGTGGTCCTCATGAATCTCACAGGATACCAGGCCTTCTACCCAGTCGAGATCAGCACCTCACCCGCACTGCACTGCACTGCCCCAGCGGGACCCTGCTTGGCAGCTCTCCATCCCACCCTTGGGAGTCGCCTGCACTAGCAGTTAGTCTGAGGCCTGCGCCTTGGCTGCCCTTGGCACTTCCCTCCTGTGCCCACCACAAGCACGTGTCCATTCCTTGCTCTCCATCTCCTGCACTTCTTAATTGCACTTGCATGTCCAAATACCACAAGGCCTAGTAGGAACGCGGCTGTATATTTACTGTTTTGCCAATGTTTTTTCTGTACCCTGTTCCCTTCCAATTTAGCCTTGTGGCGCTTTCAAACACAATTCTGCTTTTAAGAGCCTTACAAATGCTCAATAAAATAAATAAAAATAAACCTGTGTTTTTATGGTTAAAAGTATACAATGAGAGTAGCAGCGACTGAGGCATCCCCAAAGGGACACTACATAAATGTCTGGGATATACTGTCCAGGACCCTGCCTGCACACTCACAACTAGTGTAGTTGAATGGTCCTAATACACCTTAATAATCTTGCATAGACAATTATTTGTACATGTAATATTAATCATTTATTATTATTTTTTATTTTAAACTTTGTTTATTGGCATTTTCAAGTATACAGTGCAACAGTTGCAATAAGTCACAGTGACCACTGAAATGATAGACTTACTTATTAACTGGTTGTGGAGCAGATCAGAAGAGCCAATAGAGTATGTTAAACTAAACAACAAACAAACGTTCCATACAAATTCAGACTCATTTACCAGTTCGTTGGGGGTGACCCATTAGTTCAGGGGCTTTATTTGATAGGTGATGTTGGCATGCGGGTGGCGTACAACCTGGTTATGTATTTCCGGGGCTACAAGACCGGAGCGTCTTTGCTGTGTGCTGTTGCATTCCAAATGTTCTAGGGCTTCATGGCGGTGTGTCGCCTGACAGGTGGAACATAGCATCAACCAGAGTTTTCCAGGCTTTAAAGGTGATGACAAGATTGTCATCTTGTGTGGGTATGGTTTTTGCACAAGCCCTTGCCTCCACTTCACACCAGGTCTGAAGGTCGTGGAGCCAGTGTGTGTAGTGCAGGCCCTTCTGTGATTTCCAGGACAGTGCGATCCTTCGTTTCACAAGTATGCATGCTAGGTCCATGAATTTAGTGACATGCTTATGTTTTCATTGTCTAGAGTATGTACCCAATAAACATTCCTGTGGGCTCCAAGAGTATCTGACAACCCCTGCCGTCCTGCATGCTTGTTCAAATTAAGACCAGAAGGTTTGCATCTTGACACACCCCCAGGCCCCCAGAACATGTGCATGAGGTCTGCTTCATCTTGGTGGCATCGAGGACATTGGGGCTGTGTCTCCTTGTTAAATTTAGCTAACCTGTTGGGGGTCATATATGTTGGTGAAGCACATTGTTTTGGAGTAGCTTGAACCTGGCATTTCGGGACACTTTTTTTGGGGAAGTTAAGCACTTGTTCCCATTCTTGGTCAGTGATTACAGAGTCCATGCCCGTTTCCCATCTTGCTTTCAGTTGTGGGTCCCTAGTACGGACTCCTTCTAGTAGGAGACTATGTAGTCTGGCCACGGGTCTCCAGCCATCTTCTAGCGCATACATCAAGGCTAGTAGCCACATCTCTTACGTTTCAGCTGGCCATCCTCCCCATTTATGTCTTGCGGCTCCCTTTACTTTCATGTATTGCAGAAATTGCCCTTTGGGTAGGCCCGACTGTTTTGATAAGTTGTCTATGTACCTGAAGTGGCCATTCTCATACATGTCTCCCCATTTATAGACCCCCCACTCATCCAATGCCTAGCAGCTCCCAGGTCTGTCCTGTCTTCACACGCTTCTCCGTACATTAGGTGAATATGGGTTACATATTTTGAGTAGTTTCATTGTCATACACCAGATCTGCTTACCTGGTCTCACCAGCAATGGGAATGCGTTTGCACAGCTTGCCGGGAGCCATAGTATTTCATTGAGCCTGGCTGGGGCCATCAGTTGCTGCAATAGTCTCGTTTCGGATGTGGGAGGGTCCGCCAGCCATTTTGTAACAAAGCTTAGTTGGGCAGCCAGAGGTTGGGTAACTGTAGCCCTGTGTCCTTGTAAAGGTAGATGCAGTACCTTGAGAGCTAGTTTGTGGCGACCTGTGCCCCATATAAAGTCTGATCACTGAGTCGAGGCGACGAAAGAAAGCTGCGCCTACGTAGTGATGAATGTTTGTAAAGTTGTAGAGGAATCTCAGGAGCACAATCATTTTAACAATGGCAATTCTGCCCATACATGACAGTGGCAGTCTGGACCAGAAAGAAATGGATTTCTCAAGGCCTCCCTTCACTCGGAGTGTGTTGCAGTTGTGCGTTTCTATAGGTGTGTATGAAATCTGGATGCCCAGATACCTGAACGATTTTGTTCCCCAGGGGAGTCCCAAGTCAGGCAACGTGTTCTCAGCCACCTCTCGGAGAGCAGCAAGGGGGAAAAGGCAGGGTTTCGGTCTATTGAACTAAATCCCTGATAGTTATGTGAACCGGTCCAGTGCCTCCAGAATTAGGGGAGATTATGCCAGGTCTCACAAAGGTAGAGTAGGGCGCCGTCCGCGTAGAGTGATATTAAGTGTTTAGAGTCACCTATCCGGATGCCCGCCACCAGGTATCCCTGTCGTAGGGACACCGCAGTGGGTACCATTGCCAGTACATTCAACATGGGTGAGAGCGGGCAGCCCTGGCGGGTACCCCTCTGTATGTTCCATACTCCATATATTTGTTTACCCGATTCCATTCGTGCCGCGGGGAAGTGTAAAGGAGTTTTACCCAGTGGATGAGCTCTCGGCCAAGCCAAAAGTTCTGTAAAGATGTAAGCAGCCACTCCCAGTAGACCGAGTTGAAGGCCTTGGTGGTGTCTAATGATGCAACCATATATTGTTCCCTGAAGGTGTGTGTTTGGTCTATAATATGCTGGAGTCTTCAGAGGTTCAGGGCTGTGGAGCGCCCGGGTATGAACCCGGTCTGATCTGCATGCACTAATGTTGTGATAACTGTACAAAGGCATTTTGCTAGTGCTGTTGTGAGTATCTTTATGTCGCAGTTTAGCATGGCCAAAGGTCTGTATGAGTCGCATCTGTCCAATGGTTTCCTGGGTTTGGGGATAGGTATCACTAGGGTTTCCCTCATGCCTGCTGGTAGTGTTTCAGAGGCCTCTGCAAATACTTTCTGGAGCACTGGGGTCAGAGTGGTAGTGTACACCTTATAAAATTCTGAGTAGGAGTCCATCTGTGCCTGTGGTTTTACAGGTAGGTAAGGAGGCAATGGCTTCACTTAGCTCTTCAACAGTAATGGGCAGGTCCAAGGAATCTCGTTGGCTGTCAGAAAGTCTCGTGAGATGAATCTGGGAGAACGCCTCATCCAGATCTTTTTGGGGGACTGGGTTTGTCGTGCTTGTATAATTGTGTATAAAAGGAGGTAAAGGACTTGTTAACCATTAGTTGGGATCTCCATGGGGCCCATCACTCATCATAGAGCATCGTGGTTTGGGGTTTGAGGTGTTCTCGTGTACTGAGCCATCTCAGTATTTTCCCAGGCCTATCCCCTTCTGTGTGACCACGGGTTATCTGGGCAGTGTAGTTACATTTGGCTAGCCATTCCCATGCATCGCAGCACCTGGAGCGTGCCTCTGTCAATTTCCTTTCCAATGATTGTTGGCCTGGGTGTTGGGATTCTAGGATTTTTATTTCCTCCTCCGTGGACTCTAGGAGCTCCCGCAGTTCCTGGCGAATGCCCCCAACACTGGCTATAATCTCACCTCAGGTCACCACTTTCACGGTTTCCCAAATGGTACCCCAACTGCTCACGCTTCCGACATGTTCAAGGAAATTAAGTAGAGAGTCTGACAGTGTCCTCCTAAAGGCTATCTCATTTAGGATCCCAGTAGGAAGATGCCACGTCAGGATAGGTGGTGTAGGATATGTAATGCACCACTCAATTACCAGTGGGGAGTGGACCGACATTGTGCAACCTAGATATTCTGCACTGGTGAGTTCTGCAAGGTGTACTGACCCTGTAAAGAAGTAATCTATACGTGTGTGCAGTTTGTGGGGGGATGAATAATAGGAGTAACCTCTATTGTTGGGGTGTATTTCCCTCCATACGTCTACCAGGTCAAGGTTTGTTAGCATCTCGTTCAAGGCTATCGTGGCCGGGGACGGACAGGTATTTGGTGGAGTTGAACGGTCCATCGTAGGGTTTCTAATGCAGTTAAAATCACTGCCCCACAAGATGAAGCCCTTGCTTCTGGCTGCTACAAGCTTGCTTATAGTGTGTGTATGCTCTGGTATTTTGTGGTTTAGGAAGTATGAGTTGACTATTGTCCTTATGTTCAAGGTACCCCTTGATGAACAGATATCTCCCTACTTTATCCCTGACAACTTCCATTAGTTTGAAGGGCAGTGAGCTGTCAAACCAGATGAGAACCCCTCTGTTGAATTTAGAATAGGTGGCCTGTATCCCATTCCACCCCAGCGGGCCAGCAGTGCATCTTGTCCCTCAGGGAGTAGGTGTGTCTCCTGGAGTAGTACAATTGATATCTTTTTGCGTTGTATATAGGATTTCACCCTCTTTCTCCGGAGGTAGGAGCCCATGCCCCGTACGTCCCATGACATCATTGTTAAGGTGGTCATCATTGCTTTAAATATCGGGTGACCCAAGTGTCTTGTTGGTTGGTATAGTTCAGGTGCTACATGTCTATTAGCCTCTTGCCAGTCTTGTAGGAAGGTCGGCCGGGGTTCATTGTAAGCCTGGATATTGCAAACGCCCCATATCAGGACCCCTAGAGCCCGAGTCATTTGCCAGGTGGGTCGCCTTAAGAGCCGCGTTGTATGGATTTTGTAGAAAGAGAACAACGAAAAACTGAACAACAATAACTGAACTAGAGCTTGATGCCCAACACCAGGTTGTTCAGGCGAACCTGTATCCTCAAGGCCTGATGCGGTCGTTGTGTACTAGGTATAGGGTGCAGTAACGGGCAGGAGCCTTTTAACAACTCTGGGTGGGTGGTGAAGTCCAACAGTGGGTGGCCGGGTTCTGCTTCCACCGATGGTGTGAGGTCTTTAGCAGCAGCAATCTTTTGTGTTTCACACATGACAAGGGGCACAGAGTGCCGGGTAGTAATGGTGTTTCTCGTTCAAGGTGGGTGGAGTATTGCTTATGGGCTCAGAATTGGCAGTTTCCCCACGTGTGGTTATTGTGAGCACCTTGGCACACCAATTGGGCCAGCTTTTGTTATGAAGACTTGTTTATCTTGCGTATTATGCGTCTGTATCGTTCTTGTTGGACAGGTCATTGTGGTCCATCATCATAGCTGTGGTCTCTGGGCTATCTAGGACTTACGTCTTGTCTTTATAAAGGATTTTGAGTCTTGTAGGATATAGGAGCATGTACTTGAGTCCCAATTGTCTTAGTCTCGCTTTTATAGGTATAAATGAGTTCCTAGCCCTTTGCACTGTTGGCGTATAGTCCGGATAGATGGCGATCCTCGCGTTGGCCCGCGTTACTTCACCCCTTCATAGAGTACTGTAGAATGACTTCTCTGTCGCGAAAGTTGAGGATCCTGGCGATCATTGGTCGAGGGTGTGACACAGGGGGTAGAGCTTTTTTTGGAGAGATTGTGGGCCTTTTCAATAGCGAATCCCTGCGGGAGCTTGCCTGGCCCAAACTCTTGGAGAAGCAGGTTTTCGACATAAGAGGTAGAGTCTGGTCTTTCAATTCCTTCCCGTATACCAAGTACCTGCACATTGTTTCTTCGCCACCTACCCTCTGCGACTTACGCACATAGCTCCAATGTGGTGTTCCGTTTTTCAAGTTCCTTGACCCTTTTCAGCTAGCTGTCTGACATCTTGCTGTAGTAACTGTATGTCAATTTTGACCTCATCTATCTTTATTTACAGCGACGAGCATATGGCCGCTATAGCTGCAAGGACCTGATTTTCCTGTGGGTCCAGTAGAATTGCGGGGGGCTGTTGCTAGCCCATGTGTCTGTATTCCAAAATGTGTTTGCCTGTGTGTTTGCCTGTGCCTTCATCAATCTAACTGGGGCAGGTAAGTGCACCAAAGGTTCTATATGGTAGGGTCTGGGTTGCAACACAGGTCCCTGGGTCTCCCGATCAGTGTCTGCGGGGCATGGTGATTATGAGATCGGATCCATAAGCAGGGGCACAGTGGGCAGTATGTAGCTGGTGTTCATGAGGAGGGGAGAGGGGTATGCATTCCTCTTGGGTCTACCACATCCAGATCCATGCCCTCCCCCACAGGTGCTCAGTGCCAGAACTGGCCTCACAGGGATCCGTGCAGGTATGGGGGCCCGCTGCTGAAGCAGCCAAAAAGAACACTCACCACATTGTTTCAAAGTTGAGGGACGCAGGTCCCGCGTCCTGCCGGGTAGGTTTCAGACAGCTGACAGTGGGGTGGGGTTTCCGGTCACTCGTCACTTCCCGGGGCACCGAGTGTCAGGAGGAAGATCTTTCCTGCTTCTGTTCACAAATTGCTGGGAGCCGGGAGCAGCCCGCATGGCGGTGCTCCGTCAAACACCTCAGGCACTCCGGTCTGCCTTGATGTTACGGCATCAGGATCAGGCCCACAAGGGCCCACTGCAGGTCACAGCAACACTCCACAGGCAGTGGCCAGGGTACGCTGTGGCAGAAAACAACCAGTACCCCGCAAGGGAAAGCCACGCCCTTTGTGGGGGAGGCTGGACGGGCCAGCATCCCCCACAGGCTGCGTTGCAGCTCACTTCCACACGCCACAGCGGCCATCTTGAGGTGCGGGGGGCTCAAGTTCTCACACAGATTTCCCAGCTATGCAGCTCCGATTTTCTTTGGGGTAAGGTTTGTTGGTTGGAGGGTCATTTTCTCCAACTTGAGGTGTATTTTAATGCAGTATTAATTTGTTATGATTGCCGCTTGCAGGATCGAGTAAGGATCTCCGCAGGAGCTACACTCAGCCGCGTCTCACTGCATTGGCTCAGGCCCTGCCTCTCTCCAAGTAATATTAATCAGAAGCACATTTTAATATGAATGAACCCTTACACATTCATTGACTCGTGTTTTATGCAACATTAGTCAAAACAAAATCAAAAATTCATAATCAAAAAAAAAAAAAATCAAAAAAAAAAAAGCACAGAAATTATTCCTGTCAGTTCAACTGCTATTATAACGCCCCCCAGGTATATACCGAGTTTTGTGAACTTAACTTTCTTCACAAATAACCTAACTCAAGATTCAAAATGTTTGCAAAATAATTCAAAGCCATAGATGAGTTATGTTGACACAAATCCTACGCGTTTCGGGCCATCTAGTCCCATCAAGGGAAAACCCTCATATATCTGTAACAATAACAAAGAGAATCAAAATATTACCATGCATATATATTCATCAGTCTCATAGTATGTGACATCTCCAAAGACAAAATAAAGGTTGAATTAAAAAAAAACTCAAACCTTACATCAAAAAACACTTTCTGTGATTCTCCTACCCACATTTTTCAGACGATGACAAAATTGTCATACATGAATACTGCCATGAAAAGGAAGAGAGAGTCAGCAGGGGAATAGGAACATAAAAAATGTAAAAAGGTAATCAGACCGAACCGATCAGCCTAGTCAAAAACCTTCTTCCCATCACCCATGCAGTGTTATGCAAATCAAATTCCTCAAAATCCTTTAAAGGCTGCAGCCATTGGTAAAGGCAAAACTAGAATGGCAGATTCCTTCTTGCTTCGAAGAATACTGTCTTTATATGGAGTCACTGTGCAGCTGTAACCTCGGATCGATCTCAAAAAGACACCCTGTAAAATTCACAAAATGCTGTAGACACCAATCATGTTCACTGAAACACGGAAGCTAACAATGTCCCTGGTCCCAAGTAGTCACAAATTACACACATTTACCTTAGTGCCTTGTGGAGCGTTAGTTCGTGTCATCCGCAATACATCCCGTGACGGTTTAGCATGCCCCGTAACTGGAAATTAATTTCTTATACTATCGTCCTTGCGCATGTGCCCCCGAGCATGGCGCAGCATGCCATCTTGGAGTGGGAAACTCCTAAACATATACCTAGTACTCTCCCATGTCAGAGAGGTGCTACCAGGCAGCTGATGCATCCAGGAGTCACCACACCAACATGGACAGTCAATAGTAGTCTGCTACTAATATTAAACAGTTTAGATTAACAAATGCAATAAGTATTAACACCATGATGGAGTGGCCATCACCATGAGACTTTGCATACCAGACTCCGGATAAATAAACAAAAAGTTGAGCATTCATGCCTATCTGACGAAGAATTTAAATTATGTCTATAATGCTCCACACAGTAAGAACCCACCATAGTGGTTAATAATAGAGTAAATAAACTACTCAAGAGGACTATCTAAAAAAATATCTATCTAGTGAGTGTAAATGTATCACCATAATGGTACTTGCTGACATGCCTAATCTGAACTTTCTGATAAATAGATATGCATCAAAATAAATAAAGAAATCCAATAGGCAAGAAATTAGTGTAGCTCAAGAGAAGATCTCTAAATTAAACACCAGTGAAATTTCCCATAAAGGGGTCTCTCCACAAATCATGCCTACTCCACAGCCAGATGAGATCACCCTAAATAAAACAATTTAAGTCAAATTCCAGATTAATTCCTCTTGGGTGTAATGAGGAAAGGGTCTCGATCCACCAGATCTCACGTTGATGTACTTCTTTAACTGCATGACCGCCTCTCTTGCCAGTCTTAATTTGATCTAAAATGACAAATTGCAAATGTGCAACAGTGTGTTTCTTGTCCATAAAATGTACTGCTACTGGAGATTGTTGATTCTGCGTTCTTATTTGCGACTTATTTTTTGCCCACCTTTGTTTCGCTTTATGTGTGGTGAGCCCAACGTAGTAAACCCTACAGGGACCTTTTAACCCGTACACGACATTCATGGAGTCACACTTACAGTATGATTTAATTTTAATCTCATTACCTGACTAAGCATATTTAATAGTGGGTCCTTGTATAATGTTGTGACAGTGTTGACATGCATGACACGGTGTGGTACCAAATTTTGTAATCCTCGACTCTGCCTTAGCCTCATATTCTGCATGTACCAGCTTATTCCTTAGTGATATTTTGTTCTTATAGGCAAAAATAGGAGGTGATGGAAAAAGGTCTGCTGTAACATTATCATGCTTTAAAATCGGCCAATGTTTAGCAATTGCTTGCTTCACTCGATTGCTTTGTCATGAGCGAGTATGTATAAACAAACTAGATCCCTTTGCTCACCTATAGTTCATTCTTGTAACAGGTTACACCTTTCCAGACTGGCTGCTTTACTTTTAGCCGAGTCTAAGGTAGATGTGTCATAATCTCTTGCTCTAAACATTTAAAGCATGATGTTGCATTGTCTTTAATATTTTATTGGGTCAGAAATGATCCATCATAATCTAACCAGTTGGCTAAAAGGGAGCCCTTTTAATAGTGCTTGATGGATGATAACTTTTAGTATAAGGGTACTGTGCTCGTCAGTTGGTTTCGTATACAGGTTAGTTACAAAACTCTCATTAATTAACTGGATCTGTGTATCCAGGAAGTTAATCTCATTCATTTCAGTACAGAACGTACATTTACTTCGGTCATGCAGTACATTAAGATTATCCAAAAATCTTCTTAGTTCAGAGTGTGAGCCTTCCCACACTCCAAAGATGTCATCTGTGCAGCGCTTATAGAAAACTAAATGTGTGTGTGCATCTTCAGTTGTCAAAATCATTTGCTTTTCAAAGTGATACATAAACACATTTGCGTAACAAGGGGCCATACTGGCCCCCATACATGTCCCTGTAATCTGTAGAACGATATCATCTCTCAGGGGAGACACCAACCTGGTATCTGGAGACATACCTTGTCATTGTGTGTGTCCTGCAGGAATGTCACCTTCACACTGAGGGTGAATTGTCCATACAGCCTGAGGTAACATGGACATGTAGAGGGTTGCAGCGGTGCTGACAGACTTTATTAGAGACCAGAGCACTACAACTTCATTTGTTATTCTCCAATGTTTGTTAATGATTCATTTTTGTGGGCAATGAGTGGGGGCAAGGCAAATCACTTTGTTCCTCACAGAAGAAATAGTACATTGGTTTTAATCTAAGAAAGTAGGATGTGTTGAGAGACATAATTATGTGTATTCATGGCAAAAGAAGCTATTTAAAATGGACATTATTAATGACATTGTACTAACATCATAAACTGCATTTTACAGTGTTCATTTATTACACTGTTAATAAATGGTCTTGGACCTACCAAGAAAAGCACACTTTCAAAACCTTGAATAACAAGACAAATTATTTTCTGGCAGAATATTATCTATCCAGGATGGGCAGTAACTTCTCTTATGAGAAAGGGGAAAAGGGGAAAATACCACCAATGAAGGTTACCGGCTGCTTTGCATATAATTAAAAAACCTTTGGGAACCCAAGAATGACCACAGATCTTAATCGTTGACCATTATTATGTCTGTGATAAAAGGGTTGGGTGCTTGGATCACTAAGTATATAATATACATTTGGCTTTGGCTTGTTTAATTTTTCACTACACTCACCCTAACATTAAAGCATATTTAAACATTAACCATGTATTCTCATTTAGACAGTCTCAATGTTTGGATGTGAGAACAAAATGAATGGGAAATATGTTACTGCGGTGAAGTACAGAGGGCCCAATTGGGTGAGAATGTTTAACAAAAGAAAGGGTTGAAAGGGAAAGCTGGGCTAGGCATATGCTCAGTTCCCAATACCTAGACATCCTTAGAGAATCATATATATAGGATTAGCCCTATATTTGAATGGTCTGGATCCTGTACACAACTGCTCTACTTCCTTTTTTGTGCCACCCAGGCACCTGCTTTACACTTGGACTGTTACTAAAAGAAAAACAATGGTTTCTACATATCGACATGTGTGAATGCAAATGGAGATGGTTGAAGGGAAAAGGGTATTGTGGGATTGGACAAAGGAGACACAGAAGGAGGCAGCATGTTAGAGAAGGTTTGGGGATTGGGACGTCAGTTTGTGAGGAGGGATAGTGACAAGGCATCTGAGAAGACGTATGTATGTGACACAGAACAGTAGCTTGAAGTCGGAGTGGGAGTATACAAAGAGAGCTAAGACTAAGAGTATGTTATGTTAAGTTGTCCTATACCACGCACCGTTATTATTGGTATAGTCTCCAGGCACTCAAGTGGTTCTGTAATATAGTGCGTTGGGTTGGTTAGTGAGAGAAGAGTGAGTAGTATACAGGATGTGCTTTTCTGTTGGTGCTTGTAGAACCAGGAGGAATTGGCGTCTAGTGCGTGTCTGGTTTCTCGGTGTGTTTGGATTGCGCGCACTGGGGCCATTGTGTCTGGATGGGCAATGTCCAGTGATTGGGTGTTTGTTTGTGGCAGTTCGTTTTGTGGTGGATGTGTGGGTTGAGAGTTTCAGTGGGAATTAGAGTGATCCAAAGAATCGTGTGAGTTAAGTGAGGGGTTTGCTCGAGAGGGATCGGAAGCAAGGGGTTAGTAGTTGGTGGCTTTGCTTCAATCCCTCTTGGTGTCGATGGCAGTGTCCATTTTATGTTGGTCATTGAGAGTTGAATAGCCAATAGTCAGTCATTTTCTGAAGGTGAGGTGGGCTTCTGTCGTTAGCAATTAAACGGGAGAATGCAGTTCCTCTGAATTTTCTTTTTTTGTATTGTTTTGATTTGGAGGCCATTGCTTATGTAAACTGAAGAGGGTGGACATGGGGTGGTAAAGGGAGAAGAAGATTGGGGGAACGTGTGAAGGAAAGGGAGAGACTGGACAGAGTGGGGAAATGTGTAAGGAGAGAAACAAGACAGGTGTTGATGGAAAAAAGGATACACGAGATGGGGAGTGTGGTGTTGTTAATGTGTTCGGGTGATGAGGGATAGTTGACATATGAGCGGAAGGAGATAGAAGTAAATGTTGCAGGGGAAAGGAAAACATTGAGGGTAAACTGTGGGGAAATGAGACCACTGATGAGGGGCAGTACCTTTGGCATTGTTGCCCCCTCATATCTTCCTTGGCACTGTGTTCAATGTCGTGACAGTGATCCGTTGAAAACGGGACTGCTGGAATTTAAAATGACCAGCGGTTGAATCCAGCCATGGGCAGAAGACTGCATTCCAGGAGTTATATGGACTCGATTTTAAACCAGAGGTTCCCTGGCTGTCTCAAGCCTTGACAGTAGCATTTGCGATGTCATGAGGGATGAGGTGAGAGCAGGAGACAACGCCTACAGGACCCGTTACTCACACCGGAATATTACATTATAGATGACAAAGAATGACAGCAATGCCAGACAAAAGGATCAGTGATTAATTATTACATTTGATTTCTTTAAACTTATTAAATGTCACATAATGAGCCAAGCATAAGTCCTTTTATTCCAACCCCCAGTGTGGGTTATGGTTGCCTTGTGTCTTAACTTTGATCCTTTTATGGAAATGTGGACGGTGTATGGTATTAAGTGCCCATGTGACCTCATCTATATCGGGAAAAGACGAAAAGAGAAATACGTCAGAGTATATGTTAGCACAGATCATGTCTTAAGAATCAAGTGCTAGAAAAACCTTTGGTGGAACATTTTATGAATAAAAAAAAACACAAACATACAGACATACTATGGTTTGTGACCCAGACAGTGAAGCCACTCCCCTGTGGAAGTGATGGAGATATAGCACTAAGGAAATTAAAATAAAAATGGATACAGCACCTTAACACGGTTAAATCAGGTCTAAATACCAGTATTGAATGGGCATTGTTTTACTGAGTGACCTATGGTAGGAATTCCTAAAGATTGCAGTGCCACAGGTCACAAAAACTGCTGTATGATAGAGAGATATCCCATTTCTCCATGATTGATTAGATACCAATGCGACAGAATGTATACACATTTTTGCCCTATGTATCAAACTCAATTGTCATTAATAAAATGTATAAAAAAGAAATAGGCAAAAAGTAGGTCAAAATAAATAATTAGATGCATGGTGAAAAACAGATGATATGGTGCAATTGAGGAGCTGCCGCCAGCAACGTCATTGGTTTTCATTTTGTCTTGGTTAATCTAAAAATAAACGGACAATAAGCAAACACTATACACTTAAAGTGGCTTATCTCAGGCGTGTCATATGAGGATGAGGGCTTTGAATAATGATGGAGCCAGGTGATGAATCATTGTTAACTCAGGGATGGTTCAACTGCCCCTGTACTGTTCATAGGCTTGGCTTAGAGCCCATTCATAGGCCCATTGTATCCTGGTGGTAACAAATCTGAGCATGTGCGAAAGAGAACGTAAGATATATACCCTAACTGCATGCATGCACTTTATGCAGACTTGCACAGAACCTGTTTACATGGTTTGATTTGTGTTAAGGGTTGTGCCCCATGCTAATTTGTGTAGCACCCAAGAGTAAAAACGCTCTCCTTGCAAGGGACGCGCTGTTTTTAACAGGTTTTAGTTTGCAATGTGTCTACTAATTATACTTTTGAAGTCTCCAACCCACAATGATTTTATATATTTTATTCGCATGGTCACCTACGAGCTGCTTGTCTATGTAATATTGTGTATTGTTTTTGTATTGTGGCTATGTCGAGTAAAAGCCTTATGATGAAAAATAAACACACTTAAAGATGGCGGCCGCTAGGTCCGTGACAAATAGCACATGTCCTTTGCAAGCAAAGGAAACAAGGTGATGCTGTAATAAAGAAGCGCCACCGCCGGCCCCATGCCTGGACGCGAGAGCGTGCAGTGAACTGCAGGAGGAGAGAAGTTCATGAAGCTATGTTCCAGCTTTAAGGCAAGTCAGTGCGATACTCAGCACCTTTTACTCTCCTTTTTTCACGCTACGGCGCGGAATGGAAACACTGATTAGAGGAAGACAACGGGGGAATGTTTTATTTCATTAAAAAAGTCAATTAGACACCCGGCAGTATTTTCTTTTCACGCTACAGTGCAGAATTGAAATACTGATCCAAGTAAGACATGGGAGAATGTTGTATTATAAAAAACAACTAAGTGTGGAGCATTAGGTAAACAAAAAGATGATTCAAACGTCTTTGCAGTCTAGCACCCTGGAGGACAGAAAGTTCTAGTAGGATTATGAACGTGAATGGACAAAGAATAGAAATGAAACCAATTTCTTTGGAAATTGTGCTTTGCCAGACTCGGAAGAGATAGGCAATTCTCCCCAGATAGGCATCTGCAACAAACACAAAGTATCTCTTGACTTTTGCTTTTTGTCAACAGGTGGTACAGAACTAAACACTGAACCCAAGATGGAGGGGGTTGACTATGCTTTAAAGAGCTCAAAGGAATAGAAATGGAGGTCATTGTGCAGTGTTTTCTTTTTCTTAGTATTAAATGAAATTCAGTTGCAGGAACAAGTGAAATAAATATGATAGAAATGATATTTGTTTTTTGCAGACATCAAAGTGATGAAAAGATGCGGACTAAGAAATACTGTATGCTCCCCTGTGAAAAAGGACAATGAGGTTAGGAGCAACATTAGGAATGAGTTTGTGTTTGACATTATCAGTCAAATGAAGGATCTCCAACTCATCGCATGCATGTGTTCATTATTTTAGAATGAACATTGCTTAGAAGGGGTAGTGAAGGGATTGGATCTTGCAGCACAATCATACGCTCTGACCTGATGAAGGACTGGAAGGATTTAAGAGATTGCAAATGGATGGGGAGATCTCGTAGAAAAGGCCAAAACGCTGTGTGTCGACATATTTGATAAAATTAAACCAAAATAGTGATGGGTGGAAGGTTTTGAATAAATCTTAACCACTGCCATTGCTCTGGGCAATCTTCCACACTACCGCGTTTTAGCCCATCTGCACCATTGCAAAAGGGGTTAATACATATGCAAATCAGTCAGGTACTGCCACCAATGGGAGCAACCCTGCCCAAACTGCTAGGCCACTTCTGTACGGAAACACAAGCAACCCCTGCCATGTTTTGGCCCTGTTGGGCCTCCTCAGTGAGGTGCAGTTTGGTTCCCTATGGTGCAGCGAGCAAGGGACCCACCTGGAAATACATTCTCTCACACAGGAAGACAAATTGAAACCAAAAAGTGATGGGCGGAAGGTTTTGAATAAATCTAAAACCACTGGCATTGTGCTGGGCAACATTCCACACCACCGTTTTTTAGCCCGTCTGCGCCATTAAAAAAGGGGTCCAGCCATATGCAAATCAGTCAGGTACTGCCACCTATTCGATAAAATACATTCGTTTTAAACAAAACAGGAAGAGTAATCCTGCAGGAAAACATGGGATCACCATTCCAGTATATAAGAGTGAGAAATTGAAAGTGTTGAATACAAATAAAAGACTCAAAGGGGTTTATATAACTCCCTGTATAATATCATTATCAAATCTAATAATGATGGAAAAGTGACTGCAGTCCCGATTGTAGAGAGTTCTCAAAGTAGATGAAAAATACGAATAATCCATTGAAATGTACTGTATTGCATAAACAACAGTTTAAATTAAACCCATATTAGAGAATGTTTGTACTTTACATTTTTTGTACATGCTCGTCATTGGGTCATTTTATTAGATAAATTGGTGGGTATTGTATCTTTAAATATTTGTATTGATGTGAAAACATGAATAAATGGTGGCTTTAATTGAATATAAGAGTTGGAGAGCTGTGGGCAATAATTGATTTTTTGTGCAATATTTTCCTTGTTTGCGCAAAAATCATACAAGAGGGAGGTTTAGCCTTTCACTCTTGTAGTGTTACAGCAGATAAGCTATGGAGTGGGAGAGGGCACTGTGCCAAGGACCCTCCTAGTCTGCATGTTGGGTGAACCAAAAGGTGAAAATGCAGTTTCTCAATTCCAGCAGATCAGCCCTCTCTGTAAAATGAGTGGCCATTTGAGGAAGGGGCACTATTGGCTAAGGCATTACGCTAAAGGACTATTGAATCACAACCCCAGGATTCATACTTAACGTTAGAGTGGAGACAGCCTGTTTAACAAATCTTGGGTGGGAAATTTCCACTAATGGGGCTTTGGAGAACCCCGTTCTCCCTGCCTATAAAACACTTGTGTGCTCCGAGTAGAGCAGCTGGGCATGGACTGCTCTGTCGGGGCCAAGACTGATTTGCAAATGACTGCTCCTCTTCAGTGACGGTTCAGACGGCTGAAGAACTATGAACCGTAAACTTTGAAGAAGAGCAATATGGCTTCCATTTATAATTTTTTAGTTTCTGCTCTGTAATGTCCTCTTTCTATTATTCTTCCCAAAAAGAGACGTGTCTCCTTTCTATTGTCATGTTTTGTGGGTTGCAGCACGCGTGTTGATGTGGGTGGAGTTTCCACCCGCGCGCCAGTTCGTTCTTCAAAGTAAAGAAGATTGCACGCAACCACATTGTCTCTGTGAGCCTCATTGTTTCCTGTTATATTACTAAGTCTGAATTATCTTGCATGAATCCCCGTCAAGATATAACAATGGCAACAAGGATTCTCTAAATGACTGGAGACGTTCAAACGCTGCTTTCATGGCAGAAGAAAGTGAAGCCTCCTGATGACACGAACCGCTGCGTGGAAGCACAGATCATCCACGTTAAGCTCCGGTCCACATCTCAGAGCCGCATCACTCATCTCGCGGACAGTGGAGCCGCTGTATTAACGCACGACAACCACACTGTCACGGAGGAAAGCAACAAGCAAGCGCTTAGTTGCCGACTCATGTGCTTGGCGCGTATTCCATGGGGTAATTGCACTGCCACAGAGAAAACTACGTGGCTATTGAAAAGCCAAAAGCATACACTCATGAAGCACAGTACACATGCAAAGGCCTGCGAGGGCTGATGAATGAGCAGTTTAAAGAACTACCATCTCCACAGTCCATCAGACACCCTCCACCACGTTTCAAGGGGATAAAAGTACCATTTATTGCCAAAGAACCTCACCAAACTGCACGAGCCACCATTTTACCTTGCAGCTTACAGCAACATCGATGCAAAGATGCCTATACACTGCACAGGCCCCGAACAAGTAAACCGTCAGTGCCACATTGCTTCCACAGCACAAGGTGAGCATTTAATAATCACTGGGACCGCGCCAACATGTCAGGAAATGAGGCAGATAGCAGCTCTCAAAGCCCTCAATCTAGCTCCACTCCCTGCACTCCTGCCCCCAGGGAAGAGAGTGATAGTAAATCATTACAACTGCAGGCCATGCAACATTTCCACATCTCGGAAACCAGTAGCTTGGCGGCCAGATGGGCCTGGTGGCTGAAGGAGCTACACATATATATTGATGCGACAGATGTCCGGGAAGAACGCTGTTTAAGGGGAATTCTAATGCATTCGTTTGGCCTGGTGGTAAGAGACATTGGGCCTCATTATGAGAATCACGTTAAAAACAGTCATTACCGGCATGGTGGTAGTAGCGCGTCCGTGTACCCTCGACGTCGCAAACAGCGGCTGATTACGAGAGCGCGAGCATGCACAAACCCACATGCCGGTAATGGCTGCACTGCCATACCGCTAAAGACCCCCCAAACCCCAGATATCTGCATCACAGAACCCGCTGATACCGCCTCCGTCCAGGAGCAACCCCTTAATAACGGACCCAGCAATACCATCATGCTAATACCGGGCTCGTAATACCAGACCCGGAAGTAACGTCGCTGCATCGGAACGGGAAATGCAGCGGCAGCTATCTTAAAAAACACAATCCATCACAATCCTCCGAACACAGCACTGCTACTGAGTTGGGAGTAGGGCAAATCAACAGACAATGCCCAAGGCAACATGAAAATCATCTCAGAGCCGCATCACTCATCTCGCGGACAGTGGAGCCGCTGTATTAACGCACGACAACCACACTGTCACGGAGGAAAGCAACAAGCAAGCGCATAGTTGCCGACTCATGTGCTTGGCGCGTATTCCATGGGGTAATTGCACTGCCACAGAGAAAACTACGTGGCTATTGAAAAGCCAAAAGCATACACTCATGAAGCACAGTACACATGCAAAGGCCTGCGAGTGCTGATGAATGAGCAGTTTAAAGAACTACCATCTCCACAGTCCATCAGACACCCTCCACCACGTTTCAAGGGGATAAAAGTACCATTTATTGCCAAAGAACCTCACCAAACTGCACGAGCCACCATTTTACCTTGCAGCTTACAGCAACATCGATGCAAAGATGCCTATACACTGCACAGGCCCCGAACAAGTAAACCGTCAGTGCCACATTGCTTCCACAGCACAAGGTGAGCATTTAATAATCACTGGGACCGCGCCAACATGTCAGGAAATGAGGCAGATAGCAGCTCTCAAAGCCCTCAATCTAGCTCCACTCCCTGCACTCCTGCCCCCAGGGAAGAGAGTGATAGTAAATCATTACAACTGCAGGCCATGCAACATTTCCACATCTCGGAAACCAGTAGCTTGGCGGCCAGATGGGCCTGGTGGCTGAAGGAGCTACACATATATATTGATGCGACAGATGTCCGGGAAGAACGCTGTTTAAGGGGAATTCTAATGCATTCGTTTGGCCTGGTGGTAAGAGACATTGGGCCTCATTATGAGAATCACGTTAAAAACACAGTCATTACCGGCATGGTGGTAGTAGCGCGTCCGTGTACCCTCGACGTCGCAAACAGCGGCTGATTACGAGAGCGCGAGCATGCACAAACCCACATGCCGGTAATGGCTGCACCGCCATACCGCTAAAGACCCCCCAAACCCTGGATATCTGCATCACAGAACCCGCTGATACCGCCTCCGTCCAGGAGCAACCCCTTAATAACGGACCCAGCAATACCATCATGCTAATACCGGGCTCGTAATACCAGACCCGGAAGTAACGTTGCTGCATCGGAACGGGAAATGCAGCGGCAGCTATCTTAAAAAACACAATCCATCACAATCCTCCGAACACAGCACTGCTACTGAGTTGGGAGTAGGGCAAATCAACAGACAATGCCCAAGGCAACATGAAAATTCACCCCCCTCCTGCACAAGAAGAGGTTCTCGGACGAAGAACGTAATATGTTAGCCGACACGCTGGTTGCACATGCAGAGGAAGTCTTTGCCACAGATCTGAAGCGCCCAGCACAACTGCGTAAAAATGAAATCTGGGAGGAGGTGGCAAGGAAAGTCACTGCGGTTGGCACCACCACCCGCACAGTGAAGGATGTTAAAAAAAGATGGGACGATCTATGTCTACGCGTCCGCAACATCCTGTCTGCCAACCGCAAGGAGGCCATGGCCATGGGCGTAATTTTAGTGGGGGACGGGGGTGTTCGTCATCCCCAACTTTCATGGCACACCATTTTGTCCCCATTCATTTGACTGGGGCACCTTTTCTTCAGATGTCATGTCCCCCCCAACATTTTCAGCAAAGTTACTCCGCTGGTCATGGCAACAGACGGCGGGGAACACTCCCCCATCAAACTGACAAGGTGGGAGGGACATGTAGCACCACCTTCAGCATGGAGTCGATAGAGGGCTTTGGGGACAAGGAGGCGGGTGCGCCGTCATTGGCAGATGGAGGTGAGTGTCCCCACAAACCACAGAGAACCAAAGCATGACGTAGCACAACTGACGTGAAAGTTAACCAAGTCAATGCATGGCCCATCATACACACAGAAACAGATCCATGTCCAGATGGTGGCCCAAACCCTGGCACATTGATATGCATGCTGCGTGCTAATCCCATTACCAACAGACACCCAACACACAGCAAAATACCACATGTCACACATCACGCAAACCGCAACACAACGGTATGCCACATAGCACACATCAGTCCAAAAAGGAGAGTCCACGACATATGCCAATATGCCCCCCCATTGCAAGCACCCTGAGTGTCACACCTACAAGTATGCAATGCATGAAATGTGAACTACTGAATAAGACCAATGTATGCATCTTGCACGTACCACCATCACTGATGCCCTGCATCTCTTGGTCCCCCACAAGTACAGATGCCGACAGTGAAGGCCAGGAGCCTGCTGCACAGGCCACAACATCTTCCAAGGGATCCAGGGCCAGTCAAGAAGACACAGGACCTTCTACCTCCAAGGCAACACCAACGCCTAGACTGCAACACAGGCCAGCACCAGCAGTACAGGGCAGGCCACCAGAGAAGGAAAAAACAAGTGCGACACCACCCGATGACACAGCCACAACAGAGTTGTCCACTGTTGTAGAGGCAGAAGGTGATGGCACACAGTCTGCTGCCACCAGTTCTATTGGGGAGGTAGCTGCCTCAGCCCCCCTCAGCGATGTGGAGGGCCACGTCAAAGAACATTTCGACATGGACGGCAACCTCCATGTGGAATGTCCTCCTACCCCGAGCCCCCAGCCCACCCCCTTGCACTCCACACAGGGCACACCAGTCAGCCCCATGCAAGAACAGGCCGGAGTACTGGGGAGTCCACATCTGTCATCCCCATCAGAGGGCAGTCCAGCATTGGCCCGCCCTGCCACTGCTCCGTCCACGTCCACAGCCACCACTAACATGGAGGCCCGCATGACGAGGATTGAGGCCCACCAGGATCGTATGATAGAGCTGGTCCGGCAGTACCTGGCGGATGGGGAACTGACCTGCCGGGAAATACGTGAGGCCACTGCAGCAAACATCCTAGCCATGAACAGTAAAACTTTGGTGATCCGCGACTGTCTGGCAGCAGTGACCCAGGTCCTGGGCAGGATTGTTGAGCAACTGCAGCACCAACAACCTGCACCGACAGTTGCACGGGCGGACACCTCTACCCCATCAAGCACACCTGTTAGCTCGGCTCCAACAACCCTGTGCGCCAGACCAGGTGCAGCGCATGCCACACAGACATGCAGCCCCCAGAACCAAAGAGAGGCTGCCACTTGCAGGACCACCTGCATGTGCTAACAACACCCTGAGAAAAACCATGATTGGCACATCATGTGTGGGATGTCAATGGGGGAGGGGGTATGGGGTGTTGGGGGAGGTGGGCGAGGGTATGGGGTGTTGGGAGTATTGGGGGGAAGATGTGTGTGAGGTGGAGGGTTCTACCACAATAATGTTTAATTTTCAATACACCCGTTATGTCAAAAATTATATCTTGACTGGACATTGCTCATTTTGTGTGTGTATATTCAATTCATGACAGTGTACAGTGCCCAACTCCCCATACACCCTGTGTTCATATGCACACGATCCCAGTGCCCAGTGTAGTACTGACACAGACCCATCAGCATCCCAGTGGTTCAGAAGAAATAGTCAATCACTGATTGGCACACAGCACGGCCGTCTTGTGCATCGCGAACTGGCAGGGGTGCTGCTTCTCCTCCATCATCATCTTCATCCTCACCCGGTGCATGCAGGTCAATGTCAGGTGGCAGTGGTACGTTTCTCTGGATGCACATTTGGTGCAGCCTGGCACAGACCATGGTGATCTTTCCCACCTTCTCAGGCCCATAAAGGAGTGCTCCACCAGACCTGCTGAGGCAGCAGAACCGTGCCTTCAACAGGCCAAAGGTCTGCTCGATCACAACATGGGTATGGGTGTGAACCCAGTTGTACTTCTTTTCCTGCGGGTTCCATACAGGGGTAAGTAGCCACGGCTTCAAGGGATAGCCACCATCACCTGCATGGGAGCCCAATGAGGTATGTGTGAGTCAATATCTGTCATGACACCTGTAGAAATCACTGTCATGGCTGCAACTATTTGGTGTTGACATGCACATGTCCCTGGATGTATGCACGCAATTTAATTTGTCGCAATGTGTGCTGTATGGTCTGCGGGTGTGGATTGCGTTGTACTGAAGATGCAGGGTGTTCACTTGCATGCTGTTGCAGATGTACTCTGAATGCGGAACACTGTATTTGCACACATATTGATGATGTATAGTACTCTGTATGTATTCCCACTAGCAGCATTGGCACCGGTGTAATCATGATTTGTCATCCATCGGTTGCCATTCCCATGGTGGCGGGCCAGTGACAATCAGTGTATTCCCTCGGTGGGATTTCTTTGTTACCACTCATGGGTGCATGTTTTGTGTCGTGCCTTGCTGCATTCATGTCCGTTACGCATTGTCACTGCATGTTGCTGGATTGTGTCACAGAGGGTATGCTCAGTTGATATGCAGTCGACGCATTGAGGGAAGTGGCCTGCTTGTACATATGGGATATTGTCATTGATGTGCAGCATTGGTCTTATGTATGGCATTGATGTGTCATGTTCAGGTTGGGATATTTATGGTCTCAGTGTTTTGCTGTATGTGCATTGTCCACTCACCCCCAATCTCACCCAGCTGGAGTATGCATCCCCCCAATCTCACCCAGCTGGGGTATGCACCTCCCCCCCTCACACTGCACTGCCATGGGCCTGTCAGGCAACTTACCGAGCAGCCAGGCACGTCGTCCAGCATGTTGCTCCATGTAGCAGGGTAGCGAGGAGTTCCGCAGCACCATGACATCATGTGTGGATCCGGGAAATCGGGCACAACAATGTGTGATGATCTTGCTGGAGTCACATACCATCTGCACATTGATGGAGTGGTATTGCTTACGATTGCGGTACACCACCTCCATGGCATGAGGGCCCACCAATTCTACATGGGTGCAGTTGAGAGCACCTATGCAATTGGGCATGACTGCCACTGCATGGAAGCCAACTTTAGTGTCAGCGAGCTCCTGGACAGTCCGTGGTAGGGATATGTGGTTGCTTGTGTGCTTCAGGAGGGCATCCAGCACTTGGGTCAGCATGCGTGAGAAGAGAGGTTGTGATATGCCATGCAGCTGGCCCACTGTGTGCTGGTAGGTGCCTGTGGACAGGAAGTGGAGCACAGACACTACCTTCAGTAGAGGGGGGATGGCAGTGCGGATTTCTTTTAGGCTGACGATGTTGTCGTGTATCATGTCCACTATGGTGGTGATGGTGTCACGGTCCAACCGGTAAAGGGTGTGGATCTGCACAGGGGTTAGGTTGAATTGACTGGCTCTGATACGAGGGATTGGTGGCTGCCTACATGGTACCACTGGCTGCACTGGTGGGACTTGCTGGGCCTGTCTCACCCTTCTTCTTCACCTGTGTCCTCTGTGCTGCCTGTTGTTGTTGGTGTAGCAGTACAGGCATGTCCTCCAGCCTCAGAATTGCAACAGCAAGTGGGATTATTTTGGTGTAGGAAGAGGTGTGGTGTGTGGGTGTGCTCCTTTTGTGCTGGGACAGGCTCCATTTCCTCCACCTGTGGTGATTGTATGCACCTGTGGCTGTTGGGTACACAACAGGTTGCGATTTACGAGTGATCCGCGATGCCTGTAATGATGCCATCGTCCAGGCCCTATTTACCACCTTCGGGATGCCGGTAGGTGCATGGCCACATGACTTGTGATGTCCTCCTGTTAGCGGCATCCCGGTATTGCCACTACGAAGGGCGTGTGTATGCACGCATGCCGGTATGAAGGGGCACGGTACAGGCGGTGGCGGTATTGCCGGGTTTGCGGCTCGTAATGGCCCAGACCGGTACTCGATGGCGGTATTACCATCCCGCCTTCCTCTTTTGCTTACCACCATGTTTGTAATGAGGCCCATTGTATTTGAAATGCCAGAAAATAATGCCGACATATTTCAAGGCGTAATAGATTCACTGAATAATTATTCAGTGAATCTATACTTTCTGAGAAACGTAGATTACGAGAAACATATTTTCCATACAACCACCCAAGATAAAGGCGAAAACATGGATAATTTTGTGATGCGACTGAGAAAACGAGTGAAATAATGTGACTTTGATCGATACTCGACAGAAAATGCACTCAAGTCGCAGGCCATAGCAGGCTGTGAGTCTCCTGAATTCCTGAAGAAATTGCTTCAAAAGAGCAGAACCTTGGTTGAAATCCTTCAGCTAGCGAGAGCAGACTCTGCTCTATCCCTACAAACAGAGTCACTCGGCAACATTAAAATAACGCAGTCTGCATCATCAGCAACTTTGTGCCCCATTTGCATGCCGGAAAGTACAGCAGAGTAGAAAAAGTGCTAGAGATGTGGGTACAAGTTCCCACATGTCCGCCCGTGCCCAGCGATAGGTCATCACTGCGATAAATGTGGGGGCGAGAACCACTTCCAATCTTTCTGCAAGAATATTAGATTCTTTCAATCAGCGGAAACTAGCAGAGACGCCAGGATACAAGATGGCCGTTGCTCAAGACGGGAAAGCCCACGACCCAATACGTGGCGTTCTCTCACCACCAGCAGACGCAACTCCCACAGCAGATCACGAGAGTCATCACACAAGGACAGATGGCGTGACGACAGGAGGGACCACTCTAGTCACTACAGGAGCAGACAAGATTCACAAAGACGGCCTCAGCGACAGAAAATTAGATATTTGGAGGAATCCCCACAATGTCGACGTGACTCGCACTCCTCATCTAGTGGAGATTGAAAGAGAGGGCATGTTCATGCCATTGGAAATAACACGGCTGCAGAATACAGCCTGATATTATTGCTACAGATAAATGGCCAGAGCCGTGAATTCCTGATCGACACGGGAGCTACAGTAAATGTTATAAATGAGGACACATACAAGTTCTTGGCCAGAAAGAAAGAATTAAGCAAAGCAGACACTGACATCTACCCATATGGCTCCAATAAACCCCTCTACTGCCAAGGCATGTTCACAGCCATGTGTCAACATAAGGTCAAAAGCTTAAAAGTTAAGATATACGTCATAAGAGGAGAAGTACCAGGAGGAAGCATACTCCGCTTCCGGTCAGCTATTCAAAGGGGTCTTATACATATAATGAACCAAATCATGTCTGCATACACCACCAGCCCGAAAGAAATGATGAAGATGTTCCTCACGCTGTTCAAAGGACTGGGGAAACTCAAAGGCAAACAGATCAAGATACACATGAATACTCAAATACAACCAACAGCTCAACACTACAAAGGTATTCCCCTCAACATCCACAGACATGTAGAAGACGAAATGCAGTCCCTACTAGAACGGGACATAATTGAACCCCTGTCACGACCCACACCCTGGGTGTCCCCCATAGTACCTATGCCCAAAAAGGAGAATAACACCAGTATCTGCATCTGCGTAGATATGAGGGCACCAAATGTAGCAATAGAAAGAGAATGTAATCTTGCGTCCAGGATGACGGACATGATGCATCTACTACACGGAGCAAAAGTATTTTTAAAACTGGACTTGAATAAGTGTTATCACCAACTGGAACTGCATCCGTCCTCCAGATACATTACTACTTTCTCGACGCACCTGCGACTTTTCAGGTACAAGCGATTTAGCTTTGGGGTATCGTCGGCTGCTGAAATATTCTAAAACAAAATCCATCAGGTCATCAAGCACATACCAAATTGCTTAAACTACAGCGATGACATCTTGATATTCAGCACCATGCAAGAAACCCACAATGACACATTAAGGAGAGTATATGCATGCCCTTGAGGATGCTCACCTTACACTCAATGCTGACAAATGTGAGCTCAGTAAATCGACCCTAACATTTTTTGGACACTTAGTGGAGGCCCCCACACCCACCTCCGTGTCCGCAGTCCGATCATATCTCGGTATGGCGAGTTACTGTACGCGCTACATTCAGGACTCTGTGTCAGTGAGCACGCCCCTCCGTCTACTCACAGGAAAGGGCAAAGAATTTTACTGCTCAAATGAATGAGAGGACGTTTTTCAAGAAATCAAAAAACGCATTGCTTCTACATCCTGCATGGCATATTACGACCCAGACCTCGACACAGAAGTGACTGTTGACGCTAACCCGGCCGGGTTACGAGCGATTTTAGCACAAACAAAACCAGGAGCCTCACCTGACTCGCCGAGTCGCATAGTAGCGTATGCAAGCCGCAGCCTCACAGCAACGGAGTGTGCATACTCCCAACCAGTGAAGGAGAGCTTGGCAGTCGTGTGGGCTTGTGAACACTACCACCTGTTCCTCTATGGATGCCCGTTCACCATCATCACTGACCATCAGGCTCCCACTACAATATATGGCAAACCAACGGACAAGATGCCACGAATTGCCAGGTGAGGACTCTGGCTGCAAGAATACTCATTTAAGATAATACAACACACAAGGAAAGACAATAACCCAGAAGATTTCTTATCCAGATATCCACTGCGAGCTCACGACGAGTGACAATCCATCACAGCCATTACATAAACTATCTGATAAGCAACGCATTCCCTAAATCCATCATGTGTGCACAACTGATAGAAGCCCTGAGGAAAGACTGCCTACTCAGAAAATAGAGGAATGCCTGAGGTCGGGACAGTGGCATGTCAAAAAAACCATGGACAGCCCTGTCCTCAACCGAAGAGACACTTTCACACCTTTCGACTCATTAGACACACGTTGTCCATGTCTTCTGAAGGACTCTTGCTGAAAGAGAAAAGGATTGTCATACCTGCAAGCTTGCAGGAGCAAGTACTTGCACTCGCACACTCTCGACATAGGGGAATTGTCGCAACAAAACGACACCTCAGAACCAAAATGTGGTTCCCCCAGCTGGATGAAAGAGTTGAATAGCTCCTGGGCCAATGCATTGCCTGCAAGGCAGTCGCCCCACGCACCTATGCAGAGCCTCTCAAGATGTCATTGATGCCTCTGCAAGTGTGGGACGAAGTTGCCATTGATATGATATGGTATGGCCAACGGCAAGTACGTACTTGTGATTAATGACGAAATGACCAGGTTCCCGGAGGTGCACCTTATCCACTCCACAAGCACCCAAGCAGTGATACAGGCGCAATACAAAACCTTTGCAGACTACGGGATTCCGTCCATAGTAAAATCGGTCAATGGTCCCCCATTTAGCAGATATGACTTTGCCATGTTCACGGAACATCTTGGTTTCCAACATCGCAAGATCACGCCCCTGTGGCCCGAGGCCAATGGAATGGTGGAGAGATTCATGGGAAACCTGAAATGCACCCTCCAGGTCTGCTCGATTACCAAAGGATCATTTATGCAGGTGAGATGCACCTTGCTAAGGGACTACAAGAACACCCCGCGCAGCTCTATAGGGGCGTGTCCCTCAGCACTAATGTTTGGCGAATAGTTAAAACCACACTGCCACACAATCCGAATGCGGCTCTCCCTAATACGTATGCTGACACAGCAAGGACAAAGGACAAGGAGAGCAAAGCAAGGATGAAGGAGTACGCCGACCTGCAGAGAAAAGAAAAACCCGTCCAGTTCCAGATAGGAGACCAGGTGCTGGTAAAATAGAATAAAGATGTCCCTGCTTTCAAGCCTGAACCAATGACTGTGACAAACATACAAGGGTACGTGATAACCGCAGCCAGTCCCAAGTGCACAGTCACACGGGACTCATTCTTTTGAACTTTTGAAGGTGAAAGAGGCCAAGAAAACAGCAGCCTCACTGGAGGAGAGGACTCCTCTGACTTGGACTCTGAATACAGAGACAAGGACATGGATGCTGAGGACAGTGCCAGTGACTGCATTGTAAACGAGATTCCACCTGCACGTACCCCTTCTCGAAGAGTGGTGTGGAAGCCCTCACGGTGCATCGATGAAATGAACTAATTAATTTTGCCATGTTTTGTGTTAAGCAAGGTGGAGATGTAATGTGGAGTTTCCGCCCACGCGCCATTTCGCGCTTAAGATTAAAGAAGATTGCACGCAAGCACATTGTCTCCGTGAGCCTCATTCTTTCCTGTTATATTACTGGTTCTATATGATTTCATCGACGGACTTTTCATCGCAGGGTTTTGGTTTTTTGCCAGATTTTTTTTTTTTTGGGTGGGGATCCCAAATTCGTTTAATTATTTTAATATTCCCCTAGACACACACCACATTTATTTGATTTTTAACCCCAAAAAAAAAATCGATGTTTTTTTTTCGAAAAAAAAAATCGCGGCAAAAAACCCTGCGATGAAAAGCCCGTCGATGAAATGACGGTATACCATATTACTAAGTCTGAATTATCTCGCATGAATCCCAGTCAAGATCTAAGATGCTCCAGATCTGAGAGAGACAGTCACCTGACCACCCCAGGTGCAGTGCGGCCTCCTGCAGTGGGTGTGTAGACCCCCTTGAAGCCCTGTGAAGCAGGTTGCCCACTCCAACTGTGTGACGCAGACATGGGGACTCACACAGAAGACAAGAGGGGGCCCTTGCAGAGATGGCAGGATTGTTCCCTGCAGCTGCGAGCCATGGCCAGAAGGCATTGTATCAGGGCCATCCCGGGGAGAGCAAATTGGAGTCCCTTTGTTAGCGACAGGCTGGGCACTCGATCCCGTGTTGGTAGGGTGCAGCGCCATTCTCCACTCGACTAACTCAGGAATTGAAGTCTACTTGCAATTAGGGAATTCGGCAGGAGCTACACAGTTTTTCATCACCTTGAAAGCTGATGTGCTTTTTGTTCTTCAAAACTGCAAGGAGTGGGAAGACCATTTGTAAGGAACACACTAGTAAAATGAGATGGGGCGTGAGGCTTATTAACATGCTCTCGCTGAGCTCCTGTAACACGCAAGCAGAAAGCAGAGACGAGACAAAAGCTCCTTCAATACCCAGGGGGCGATCAGAAAGTTTAACTCTGCCATGGATGCCGACGAACACACGCCTCAAACACCACTGTTCTATGCAGCAACTGAAACTTAAGGCAACACAAAAAAGAAATCAGGAAACTAGTAACAATGTATTGCTAGTTTGCACTAAAAAGGTAAAGCGCGAAAGTGGAAGAAATACACAACGTTTCAACTAAAAACATTCCAAAGCCAAAAGGAGGAACATTCACCAAAATAATCTCGACATTCCAAAACCAAAAGGAGGAACATTCGCCAAAATAATCTCGACATTCCAAAACCAAAAGGAGGAACATTCGCCAAAATAATCTCGAATACACTCAACTGTCCACCAGAGGGCCTCTCTAAACCCAGACTCCCAACTCAGGCCAGAAGGTCTGGCGAAGTCAGTCAGCCAGCAGCAGACCCATTGCTAACACAGGCTTCGCTTTAAAGTTTATATCAGGTAATGGTAATGAAGACACGTGATGTGTTATTTATAGAGCGCGTTTGCCAAAGTATTTTACGTAGAACATATTTACATACAAAAACACCCATCCAAATTTGATACTCATTTATCGACCCCAGAAGGATGAAAGGCTGAATTGGCTTTGCTGGGATTCGAACCTGCGACCTGCAGATCACACACAGATCACAGAAGTGAGCCCTCAACTCGCTGAGCTATATTACCGGTGGTTGAAACTTGGTGATACTTTCCTCAGCCTCAGATATTGCAATGAAGAATATACTTGAGGTTTGAGGATGATGACCATTAATAAGTTTGACAGCTATGCATTTATTGATCCATGGATATGCGCTTTGTTTTTAGGACCTGGCAACCTACCAGGTGATGGGGTCAGGGTGCAAGGTTTGGTTGGTAGCAACACAGTGGTGGAGCTGTGCCATTTTCTCTGTGTTCAAGAAAGTGCGTTGAAGTCAGCTGTAGGGAGCAGTTTGGCTGTGTATGTCTGCATGTCGTTTTTTGGGAGTCCATGGCTTTTGGGGGTACTGCTGCAGCTGTTCGCCGAGGTGATGTTTGCTGGCTACCTATCAAGAAATCCAGGTGCTCTACTGAGCGGGCATTGTCCCTTGAGACATACTTTGTGATTATACAGATGTGCTTATATTTAGTCGCGGCTCTGGCACACTTGCCACCCAACTGGCCTGGACAAGATACAGGCAGTGGGCCTCATTACGAGGCTGCCGCCGGTATTTTTTTTTTCTAGTGCCCAGAAATGGGCAATTACCAGGTCATTACGGCCTTGCCGGACCCGGTATTTACCCATTCCTGGGCCCCAGGAAAGATTCTTCCCCATTCCAATGGGAGTGGGGAAGCCTGATGTTATAAACGGTGCCGGTGCATCCAACATGCTGTGCTTGCGGGTGCCGCTCTGCCCGCCAGGTCAGACCTGGTGGGCAGAAAGGCACCCGCAAGCACAACTCGTAGTTTGCCGGTCCAGGAACTACAGTACCTGCAAGCATACCGGTACCATAGTTCCCAGACCGGCAAACTTGTAATGAGGCCCAGTGTGTGGTACTGCCTTCTTTTCCAGTGGGATCGATTTAACCTGTGCGAGCCGAGAACTCCCGAGAGAATCTCCACTAAGTTCCAATGATGTTGACTGACCCAGCCTTATCCACCAAAAGCTGAGCCAAAGAAGTAATGGAGCTGTCTCAGACTCTCTGGTGTTCCCACAATATTGCTGGCTGCCACACCTCATTGGTATGTCCAGGGCCTGGGGTGGTAAGCGCTACCCCAGGAATCTCATTATCTTTCTATTCGAAGGCCTTGAAATTTCTGAATTATCTTGCAAAAATGACTAGCAAACTTGGCCTGACGGGCTTACTATAAGTGCAGGTGTAAGACAAAAAGGAGGGGCGAAGCGGGAGTAGAGGGAAAAGAACCAGGCCCAGTACATTCTAGGTTTCGTAAGTGCCAGACATGGAGTGAAAGGAAAGGGGGGAAGGGAACAAGTGTGCCCAGTCCAAGGCCCTGGGTTCAGTGCCAGGAGGTTGAGTAAAGAGGTGCAGAAGTGGTGGGTGGAGTGCAGAGGCCTGGGTGCAAGTGTGAGGACTGGCATGGGAGCCTGAGACCTGGGTGGCTCTGGAGTTGCAGCAGGCGACCAGTCAGCAAACAGAGCTGAGTTGGGGAGAGAGAAAGGAGAGCAGTAGACAAGAATAGAGAGGGGTTAGCAAGGAAGCGGGAGAGAAAAGGAGGAAGAGAAGAGGTATGTCTTGAGGAGTTTCCAGAACTTTAGGTGATCAGGCTCAAGACGGAGAGAGGGAAGCACCTGCAGAGGAAAGAGATCTACCCCAAATCTCTGTTTTGAAAATCGGCTCACCCGGACAGAGTTGGAGGAGAATGAACGGAGGGTTCTAGAAGGAGAGTATTTAGGGAGAGAGAGTTGTAGATAGTCTGGGCTCCGGCCCCAGAAAGCCTTGTGGACTATGCAGAGTGTCTTGAACTTGATCCTTGCAGCCACAGGGAGCCAGTGGAGAGATTTTAGTGCCAGAGAGATGTGGTCTCTGGGCCAAGGAGAAGTCTTGCAGTTCTGTTCTGGGTGAATTGTAGAGGTCAGAGAGTGGAAGTAGGAGGATTGAGAAAGACAGTTGCAATAGTCCAGTCTAGAAAGACCCAGCGCTCCGGAGACGGTAAGCCTCTGGGGAAAGGTTGAATGCCTCTGAGGAGGTGCAGCTGTTAGTGGGATTTTTTTTTAGAGATGTCAGAGATGTGAGAGGAGAGAATGGAATTGAAGATGATGCCTAGGTTTTTTGTCTCACTAGTGGGTGAGGACGTAGGACCAAGGGAGGCTGGCCATAGTGACAGTGGGAAAGTGGAAGTAGGGGTCCCAATGAGGATGATCTGTGTCTTGCTGGAATTGAGGCAGAGATCGTTTGCAGCCAGTACTGCAAACAATCTCTGCCTACGATCTCTGCCTGGTTTGTAGGACTGCAGTCCTACAAACCAGGACTGAATTGTGGACAGTCAGGAATGAGCGAGGAGAAGGAGGCCAAGGATAGCCTGAAAGAGAGCTGTGTGTCATCCAAATAACATTGAAAGTTGGAGATGAAAGCAGAGATCATTATGTATGTGTGCGCTCGTGCGTCATGCCACCCCTGCATATCTCAGTGCCCCACTTGGGCCACCCCAGTCAGTCGGGACACGCCACTGCCACCCCCTCCCTGGACCTGCAGGGAAACGTGGCAAGGAGGCAATTGGTCACCTCCAGAAGGTTGCCTAGTGAGAATCAAAGCCTCTCATGTTAATTTGTGATGATCCAATACAGGGGCGTTGCTAGGGGGGGGGCTAAGGGGGCTATAGCCCCTGATCTTTTGGTTGTAGCCCCGGATAGAATCTCAGGAGCTACAGCCAAAAGACTAGCTAGCCCCCAGTCCCAACAGTTCTGACATCAGCGTAGCCCCGGGTCTTTTCCAGCCCTAGCAACTCCCCTGATCCAATACGTCACCTGGGCGGCTTTTTAAAAGGAACTCTTCTCCCAGCGCACCACATTCCCGTCAGTGGGGTCAAAGGATGTGAGACAGAAGTGTCATTGCACTTCAGGTCGAGGCAGTAGATCTGCCAACTCACCATTAGCAGCAGGTCACACTATAGCCAGCTCCCTCTCACCATTACAGAGGAGAGCTTGGGGCGGAAATTCAAGAGAGTCCTTTGGCTGTTGGCAGTCTTTTCCAGACAGGCCAATATATATTCCACTGTGCAGGCCTCAATAAAGTGAAACATTCTAAATTCAGCCTGTTTTTTTCAATATATTGTCTGCTCAACATAATAAGAAATGTGTTTACTACATTTATTTTCATGCTATTTACCAACATAGTAAATAAAACAGTCTGCTTCATTTTGCCCTAGTGAAATTTTTTTAGACAATATGGATTGAGGCTAAATCAGTTTGCTCCTCATCGCATTACCAAAGCAGCAAAACGGGTGCCACATTCATGTTCTCCCTTTTACGCAGAAGGGTAAAGATGTGATAACCTGGCTACCATTGTGTTACAGCCTTCTTTCCCAGGCAGGTGGAAGCAAGCTGATGTGCTCTTCAAACCCCAGGTTTGTCACGGAGGGAGTGGTCCATGATCCGCAGTCGCTTGAGAGAGAGGTCTGAGGAGTGGTCGAAGAGTACGAAAAGAGGTAGTGGAATTATGTTCCCTGCTGGCATGCACCCGCTCGCCACAAACCCCATCACCACGTCCCCTCCCACGTGCAACCTAAACCACCAAACAAACACACCTGCTGCTTAAGGGATGTTCACTGTAGTGCACCTAAGTGCACGTTTCAACTTCTTCCTACCCTTTTATTTTCAATCTAAACCATTCCGGAATGGTTTCTTTTTTTTTTTTTTAAGGTAGGTGAGCACCGCTCCTGCCCACTTCGAACACTGGACCTGAGAGACCGAGACCAGAGGAGGGATCCGTGGTTGTGCAGATATGAGGCTTTCAAAAGGTAAAAACACTCCAATTGAGGGGATGCTGGGTTGGGTGGGCCGGGAAATGACAGGAACCGGGGTGACTGACGGTACTGGGTGCCGCTGCAAACCAGATCTAGGTTGCAGGGCCGCTGGCACGGATATCAGGCTGGTGGGAGGCGTGACAGCGCAGAAACGGCACATAAAACGAGGGCCCAGGGAGGGGTCAAACTCAACTGGGGAGCCAGATCGAGAACACTCAGCAGAAGGCAACAGGAAAGATGGCAGCACTGTACCCACTCCTGAAGACCAAGTCCATGCAGCCCCGGACAAAGATCAACGTCTACAAGGCAATCATAATACCTACCCTGACGTATGCCTCCCCAGCATGGATGACCTGCCATGAGCGACACCGGAAGAGTCTTCAGATGGTCCAGAACAAAGCCCTGCGGATATCGTCTGGAGCTCCAATCTTCACAAGGATGGCAGACCTTAACAGAGACCTGGACATCGAGATGTTGGACGAACATCTAGCGAAGCTGAGTAAGAACTTCTGCCAAGGACTGGATCAGAACCCGAACCCTCTGATCAGAAGACTCACTGGCACCACTGCAAACCCCTTCGAGCGCTACCCACAGCCCATCACTGCGAAGACCTGGTGAAACCAGCCCTACTGTGAAAAATCCACACAGACCAAGAAGAATCCTAACCCACGACTATACACTCAACCCGAGAAGATGGAGTAATGAGGCTCAAGGCTCGGTATCCAAAAATCACAGCTGATGGATACAAATCTAACAGCAAGAAGAAGAAGCAGCGCCGGAGTGAGCATTGGACTTCACCTCTCCTCAGACACCTGCGCCGACATGCCCCTGCGGCCTCGCCCCTCGACATCTATCGTCACTCCAGACTGGAACTTTTTTGCATCCTTTGGACCGTTAGGTTCCGGCCTGCTTCGCTCCTCTTTGATGACCTCCCCTGGGTCGGGTGAACGGGATTGGTTCTTCGGTGCTCCCGACCTGGTGACGCATGTTGAGGTAAGTGGGGATGAAGTTGAGGTGGTCTGTTGTGCGTCGGGCCGGGAAGGGGAGGCGGTATGGCATGGGCGTAATTTTAGGGGGGGGACAGGGGTGTTTGTCCCCCCCAACTTTCATGGCACACCAGTTTGTCCCCATGCATTTGATGGGGCACACCTTTTCTTCAGATGTCATGTCCCCCCCAACATTCTCAGCAAAGTTACTCCACGTTGGTTTTTGTTTGGCAATCAGCCTGTTATTTTTGGTAGTGGAGGAGGGGGGTGGAGTGCTGTGGGAGATGAAGACAGGGATTGGATTGTGTTGGTTTGCACTGCTTGATTGCTAAGGGGATTATTTGCTGTTTCAAGGATTCTAGTTGTGTTTATGTGGTTTCTGGGGCATTTTTCAGGGGTATGGGGGCTGGAGTTCTTCATTTCCCGACCTGAGGTTCATTTTTTTCCAACAGGGATATTGTTTGTGGGTTGGCAGAAAAAGCGTCAAAGCATGGACTCGGCAAGATTAGCGACTGTAATCCCCCTGCTGCAGGGCAGGAATTTGGATAATGTCCTCACCACGCTGACTTGGGGGTGTGGGGGATATGCGGGGGCTCGGACGCGCTCAGGAGCAGGTTGTGCTGCCGGCACAGCCACAGTGAAGAAATGTCGCCCCTAGGGCAGCTTTTACCCCCACCCAAGAAGCGAAAGGGGTGCACTAAGGGTGGAGCACGACCTCCGGTAGAGAGGCGGCTGGAGGCCTAATCCCCAATCAACTTGTCTGTAAGACATGGAGATGGGAGATCTGAGGTTTCAGGCTTGGGGCGTGCTACGGGGGAAGTGGGCCAGCAGACCAACCAGGGGGAGCCCAGAGTCTCAATGCCAGTCGCGGCATCGCCCTCAGTGCAGGGAGGACCACCGGTGGGCACAGGGAGGCACAGGTCGCACAACTGGGGCCTATAGGCGTGTCAGTGGGATGGATGTGTTCAGGCCAGATTTCTAACACATTTTCAAATGAGGGCAATGGTGGCCGAATAGTGTGCCCGCCCCCACAGTGTTATGTGGGGAGCAAATGAGTGGCAAGGTGTTGGCAGTGTTTGGTGGGCACAGCCTACGGGACCTTCGGGTGGTTTAGGTTTTTGGCTGGTGTAGGGAAATCAAGCGGTATAGTTAGAGGGACAGCAACAGCAAGCTGGTGTGTCCCCAGGAAGTTACACACTGCAGCCCGCATTAAGGCTGCCTTGGCTGGTAGGCTTCCAAACCCAGTGGCAGAAGCGGAAAGGCAGGTCAGGGGCGTCCGCTGGTGTGGTTCTGGGGGCAGGTTTACAGGGAATGTCAACCAGTTCAGGCAGCATCCGGCCTGGAACTGCATGGGTTTCATGAGGTTCGGTAGCTGTTGGGACACACATGATTGCAGGTGGAATGAATATGCCAGCCGCTGGTAGTTCAGCGGGGGGGGGGGGGGGTGAAGGCACTCCTGTGCAGGCTTCCACTCCTGTGCAGGTGAGTGTATCAGGTATGTCTCAGGACACAAAGGAAAAGATTTGGAAGGATAAATACGTGGACATGGGTTTCACAATTGTTTCTGCAATATTGCTGGAGAGATTACCTGACCTTCACCAGAAATTGTTAATCTTTAATCACCTGGTGATGTTCATCTATCAGGAGTGTGTGTTTGTGGCTTGATTGGCGTAAGACAAAAGGTTCAGAAGTGCCTGGGCAGGCAATGCTCAGAAAGACAGGGGGACTAAGGCAATGGACCTGTGGGCTAGCTGCACTGCCGCATCTCGGCCCTCAACAAGGGTTTTGTGTGCTCCCCATTTGGGATAGTACCCAAGAAGGAAGTGGGCAAATTCAAGTTGACCCATAATTTATCTTTCCCAAAAGGGGTCATCCGTGAATGATGCCATTGATGAGGAATTGTGTTCTGTGAGGTACGCTTCCTTCGATGGAGCGCTCGCCCAGTTACAGCAGCTGGAAAAGGGGGCATTACTGGCAAAATTGGACATCGAATCTGCCTTTCGGCTGCTCCCAGTGCACAGCCACGACTACCATCTGTTGGGCTTCCAGGCAGGGGGTGCTGACTATTTTGACAGGTGCATGCCAATGCGGTGCTCCATCTCTTGCGGTTATTTTGAGACCTTCTGCACGTTCCTGGAATGGGCTAGGAAGAGGGAGTGCAGGGAGCTAGAATGCTTCATTACTTAGATGATTTCCTGTTTGTGGGAAAACAGGGTACGGACCAGTGTGGCAAAGCACTACAGGCTTTTCAGAGGGTAGCGGATATGCTGGGGGTCCCCCCAGGTGGCTCGGAAGATGGAGGGCCAAACCATGCTGCTTAGCTTTCTAGGGATTGAGATAGATTCGGAGCATGAATTTAGGGATGCGGTAGCCACTTGTTTGATGGCCAAAAAAGTGATGTTGGGCCAGCTACAAAATCTGGTGAGACAACTTAACTTTGCCCTGCAGATAATTCCAATGGGTGGACCCTTTTCACGAGCAATCACCGGGTCTATGTCAGGGTTGACCAAGAAGCACCACCACACTAGGTTATTGAAGCAGGTGAAGGGGGACTTGATGATTTGGGACACCTTCTTGTTTGGATTTTAACAGCGTCCAGGTGTGGCCCATGGAGGTGGTTACCAGTGAGCAATTGGTTTTGTACACCGATGCTGCGGGAAGGGTAGGTTTGGGCTCATCTAGGTTAACAAGTGGTGTGGTCAACTATAGCCCCCAAAATGGGTAGACAACGCCTAACCCGGGACGTCACCTTCTTGGAGCTGTTTCTGGTTGTCGTAGCATTGTCTCTATGGGGTGAATAATTTAGGGGCAGGAATGTTCTGTTCTGGTCCAATAGCATGTCTGTGGTGTGCGTCATTAATAATCAGAGGGCCACATGTCGAATGGTGCTGAGATTGCTGAAATGGTTTATGCCGGTGTGTCGACGTGAGAATGTGCGTTTTCAGGCTAAACACATACCTGGTATTAATAACAATACTGTTAGGTAATATTTTCATAGTTGTGATAAATCTTGCTGACCTGTGTCAATCCCAGAACTTTTTGCTTGGACTTGGTGATTATTTTCCCTTCTCCCTAGGTGAGGGGGAATCTTTTTCCCCTATCACCTAGCACTTTGCTCTTTATATGGGTGACCTTTTTATGTCTCTCCATAGTGTATGATTGGAGTTATAGTTTTCTATAACTTTTGGGCTTAGTCTAGGTTGCCCCTTTGGGCTTCCCAGTTAATTTCTCTTTAATGTTCTTGGATGAACTACTGTTTCCAAGGGGTAGAGAGGGAATGTCAACCCATTAACAATTTATATAGTGAGCCAGCACACCCCACCTTATGTGTGTTTTTGGTGGATACAGTGTATTCCCTTTCTCACTTACCTGTAATAATGTTGTTACAATTGCAAGTTGGCTGGTGGCAGTGGTTTTACCTTAGTGGCGTTGTAGTCTTATTACCCTCCGGCTGTTAAATCAGCTAGAATGGTGGGCTCCTTTTTTTGCCAGTTTTAAGTTTCCTTGTTGTTTCTGAGGTATGCCCATGCCATTCTAGGCAGAAAAAACCTTGGTGGGCGTTTTTTCTTCGGCAGTAGTTCTTTGTATTCCCCACCTAGGCCCCAGACTGTCTGAGAAGGAAGGAAGGGAGGGAGGAGTCCAAAGCTATGCAGCCCTTTGTCTTTCACCTTGCCTGAAAGGAAACCACCCTCAGTGGGGGGCTGGCTGTCCTGATTTTACAGCCAAACCACCCCTTTCTCTAAACTGTAGGGAGAGTTTGCAGAAGTTGTGCTGTAGTTCCTGTTAAATACTCCAATCCTAGAATCTGCGGAGCCGGGTGTAACTCTTCCTTCCAATTGACCTGGGGGTCCTGAATGCAATGACTTGTACCCAGAAGTTAGCGAGATTCACTAGTCTTGAGAAGACCTGCAAAACAAGCCATCCCTATATGTGCTGTGACCTTGCTGGGCTGCACAACGCGAATACCCTGGGACTTCAAGCCCGAGTGCTGTGCATGGTCTTCCAAAGTCTGAATCCAGCTGAAACTTTGGTGGATTCCTAATGGACCTCCAGAGACATGAATTTAATCCCTAAAGTCCCCTCACCAGAGTGCAGGACCGTGAGAGTGAAGAGAATTCGAACAGCGCTATTTGTTCTTTATCTGGCTTCTGTAAAAGGGCGCCAAATCCACAGAGTTGCGAGAATCCATGAACAAACCTTGGCTGGAAGCCTCCTCTGATGACCGCTGATGCAAGTTCTCATCCACTGTCCAGTTCTTTCATCTTCAGACCAAGAATCCAGGGACTGGGTCCTGTGCTGCTGCATTCTGAAGGTATGCACTCCGAAGCTCTTCTTTTCTCTTAAGGTACTGTGTTGGCTTAGGCAATACTTACCTTAAGTCTTGTGTGAATCCTGTGAGGCTGAGTGGGTGATTTGTGTGGTTGGGAGTTCGCCAATACCACTTTCCCAGGCCTAATGCTGGAAGGGATATAAGGAGCCTTCTTTGAAGTCCCCGGACACTTTTAAATAACTCTGAAGCTAATGCTTACTTGTTAGAGAAGATATCCTCTGGAACACTGACTTTCCTGCAACTGAAACCTATCTCGGCCTGCCTACAGCTGGCTCCTAGACCACTAGGGCCCCTCTTCTGCCTCTGGGAAAACTCATGCTCTAGACTAGGGAAGGACTACAAAAGATAAGTGTCATGATCTCTGCTTCCAAAAGATCAGGGATTGCCCGACTCCCTTGGAAGCAGACCCATAACCCCGGTTCTGAGTGCCAGCCAGTCTCAATTGGGACCTTTTGGACCCTGTCCTGGCGCCAGTGGCACCAGGCTCGTAAAGATGCCCAGTCCCAGCGCTGGAAGCGCCGGGCTCATAATGCTTGGGTGGACTTACCTGCAGCAGACCATGCTGCTTACTTACCTGCCAGTTGAACCCCTGATCCTCTTCTGTTTGGGACTACTTTTCCTGTTGGGTGGGGCAGGAGCCACTCCCTAGGTTCAGAACACTGTAACTCTTCTGGAAAGCAGGAACTCTTTTCTTACCTAGGCGTGGCTGTGGAAGGAGACACCTAAGCACTACAGGAGGCTATTTAAGCCACACCCGATGGATGAATCTTGCTTTGCGTTATTCTGCATTCTGTGCAGCAGAACGCTCATCGTGTCTTCTGCTCTGGGCCTAAGGGAACAAAGGCTTACCATCCTGGAATCCAGTCTTCAGCAGCACCTGTAAAGACAAAGAAAGAACAGGTTAGCACTACGGTCTTCAGTGGCAGCGCATCTCTTACCTGGTCCATCGGCTGTCACCAACGCCTCGCGCTGCATTCCGGCATCTGAAAGACAAAAGCTTACCAGCTCTTCGCACGCTCCGGAGGCCTTCGGCGCTGCATCCCGCATCTGAAAGACAAAAGAAGGTGCGTTTAAAGACATTGGGCAACTTTATTACTCACGTGCCATTACTCCTTCCCATGCCGAATCCAGTGGGTATTCCAGGACCCTTCAGCTTCTCTAAAGCTCCGAACTTGTACCTGCAAGATAAAAGGGACAGTTAGTGCGCATCATGAAGCAGGCTACAAGCGCTTACTTACATGCTTCCAGGCGCTTCTATTCCTCACGCGGGTTCGATCCTCAACTCTCATCAGCCCGCCATCCGCCATCGCCGGAACCCTGCAAAACAAGAGATATCATTACAAAAGACTTTTAAGACATTTGAAGTGCCCAGAACTTACCGTTCGTGCAGTTAACGACGGACAGCAGTCCTCTGAGGTCAAGAGGCCTGCACCCTTATCCAGTGAAGAAACTGGTTACGGCACCCTGCCCCGAGGTAGATGGAGAGCTCGGTGTTCACTTACCTAAGGTGAGGGTGTTAACCTTTGGCGTTCTACAGGAGAAGAGAAAGGGAAGAGGAGAGAGGCACCCAATAACCCCAGTTCATTAATCCCATATTTTCTATCTGCAGACATCTTACTCTTCGAGTCAGACATACAGTGCACAGAGGTCCAGCCCAAAGAGCCAACCGTGTGTTACACATCACCTTTGAAGATACGGCATTCACCCAGTCAAGACCGGCGCCTCTGCGGGAATCAGGTGAGCGTTACAATAAGGCTTCTGTCTTGAAAAATATAACAAGTGTAAAAGCACTTAAATGAGTTAGTAGAACTGTAACAACTGTTGGTACAAGCCACTACTATTTAAACAGTGTAACTGTCATTACTGTCATTTTCCTGTAAGAATTTTGGGTGCCGGCCACTGCCATTTTAGCAGTCACAAGTAAAAGTATATAAGTTGCTTTAGTTACTTTGAATAGTGTTCCAAATTCTAAAAAGTAATAATTGTTGGTACAGTTGTATGATTCTTAACTGAATGAGTGCAACAGCTTACCAATAGGGTGTACCTACCTTGAATAACATTGTTTTCTTTTTAAAGTGTACAGACCTAAAACATTCTTGAAGTTAATACTTGTCTTATGAATTGCTTGAAGCCCCTCTTAAAAGTATATGCTTCCTTACTTACCGTGAATAGCGACTGCTCTTCTAAACTTGTAACACTGGTTTGTGCTTTCCGTGAAACTGCTTAGAGCAGTTCTAAAATAGTCATAAGGGTAAATTACTTACCTTGAAATACATTGTGTCTTTCTTAAAGTGTAATTGGGCTTTACTTTCCTTGAATTGCTTAGTGCATTCTAAAATAGTTATTAAATGTTCATACTTTTCATTGAGTAGCTTAAGGCCCCTTTAGAACATATGAGTTACTTTACTTGCTCTGAACTCGGTTCTTAAAAATAATACTGGTACTGTAACTGTATCCATTGAGGAAAGAAGAAATGTACACATGTGCAAGGTATACTTGTAACTGGGTTGGCTTATTAAGTGATTTCTGTAACTGAGTGTCACTGCATGACTGACAGGGTCTAATACCCTTGAAATACTGATTGTATTCTAAAAGTATATCTTACCTGGTTTTACGCCCCAAGAATAGCTGATTGTATTCTTAATACAGTTTTAGGGTAGACCATAAGTACTGAGTTGTTTTTTTTTTAATTGTGTTTATACGATATGTTATAGTACTTAACTACCCAAGATTTATCTTGGCCTACTTGTATTTAAATAAACCCTATATTCTTTTACAATGCATAGTGTTTCACTGTTTCTTTTGACCATATGTATGCTGCAATTTCTCTGTACCAAGCTACAACCCTCTCTTCCTCCTAAAATAAGCCTGGATGCTCCGTCTATGCTACCAAATGTTCTCAGGTGGTACAGCCTTAGACTAAGAGTTGATTCATGTACTGTCTTGGATGTATAGTTTTATGAAGCCCTTAAATGGACTTTACAAAAACTGTACTAACACTGGTGACGTGCGGTGGGATGTGTGTGGATTGGATTACATTGACTATTGAGATAATTTGTGTCCAAAGGAAACCATCCAGTAGGTTTGGTTTAGCTAAAGAAAGTATACTAAATTATATTTACCATTAAAACTAACACTATGCCTACTTTAGGCCCGAGGACTACTCACACTTGTCAATGGAGATCAGGGCCTCATTACGGGTCCGGCGGTAAGCCTACCAGTGCTTCCGGCGGGTTGCCGCCGGACTCGTAACACTTTTCCGGTGCCTGACTTCCCGGTGCCACTGGAATATGACAAGTCCCGGCGGATCGGGAAGTCAGGCGCCAGAAAATGTTAGTCCCCATTCCCATGGCTCCCCATAGGACTGCATGGTAATGGGGACATGGAACAACAGTGCCGGTGCTTCTATGAAAACTCTGCAGGCAGGCGCTGTTACGCCCAGCAGGTCAGACTGGCCGGGTGCAATGATCCCCATCCGAAGAGCTGTAGTGTAGCGGTATGGAAATGGGTGCCGGTACGGTGTGACCGGCACCCATAATTCCAGACCACCACACTTGTATTGAGGCTCCTGGTGTGAATTCTGTAAAGAATTTGGCCTAACTGATAATGGAAGTAAGCTAGATTTAATACAAAGATTGAGGGACAATAAAGTGTTATGCCCCCCCATTTATGTGCTGCCTCAGATGTATGGTTTTATGAAACCCTTAGTTGGACTTTAGAAAAACTGTCCTAACAAATGCAGTGGATGCTTTATCCAATTTAAACCTGCAGTAGTTCTGGCGATGATTACCAACAGCGGGCTATACAAGGACTCCTTTTCCCGTGACACTCTGGGGGCTTGGTGCCCAGAGTTAGCCTCCCTGGTTGAGGGATCCCTGTCCAGGAAAACTAAGCTGCCTGGTGAGAAATCATTCAGACAGTTCAGGGTTTTTTGCTGGGCATTGGGTCTGTCTGATTTGTTTCACAGGGATACATCATTTTATTTTTTGGCCACCTTTGGGCTTTAGGAGTATCTTGGGGGGAGGCTAGGATGAGTGTCAGCAATTGGATTTTTTGCGTGGTTGCAGCGGAGAGCGAACCCGTCTACCGACTTTGCGGTGAGAAAAGCTCTGGCGGGTTGGAAAAGGTTGGGTTGCACAGGGATACCAGACGCTCATTGGAACACGCAAAATTGATCTCTTTGGTGCAGCCATTGGGAGGGATTTGCAGGGACACGTTTGACACAGCGCTGTTTAGGGGAGCCTTCGTCACTGCTTTCAGGGGGTTGGGCGGCTAGTTGTCTCCTCGACGAACGATATGGCGATGGAGTTTGGCACTTGGGGACCTATCCTTAGAAGGGGACGATGGCATTCATCTATGGTTACAGAGATCAAAGACGGATCAGGAGGGGAAGGGGACAGAATCATGCTCTCACCCCACGAAAGAGTAGAAATGTGTTCAGTAATGTCCTTCAGGGCATTGCTCTTGCTCAGGTGGGATCGCTGCAGCCCCCTTTTCTAACAGGTATTGCTCCTGCCTGTCTAGGTTTCAGTTTCAGAAAGTATTTGAGAGTACATTGGAGAGAGTGGGGATCGGGGGGGGGGCGGATTTGCCTCTCATTCCTTTTGGATTGGTGCAGCCACTACAGCCACTTGGTGTGGGTTGAGAGAAGGTCAGATTAAAGCAAGTGGGCAATGGAGGTCCAGCGCTTACAAGGGTTACATTCAACCTCACTTGTTATGTTAATGAGGTTGTGGGGATGGGTGAGCTTTTAGGGGCATCTGTTTCTGCATTGTACTGACATGTGTTATGCTGACGGTTAACATGCTTTCTTTGTGTGTCCTTTGCATAGGAAAGGATGGCGCGGCAAGTAATTTGAGTGGTCGGTCACTATTTCATCCCGAGGATGGAGCGGAGGGTGCGTGACCACCCTGTTTTTTTTGTCGAACACAGCCGCAGCCATTTATTGGATTGGGGGCCGGGAGCACCCACTGTTGGGGGCCAATGTAGAAAAAGGGGAATGCCAATCCCAGGCCTGGTAATCCTGCACATTGGGGCAATGACCCGGTCCTGCTTGGCAGGAGGACTCTGAGGGAATACTTGTCTCTCTTCACGTGGTTGGGCCGGTTCTGCACAGGGGCGAGGCTCGCTTGGTCTCAGATAAGCCTACGGTCTAACTGGGGGTTGTCCCAGCCCTATGCGTCCATTGAACATTTCCGCCAGACTTGGCTCAGTTGGCAGCATGCCTGTGGACATCTTCAAATTGTAAGGAACGGCCTGGTGATGGGCCGGGAGTCTTTCATCATGATGAGGTGCACCTATCATGATGCTCCAAATTTTAAGACATCATGGCATGTGGGGGTGTCACAGACCAGGGGGTACGCGCCCTTGTGGCACGTGGGGGCGAGGGCCATGGGGACACTGAGCTGCAGCTTCCAAGGTACCTTCGGCCTGAACGGTGCTGTGGCGAGGACAAAGAACGCCCCACCATAAAGAATGGAGTGGCTACTGGGTAGGGCCTCACTGGGATTGATTGATATTTTATTTCTATCACGCTCGTACACAAGTGTTTCAGAGCACGACAAGGCAAGGGAGGGGGAGCAGGGGAGAACAAAACAGCGATCTTACTAGGCCCAGTGACATTGAGAACGCGCAAGTGCATGGGAGAGGGGGGAGGGGAAAAGTGCATGGAAGGGGGGAGAGGTGGAAAGTGCGAAGCAGAGGAGAAACAGATAAATAACAATAAATAAATAATAAAGGCAACAAACAGTGGTAATGCAGCCAGCAATTTGCAAGTGCTACGTTTAAGGCAGCAGACAGGGTAGGTCTGATAAGTACAAGGGGTGGCCTGGAGGCAGTGCGGGAGGGTGGCAGGATGAGCAGGTACCTGGGCCCAAAAGACAGAGGGTGGCCAGGTGCACGGTGCCAAGAGAGAACAGATCAGCAGGGGAGAGAGGGAGCGAAGGCAGAAGAAAAGAGGATGTTCTTGAGGTGCTTCCGGAGATGGTTCTCCTCAAGTTTTAGAGTGGCAGGGAGGCTGTTCCAGAGGGAGGCCCCAGCCGAAGACCGATCTACCCCCAGGTCGTTTCTTAGAAAAACGACTGACCCAGAGTGAGTTGGAGGTAGAGGAGCGAAGAGCTTGAGAAGGGAGAAATTTGCAGAGGGATAGCTGAAGGTATTTTGGACCCAGGCTCCAGAAAGCCTTGTGGACAATGCAGAGGGTTTTGAATTTAATACCCAATACAGAGGATTTTGAATGGGATGGGCCTGGAGGGGGCGAGATCAGGAGGGCCAGTGCCAATGGTGGTGCATGCACAACATGAGACACAATTAGGTCATACCTGTCTACGTTTGAACATCAAAAACCCTGAGAATTATCCCCGCCCATAGCCATACAAGACTCTGCCCAGTTACGCAAGACTCTGCCGGCGTGCCAAAAGGGGAAGCTATATTGAATGTGTGACCGGCTATGTGCACAAAACTGCATCAATTCAACTATCCCCTCAAAAAACGCATTTACCATTTTTACAGGGTCCTTTTGCATTTGGAAGCATTACACTACCCAGTCATTTCACACTGGCATTCATCTTGTTATGCAGGACGTAAACAAAATGCCTCATAAAGGGTAAAAACATAGTTTTCATGGCAATCAAGCAGAGATAGCACAGACTCAGACTCGTATGCATTGTTAGTCTGGTATTTACTTTAGCATAGATGCAGATTATGTGGCTTTTCAATGCTAAGCAGCCCATCTCCATGAGCTGTGGCTTGATAGCGAAATGGACCATTCCCACACACGTGTCTGCTAATGCTTGCAATACGACGTGCCAAGTGGGTTACTTAAAAGAAAGAGAATGAGGGGGAAATGTCTGCAGGCTGTATAGTCCTGCTGAGACATCGCTAACATTTTAGTAAGCCCTTTATTTATTATTTATTAACATTTCGAAAGCGCTCAACAGTCCGAAGGCATCGTGGCGCTGTTAGAAGACAACATGCTTAGCTGCATAGTACATTCTTAGTTACATGGATGGGGAGGGGGAAGAAGGGGCAGGTGCGAGGCTGGGAGGGAGGTCTCCGCTCTGAGTGTGTTGGGTAGGGCATTCCATAGTTTGGGTGCTATAGGTGGGAAACCAATCCCAATCGCGTTGGCCCTTTTGCTTGATCAGTACTTCCTTAGCGGGAACAAATAAAAGTAACCCTTAATAAGAAAATCACAAACAATTTAAAAAAACACCCTTTTCAGGGATGGAGGTGCTGCAAGTGCCACCATAGCGGCTTCAATGTTGACTGCTCCAGCTCTTCCGAGCCTCAGAGCAGCAGCAACTCTGGGCCTGCTGCGAAAACCCAGAGACTCCAAGCTCTTGCTCGGAGCCCTGGGGAAGAGGTGAAAACCCTGAGTCTCCCGGATAAACCCAGAGGTTAGGGCAGGTATGAAGTAGGTTGGGTGACCAGATTGAAAAAGGAAAAAACGGGGATCGGGCAACTAACATAAAAGTAGGACTAACGCTTGAAAGTGGCCGTGAAGGCACTACACTTCAGTAGCGGTTGGAGAAGGGCGTTTAAGTGTTACTGTTCAAATAAACACATTATAATTAATGTATCTAATTTATCACCAACTAATACTATCTTAAGTTGTAAATGCAGCATTTCTTCTGTGCGAGATTGTGCATTCCTGCCTGCCAGCTATGAAGACCGACTACCAAAAACCGGGACCACTGCAGTTTCCAGTGGCAACATAACCTTCAGAAACGGGGACAGAGCACCAAAAACCGGGACAGGCCCTGGAAAACCAGGACGTCTGGTCACCCTAAATTAGGTCAAAATGACCTTGACAGCCGCTGTGCGGGTTACAGTGTGGGCGGACAATAAGGATCACCTTTTCTACTCTGTAGTGTTTATGCTAGAAAATAACGTTACTTGTAACTTTTACAGCGTGGCATGCATATATATGGCTGGGAGAAGACGGCACTACAGCAGGCCGGTTCCCACTCAAGCAAAAACTCCCCACGGGGATCAACGCGGCAATCGAGCACGCGGGCACGCTGCAACTAGCCGGGTGCTAGTGAACTCCCTGCACCATTTCACCAAGAGCTGTGCATTGTTTGCGTTTCCCAAATTAACTATTTTGTAATACCATTTGACTGCACTCACTTTTTCCAAGAACACGGTTTTATTTATATCCCGCGCCTCGCTTTTGCATCCAAGGCCTTTTCTTAGTTGCAAAACGTAAACGATTCATATTTTTAAAAAAATAAATTATGTTGTTTGGACCTTAACTTTGTTAAGTCTTGGATGTACTGTGAGAAGACTGGCACTTGCCAACCGCCGCACCCATGTGCAGGGCAGTCTTGCACACTGCCGGGCTACCCAACGGTGAGCCAACTGGTACTTAATGGGGGAGGGGCAATGCTTTAAAACGGAGATTAAAAATCGAGTGGGGTGCTCTAATGCAATGATGCAATAACTGGCGCGAGGCCAACCTAAAAGGCATCTGGCTCAGCCTCAAATGCCAAGTAATAAATTGACCTTTAAAAGAGGTCGAACCTTTGTAATTAAAGGACTAACCTAACAGACTAAATCGTTTTCATGCGTGTAATTAAAGGGAGTAAATGCTATTTGAAAAGTTGTATTGAAATATAATTATTCTGCTGTCAAAATTATTGACCAAAATAAATATACTCAAGTGTAAACAAAAACATCATCTAAAGTCAACATTGGTCAATGCATCAGGCAGTCTCGCAGGTGTTTTGAAGGAACTCCATGATTGCTATGTACTGATTACAATCATTGCGTTGCAAAACTCAATGTGTTCTCTTATAATTTCCTTTATGTGTTTGAAAACTATCTAATTCCAAATGTCTCTAACTGATGCTGTAAAGAATAGCAGTGTTGTCACTCATCTTTTTATATGGAAATCACCCCCTTCTCAGCGGTGTGGGGGGAGTTCATGGGCGGTAACTGCCTGCCAACCATCGTCCAGGCAGGTCCTGGCGAAGCAAGGGCCTCGACGAGGGATGGGGGCTGTTACCGGTCATGTCCCCTTCCCCTGACAAGGGGGTGATAGCCATTCACATACCGGGTTTCTTCCAGGGTGCAACGTTTTTTTTTTTCGGGAGATGAGCTCCGTGCATGTTACGCGTGCGCAAGCCCATTCTCCCCAAAAAAGAAAGATGGCCACCGCCATGGGAGAAGCCACTCAGTCCCTTTTCCATTTCCATGGTGGCTGGAGGTGGGAGGAGCGCCAGTACTGAAGCATAAAGTTCCAATCCAGCAGGTAAGTGGGGACAGAGGGGGAGGAGGTGGTCAAGGGGTTAGGTTTGTTTTTGGGGCTGAGAATGGGGACGTAGGGAGGCAACAGGGAGAGGTTTCCTGTTGCCTCGCCACAATAAAAATGGCACCACCCGGGGAAAGGGCTTGGTTGCCTGGAAACAGCAGGTGGTACACAGTGTGTTCTCGCCCGCTGTTCCAGCCACTTGATTGGCTGAGCACCCTTCGCCCGGTGTGAATGTACATTACTGCAGGAAAGAAATCTGGTACAGGAAGTCAGTTCGGAGAGCCATGGATGAGGCACTTGCTCAGGGGCAATATTGGGAGACTGCAAGGGTGGAGCCTTGGCTAGCCCCAGCCCACTTAAAGCCCTGGGGAGAGGGGTTGTCTTACCTCTATTTATAAGCAGCAGGATATTTTCTTTTGGAAGCTCAACTGGAGCATTATAGGTCCCTGAATACTCTTCCAGCTGGATCCTCACAGAGGAAAGGATGGGGGTGGGGCAGGAAGGCCGTGAAAGGAAAGAGAGGGGAGTGGGTAGGGCAAAATAAACAAAGGGCAATTGAGCAGGGAGCGCGTGATTGGTAATGCAAGGAAGGAAGAGGAGAATGTGCAAAGGGAAAACAAGAGACGAGAACGCAAATGTGTGAGGAGAAAGTCTGCAAGCTATAAGAGAAATGTGATGGGAAAAGAGGGAAACTTGGAGTGTGGGGGAAATAGGAGAATGCTGAGCAGGATGTTTTAATGGCTAGTTCAGATGGTAGAGACAGAAATGTTTGAGGCGAAGGGATAAAAAGGGGCATGGTGTATGCGTACGGTGTGCTAACAGGGTAACAGGCTGGGCAGCATAGTGTGTGAGGGGAAGTGAAGTAGTATGAGGCGGGGCAGTAGGGGGAACGGAGTGCTACAGGGGGGTGTGTGCGAGGGCAACAGGAGAGAAAGGAGAGCTTGTACTGTGCAAGGGAAAACAGAGAAGTGGTGTCTAGGATAAGGAGAGATGGGGCTATGGTGCATGGAGTTAAGTGTAAGACAGTAATGCTATGAGAGGAATGAAAGCGTGCAAATGTCTGGGACGGCTGAAGATGTGTCGGGGCTCATGGGGGCCCACTTCAACATGATGTGTGGGGGCCCCCAGCTTACAGCTGGCACAAACAGTATGAGGTACCTTGGGGTGCTTACATTATAATGGAGGCAGCAGAACGCGGGAGGCGTTAAAAGCTGCGGATTATCACAGGACAGGCCACGGGGGGCCAAACACTAACTAAAAAGGCAGCAAGGTCATAAGAACTTTGATGATACTGCGAGGGGCCTAGGTGAGGGCTTGAGGGCACCAGAAACCGCAGCCTGTAACGTGTGGGTGCGCTGCAAAGCGCACATAAACAGGGTAATTCATAGATTTCAGCACAGAGGCAGCAGCGCCTTGGGGAGCGGGGTACGTATATTCCAGGGGTGCGCATGGAGAATCACACGCGATAAGCCTTGGGGAGCGGGGTATGTGTATTCCAAGGGGTGCACGCAGAGTATCACACGCGATAGGCCTTGTGCGAGCGGGGTACGTGTATTTCGGGGGTGCGCATGGAGAATCACACGTGATAGGCCTTGTGCGAGTGGGGTACATGTATTTCGGGGGTGCGCGTGGAGAATCACACGCGATAAGCCTTGGGGAGCGGGGTACGTGTATTCCGAGGGGTGCACGCGGAGTATCACATGCAATAGGCCTTGTGCGAGCGGGGTATGTGTATTTCGGGGGTGCACGTGGAGAATCACACGCGATAGGGCTTGTGCGAGCGGGGTACGTGTATTTCAGGGGTGCGTGTGGAGAATCACACGCGATTGGCCTTGTGCGAGCGGGGTACGTGTATTTCGGGGGTGCGCGTGGAGAATCACACGCGATAGGCCTTGTGCGAGCGAGGTACGTGTATTTTGGGGTGCGCGTTTTCGGGAGTCTACTGTTCCAGCAGGGGTGGTCACGCGATAGGCCTTGTGGGAGCGGGGTACGTGTATTTCGGGGGTGCGCGTGGAGAATCACGCGATAGGCCTTGGGAAGCGGGGTACGTGTATTCTGAGGGGTGTGCGTGGAGAATCACACGCGATAGGCCTTGTGCGAGCGGGGTACCTGTATTTTGGGGGTGCGCATGGAGAATCACACGCGATAGGCCTTCTGTGAGCGGGTTACGTGTATTTCGGTGGTGTGCGTGGAGAATCACACGCGATAGGCCTTGTGCGAGCGGGGTACGTGTATTTCGTGGGTGCGCATGGTGAATCACACGCGATAGGCCTTCGGGAACGGGGTACGTGTATTCTGAGGGGTGCGCGTGGAGAATCACATGCGATGGGCCTTTTGCGAGCGGGGTACATGTATTTCAGGGGTGCGCGTGGAGAATCACACGCGATAGGCTTTGTGCGAGCGGGGTATGTGTATTTCGGGGGTGCGCATGGAGAATCACACGCGTTAGGCCTTCGGGAACGGGGTACGTGTATTCTGAGGGGTGCGCGTGGAGAATCACATGCGATAGGACTTGTGCGAGCAGGGTACGTGTATTTCGGGGGTGCGCATGGAGAATCACACGCGATAGGCCTTGTACGACCGGTGTACGTGTAGTTCGTGGGCTGTGTGGGGAGTTGAACGCGCGTTTTCGCTGCCACGGGAGGGGTATGTGTATTCCTGGTGTGCCCCAACGTGAATTGGCAGTGTGTGTCCTCCCAGGTGTGCCCTCTCCCCCCTCCGAAGGCCCTGCAGGCAGCCCACAACACAGGGGACTACCCTGCACCCCTGGCCATGCCCCGCAGGCAGCCCATCCACCCTGGCCAATGCCCCCAGCCAGCCCACATGTCACCATGCACAAGCGAGCACCGACACATGTCCCCCTGCACCCCCACCCACCCAGCAGTGACAGGCACCTGCCAGCAGGCCCCGACTCATGTCCCCCCACCCACTTACCCACCCAGCAGTGACAGGCACCTGCCAGCAGGCCCGACTCATGTCCCTCCACCCACTCACCCAACCAGCAGTGACCGGCACCTGCCAGCAGGCCCCGACTCATATCCCCCCCCCCCATGTCATGACGATCCACAATCATGGGCCTTATGGCCACGCAAATGACACCCCACGCCACCCCAGTCCAAACACACAACCAGGTATTACATCTAGCCCACAATGAAATCCCCATGACATGACACATCCCAAATGGAAAGTATGCACATCAACACATTTCTGTCACACCCAAACAATGGGTCCATGTGATTGAGAAAACACACATTGTGACATGCATGAAACCAAAGAGAGAATACCATACATTGAAGTAGGAAATAAAAATGTATTGAACACAAAAGCAAGGGAATGGAATTAAATAATGAAAAGCTGCATGTATAAACCAAAAATGCATGAAAGCAAAATCCAAATCAATCCAAAAGCACGTGTCCAAAGTGTCAGTCCGGCAAAACAAATCCAAAGTGCAAAAACAAGAAAAAACCATTGATCCATGGAAAAAAAAAAATAAGAAGCTAAATCCATTGTCAAACTATTTACAAAGTACAAATCCAGGGTCCATGTGCCCAATCTTTGAAATGAAACCTATAAAAAAAAACTACTTAATGAAGGACTATATACAAAAACGTGGGGCATTGTCCAAGCATCCCAAAATAAATAAAAACAGAAAGGAAACCTAACACTAACTATATACAATGGCGGCGGGCAAGTCCTACGGCTCACTCTGTGATGTCACAGGCCAGGGCATCATCAAACTCCATGTTGATGTCCCAGAGGCGGGCCTCTGCCCTGGCCCCGAGGTCTCGCAGGGATGCAGTCATGGCCTGTTCAAACTCCCTGCGAGTTGCCTCGAGGCACTCAGCCTGCCTCAACACCCGGCGCATGGAGAACTCCACCCTGACCATGGTGAGCCGCACCTCTTCCACCCGCCGCCGCTCTGCATCTATCCGCTGGCCCAACCATGCTACACGGAAAACACTCCCATTCCAGGGTCCTCCTGCCCTCCGGCCGATGCCTGCCCCTCTGATGTTGATGGCCCGAGCCATCATCGCTCCCACCTTGAGCCTGCTGCTGCTGTCCATGTGCCCTGCCCGATGATGCCGGCACATCCTCCATCTGCTGGTCTCCAGTTGGTGGGTTGTCCACCCCTGCTGGACCTCCGACTCCCGACTGTGGCAGGGATGGGAGCTCCACCAAGCTGGCTGCGTTGGTCGGGCCAGGTCCACAGGGGGCCCTGGTGGAATCTGGGCCGGAAGACGGCAGGGAGAACGACTGGCGCATAGTCTCCACAGAGGAGCAGAGGGCCGCCAGAGTGCTCGACACATGTAGGAACCCTCCGACCAGGGCCCCTCCCAACTGTGCCACGTTGCCACGCAGCTCTTCGTGATGGCGTGCGTGGTCCCCCCAGGAAGCACGCACGTCATCACGAATGACACGAGTGCGCAACGTGACACCAATCAGGACGGAAGCCATACAGTCAGGGGTCTCCTCGTCCGCAGGTAGTGGAGTGCCAGATGATGTGGGCCTCCCCCAGACCTGCGGACAGGCCTGGGACGGGGCATCCCTGCTGGTGCATGGTGGTGCAGTCACAGGGTCAGGGACAGTGACATGCACAGGCCCCTCCGCGGCGACCTGTGCTGCCTCCTGTCCCTGGCCCTGGACTGCACCACTTGCACCAGTGGTACTACCCCCACCAGGCCCCATGTGCGGCTCAGTAGCGGCCCCCTCCTCCTCTGTGTAGACCACCAACCTGGATGGCTCTGCACCGTCTTCCGCCATTGCAAGCCCCTGTGGGGGCTCACCCTGTCCTTCCACTGCAGCCGTAGTGGCAGACGCGACACCAGTCCCCTCGCTCCCAGATGATGGCAATTCCTGGGAGGGTGGCTGGGCCTTGCGTCGCCGCCCGGTGGAGGCATCCCCGCCGCTCTGCTCCACAGCGCCGTCTCCGCCCTCTTCTTCACTCGACGCTGCGTAGAGGGAGACATAGAACACAAGCATCAGGGTACTGTACAATAGTCCCCTAGACAGGAAGCAATAACACATTAGTGGCACTGTCAAACGTCACTTCCATCCTGTCCCTCCACAGCACATGGGTCAATGCAGGCAACACACATGCAGAAACAGGCACGGTGCATGCAATCAACATCAGCATCCATGTACAAGGGCCTCAATTGACAGAAATGTTGGCTTCAAACTCACATGCATCATGGCTCATACTGATCCCATGCACACACATCACCGGAGGGTCATGCATCAGGGCTTGTACACCACAGACACAGTGGATACAAGGATGACTAGACTGCATAAGTGAATCAACACATCGTCACGGAAATGTGTCATGCATCCATGGCATTTCAAAGTCACACACACGCTACTCAGACACACAGACATGTACACCATACATGTACATGAGAGCACCACCCATCTCTCACACCCCATGCATGTCCAAGAACAGAGACAGGCATGCATTCAGGTGTGCATTCCGTATGCTGCTCCCCATGTTGCATTGGAACACATGCACCATCCATGTGGTTCACGCATGACTGGTCTCACATGCATTACCATGATGTCCCTGCACACACACATCCATACATGGCCTATGTCACACATACAGGCAATTAGCTGACTACCAGCACACTGCAACATGCCCTGTTTTACACAGCAATGCCACTTACCGCTCAACTCCATACGGGTCTGCCTCTGAAGGTTCTGGACGTGGAGCGCTGGGCTTATGCGTTCCAGGACCCTCATCTGGATGTTGGTCAGGCTGACCCGGCACCCCTCTGCATTCTCTGCCTTCAAGAGGCGCTGGGCCTTGTTGAGGGTCCTCGACCTGAAGTGCTTCCGGACGTGTTTGATGTTGCGGGTTGCCACCCCCTCCGCGTTGATGGCAACCACTACGTCCTCCCAGATCCTCTCCCGTCCTTCCTTGTTGGCGCGCGATGGTGTGAAGAGGGCATCATAATGCCCCAGAACTTGCTCCACCAAGGTACCAACTTCCTTATCGGTGGTAGCCCTCTGCCTCTCTGGCTGGGGGTCGCCAGTGGTCTCGGATGGTGTTTGCCCAGACATGGCGACCCCCGAGGCAAGTGTGGGTGGGCAACTGGGTCCTGGGGCTGGGCTGTGGAGCGATGGTATCCCAGTCGGGAGTCTTCTGTTCCAGCAGGGGTGGACACAGCAACTGGACCCCTGCAGATGGTTGACATGCAGGCACCAAATAGCAGTGCACGTGGGCAGCAGGCAGGCAGCAGCAGATGGCAGGTGGGAGCGTGCTCGGGGTTGTGGGGGGCAGGAAAATGGCCTTTTGGGCAGGAACGTGGTCTTCCGTGTGTTGTCGGGTGGCCAGCTTGATACGGAGTGATTTGGCACGTGAAAAAACTGCACGTCAGCGTGTAATTCGAGGAAAGGCCCTTAGCGTGGAAGCGTGTCTGTGACGTAACACGCACAGGCGTTTCCCTCAACATTGGTGCATAGCACGTGATAAAACAACACGTCAGCGTGTGATTTGAGGAAAGTCCCTTAGCGCGTAAGCGCGTCTGTGACGTGACGCGCAAGGGCGTTGCCCTCACCATGGGTGCTTTTTTATTGTACACGTGCAATAACTGCACTTCTGTGTGTCACTGCATGCAATTGGAGGAAAGGGCCTTAGCGCGTACGCACCTAAGTGACGTTGCACGTGTGGGCTGGCTCAAAAGGCATGCGTATGACGCCATTTTCTCGTACATGCTTTTTGTGGAGAGCGAGCGGGTGATTCTTGTACTTCTTGTCGGTTCACACACGATTACTTCACAACGGTTCCAGTTCGTACTCCCTGTTTACTCAGACAGCGTTCAATTCTTCTTTTGGCAGGGGTGTTACCAACGCACACAAGCGTTGTCTTTTTCCAGGCAGACGGTGAGTCGCGCACGTATTTTCCAACTGTGGTTGCCCCCGTGTGTCGCGTACCCCTTCAGAGGTCATTGTAGGCTGCGTGTATCACGCATACGCTTATTTTTGTGTTTCTGGGTGCCACAGAGTAGTGCGAGTTCATTTTTCCACGCACGTGGTCTACCAGTGGTTGCGTGCACGTTTAATATTGTTTTCAGGGTGCCTGTGCGTTGCGTGACCCATCATCTTCCCCCAGGGGTCACAGACAGCCTTGCTAGAGCACTAGGGTACGAATTCCATCTAGTACCCTACCCCTTTCACCCCAATTACCCAGGACAATTATTAACTGCACTCCCATACGCACAAGAACATCAGTGCCATGGTTGGGAAGTCGACCAAGCAGTAAGGGAGGCAAAGGGGGCTGAGCTCAAAGAGGTGTGCGCGGTAGGGGTCGTGGCCAGGATGTGCAGGGTGGCCCAAAAGGCCTGTGTGTGGAGGACCAATCGGGGACACCTATGCACCCCCCCAATGGTTGGGGGAAATGTAGCTGATACCATCCCAGCTCAGCCCTTGTTAAACCGGCCCATACTGTCAACTGAACCGGCACAGGATGACTCGCAGGCTGACTTCCGCGTCACCAAGTCTAAGCCACATGTGGCGGTGAAAGTTGCTGTCACCAGGCCACATGGATCTGGGGCAGCAATGTCACCTGCTGCCCCAAGTAGCCAGGGTGAGGAGGCTGCAGGGGTAGCTGCAGCTCAATCCACCCCAGCTCCGAGTCTCCCAGCCGGGACAGTGTCGGTCCAACTCCATCACACCGAGGTTGGTCCTGCCAACATCACCCTGCAGCCAATGCCTGCAGTGAGACCTTTGGTCATTGTGCCTTTGGAAAATTCCAGTGCCCAGTCCACCTGCGCTTCTGCCCCTACCAACCAGAGCGGCGTAAGCCACTCAGGGTCCGCACCACCTTCCAAGAAGAAGAAGGGTGCTCTTGTAGTACAGGCTGGGACCCCACACACGGCTACACACTCCGGCACGTCAAGGAAGCCTAGTTTCAATGCCTCTGAACTAGATGCACTTGTGGCCTATGTGTTGGCACATAGCCGCGAAATGGTGGTGACTGCAGGGTGCAAGACTACGGCTGCTCAACTTAGGGCCCACTGGCAGACCATCGCGGACTGCATTAGTTCCCTTGGATTCGAGAAGTGCACAGCTGATGATTGCTTTAAGTGGTGGAATGACCTGAAACGCAGAGCAAAGAACAAGCTGGCTTCCAATCATGCCTCTACTCTGGTGACTGGCGGTGGGTCTCCACCAGACGACGACCAACTAACTGAACATGCGTCTGTGGCTGGAGGCTTCATCACAGAGGATCAGATCCGAGGCGTGGGAGACCTACCAGATCTTGAAGCATTGTCCGGTGAGTGCCCATGCATGTGTGTGCAATCCATGTGTATGTTGCTTGGGTGATGTGTTCTGATTGAGTGCCAGGTGAGGCTGTGTAGTCATGACTGGTATGGATCACCCATGTGGTCCCTCCAAACCATTCCCCGGCCTCGGGTTTGGGTATGACAGTATCCCTTCTGACCACAGTTGCCAATTTGCACCAGATTACTGCACTTGCCCTTCAACTGTCATCTTGCAACAACAGTGTTCAAAATGTTTTCCTGTTCATTCAGCCCGATTGTTTTAATCCTTACCATTTTTGCCACGCATTTTATTGACGTACTGCCACAAATGTAACATACTTCTGTCATAGATTACACCCCACAATGGCCCACATGTATTACCTTGTTATGGGAATGATTTAACCATTCAGGCTGATTGAGTAATGGCCTGCACAGAATCATTTTTGGACCCTGTTTGAATGTTGAACATGACTGTTGTCTTCTGTCATGTTGAAGTGACCAACCATTGATGTATCCATCTGCCTGCCATCACTGCATCAGTGAACAGTGGATTTGTTGCAGCGTGTGGCACATGCGTGTTTTGTCACACTATTACGCATGTTTTATCTCATGATGTCCATCTCACATGGATGGGTGACAGTACTTATTTCCTACCATATGGCTGTACTTGTCAAATGTACCATGGCCATGCTACGTGCCATCTGTGTGCTGGCATGTGTCATGTATGTGTATTGGACATTTAGTTATAACTTCACCTTTTGAATTCATCCATGTTAATGAGATCCTGAGTTTTGCCTTCAGGGTTCACAAGATAAGTTTCTTTTCTGTGTTGCTTTCCAAATAAACATTCATTTTTATTTGCGTTTTTTGGATTTTACAACTAATTAAAAAATATAGAGTATCAGACCTAAATCGATGGTAGTCTAAAGATGATTGATCATCAGAGGTAACTCCTATTCCGAGAGGAATGCAGTGATCTATTTCTTGTGTGTATGAACTCAGTTCCTCAGTAGGTAGATGAAAGAGATAAAAAAGATGAAATAAGTGATCCCTTCTGGTTACTGGGATCAAAGTGCAATCTGATGTAGGGATCTCCCTGATCCGTATTGATCTACTCAGGTCGCAAGAGAAGCCGACCGGTTTCAGTGGTATAGGAATAAATGTCACCACTTTCTTCAGGGCTGGAGACACGCACCAATTTTGTTGTGCGGTCTTATTACTTCTTGTTGAAAGAGCTCAGTCTCCAGTATCTAGGAATAGGAGGTCGCCCTATGGGATGCAAAGGGCGGGGTATGGGAGGAAGAGAGAGAAAACAGGGGAGAGTGCCATTAGGAACATATCCCCCATTTGATTCAACAAAGGATAGATATGGAAACTACATCTTACCCAATAGAGCTGTAGGAACTCCCATCTATCAGGGTCCTGGATTCGAGTGGGGTTCTTTCACTATTTCCCAAATCCAAAGGGGTTTATTTATTTGCCCATCTACAGAGAGAATATTCTGTAAGTTTCACATGGAACACTAAAAACACTACTCAAACATAGTGGTGTAATAGCAAAATACATTTAAAATTACAATTTTAAAACTAGCTCACTAAATTTAACAGGTCAGCTCCAAAAGAGGTTGAACTGAGGTACACTCCAATCCAGCTGGGCACCCTCAATCGATTCCCCAGTACTTGGCTATTTGCTGTAGCAAAGAGTGTGTGTAAGTAAATATAAGTAAATCTAAATTTAATTGCAAACGGTGCTCTACATCCCAAGAGGTTTTATCAGATAAGAATACTGGGCATGTAGGGGACCATTCCGTAACATTAGAAGAGTGTCCCCAGGGAGGCGTTTGTCAGTGACCATTCCGTAGTATTCTCTGGGGTGTCGGAAACCCCCCACCAAGCAGAGGTTTGCCAGGGTGGGGGGCGGTGTGGTGGTGATGATGGGCGTAACGGGCGGGGGCGCTGTTACCATGCGAGGCATGCAACAAAGGTGGTCTATAAAAGTCAATGGGCCTCATTACAAATCAGGCGGTCCGGAAATAACGGTGGCAGTAAACCCGCCGCCACCGTTGTTTCCGGACCGCCTGATCCCGACTCCTGCAGGCGGGAGGTGATGTTCCCACCAGGTTTGCTGCCGGGGTTTCCATGATCCCCATTGAGTCCGATGGGACTCAATGGGAATGGGGATTAACACCATTCCGCCTCCCTGATTCCCGGAAAACCGGGGTTGTAATGCCCCGGTAATTCCGGGAATCACGGAGGCGGAATGGTAATACGAGTCCGGTGGTAACCAGGCGGTTTTACCGCCTTGGTTACCGCCAGACTCGTAATGAGGCCCATTGACTTCGTCGCTCAATCCAGACGTGCTCTGGACAGCCCTAGTATGGGCAAATAGAGCAATGCGGGCCTTCGTGATTATAAATAAGGACGTACAAGCTGAACTCAAAAAAGGGTGGAATGTCTCAGCCTTGCTTACCTCCCACTTGCTGAGAGAAACGCAACAGAGCGAAGGCCAGGAGAGGAGCGAAGGCCAGGAGAAAAGGCCAAGCTCCCTCTCTGCAGCTCCGCTGCGAGGGACTCACCAGCTGATCCCTCAGCCATCAGCTGCCTGCACGAAGAGGATCGTGCCATTGGCAGTCGTCGCACACGAGTGCACAGAGATGCCATCAGCACTACAGCGGCGCTCCACACCAGCATCAGCTGGTCGCCCTGCCGCCGCAGCACCGGAGTGCTCATCTGTGCCCCATACAGCCTCCACTGACCCCGAACTACACGGACAGGCCAAGATGGCCGCCGCCGTGGCCACCACAACACCAAGGAATCTCCTAGCCTCCGCCGAGGCCCGCAATTGGTCCCCTGCTCCTGCTCGCCCCTCCCCTCCTGCCTCTAATGGAGGGGGGGCTCACCGGCAGGTGAAGCCGCAGAGGAGCGAAGGCCATGAGAAAAGGCCAAGCTCCCTCTCTGCAGCTCCGCTGCGAGGGACTCACCAGCTGATCCCTCAGCCATCAGCTGCCTGCACGAAGAGGATTGTGCCATTGGCAGTCATCGCACACGAGTGCACAGAGATGCCATCAGCACTACAGCGGCGCTCCACACCAGCATCAGCTGGTCGCCCTGCCGCCGCAGCACCGGAGTGCTCATCTGTGCCCCATACAGCCTCCACTGACCCCAAACTACACGGACAGGCCAAGATGGCCGCCGCCGTGGCCACCACAACACCAAGGAATCTCCTAGCCTCCGCCGAGGCCCACAATTGGTCCCCAGCTCCTGCTCGCCCCTCCCCTCCTGCCTCTAATGGAGGGGGGGCTCACCGCCAGGCGATGCGGATGGTGCCTCCAGGCACGCACAGGCCAACACAAGGTAAGGCCACCAGCCTTCTCGCCTATCAGTCTCACCCACCACGTGTTCCCACCCAGGTCACTGCTATGCGCAACACGCATTGTCAACACAGGAATGCACGACTCCGATCACGCACCCTGCCTAGCATTCCTCTCACCTACACTCCAAACATATGGTACCGGAATACAAGGGTTGGCGTGAGGAGCCAGCCTCTAAGCACCACGCGCTGCTTCACTAAGGCAAACCACAGCACTGATAATGCCACTCACTCGAAGGCAACGCTACGACAGTCTCCCAATGCCCTTACCAACAAACAAAGCCTCATGGATGCCACAAACAATTGTACTTCTATTAACTCTAAATTTGCACCTATGCTAAAGCATAAACCCACTAAACCCACTGGCTCTCCCTTGCCCACCGCCCATGCTGATGCCGCCCCCACTGCTAATCAATGTACTATGTTGCCTAATGCCATGCATACTGCCCATGCTGATGCCGCCGCCAATGCTAATTAATGTACTATGTTGCCTAATGCCATGCATACTGCCCATGCTGATGCCGCCCCCACTGCTAATCAATGTACTATGTTGCCTAATGCCATGCATACTGCCCATGCCGCCCCCATATCCTCCTCTTACTCCACCCCACCTGCCACTACCGAGCGATGCACCACCCCGGCCAGCCCGCCCACCGCCACACCGCTCTCTGCTTACACACTCAGATGTGCACTCATCAATGCCCGATCAATACCCGCACGCGCACTCGACGTCAACGACTTGCTCATCAAGGACGACCTCGACCTCCTCATCCTCACTGAAACCTGGCTCAACGAAACATCAGGCCCAGCCCTATCCCTGGCCATCCCTCCTGGGTACTCCATCTTTAGGAAAGACCGCACCTTGCAGAAAGGTGGAGGCGTTGCCCTCATCGCCAAAGAATCCTTTACCATCAGAGAAGCTGGAGGCTCGCTTGACACTAACTGTGACTACCTCCCTCTAAAAATGTACGCTTCTCCCAACTGCACCATCTCCCTGCATATTGTTTACAGACCCCCAGGCTCATCCCCCGACTTCCAGGACACCCTTATTCACGCTCTGTCCAACAACATCAAAAAAACTTCACAGGTTTTACTCCTGGGCGACCTCAACCTAGGGCTTAACGACCCCAAGGACCACCCGGCGAAATCCCTCAAGAAAGCCCTGTCCAACCTCGGCTTCACACACTCCATCTCTGGGCCCACTCATGTAAAAGGGAGCACCCTCGACTGGATTACTCATCACAACTGCTCCATTCTCATCACTGCCAACACCCCCATCCCTTGGTCGGACCACCACTACATCCAATTCACCCTCGTAACCAGGAAAGTGGCCCTCGCCCCCCCCACCGTGCCCAGCAACCTACGCCAGGAGCTCTCGCCTTCTCACGGCTGAGAATCTAGCACCCTACCTCCTCAACCCTGCCCTCCAGGCCCCCTCCTCTAACAACCCCGAAACCTTAGCTGACACCTTTAAGGACATCATCACGTCAGCCGTTGACACTATTGCTCCACTGACCCTAAAAAACGCAAAAAAAGCCAAACATGCCAACTCATGGTTCTCCAAAGAACTTCGTGAACAACGTGCTCAAAAAAGGACGGCCCTCTCCGCCTGGAAAGCCAGCCCCTCTGAGGCCACCAAACTGAAGTTCAAAACAATCTCCAAATCCTATAAGACTAACATTACCCTAGCGAAGGCCGCCTCCTTCAATACCAGGATCGCTGAAGCCAAGTCAGGGTCCAAGGAATTATTCACCATCTTTAGGGAACTCGAAAAACCATCTGCCCCCCTCCATCAATCATCAAAGATGACAAGTGGTGCAACAGCATTCAGTCGGCCATGCTCGACAAGCTCAACACCCTCCAAACAAAAATCCGCGGCCACCAAAAAGCCCTCTCCAACCTCGTAGCCAAATTGCACGCTAAGAGACCCCTCAGGACCAGCGCCTCCCCGCTATTTGAATTCAAAGATGTCACTGAGCAAGAGGTCATTACCCTGCTCAACTCCATCAAACCCTCCAATTGCAAGGGCGACGCCTGCCCAGCTAGTCTCATCAAAGACTCAGCACCCATCTTAGCCCCCTTCCTCACAGCTTTTATCAATTCCTCCTTCCAGTCAGGCCACGTCCCATCCGGACTCAAGGAAGCTTGGGTGCGCCCGTTCCTTAAAAAAACCCTCTCTGGACCCCGCAGTCCCTGGTAACTACAGACCGATTACCACTGTACCCTTCCTCCTCAAAATCCTGGACAAAGCAGCTTACCTGCAAGTCCAGAAGTTCCTAGAGGATAACCGGCTTCTAGGCCTGCGGCAATCTGGATTCCGCCCACGGCACGGCACCGAGACGGCCCTCCTAGACCTTAAGAATCAAATGGACGATCTTAGAGATGCAGGCAAGCCTGCCCTCCTATTGCTCCTTGATCTATCCGCGGCCTTTGATCTCGTGGACCACAACACTTTGTGCCACCATCTAGCCACCCAAGCCAACTTCTCCCCGAAAGCCTGTCAATGGATCACCTCCTTCCTCAAAGAAAGGGCCATGAAAGTCTTCTCGGAGTCTGCATCCGCCACCCCGAGCCTCCTCACTTGCGGTGTTCCCCAGGGGTCCTGTATAGCTCCAACGCTCTACAACCTCTTCACAAGGCCCCTGTTCTGCATCCTGGACTCCCTCGGCATATCCTACACCAATTACGCGGATGACACACAGGTACTCATCCCACTCACGGGCGACTACCTAGCCGACACCAACACCCTCACCACTATCTACTCCACCATCCAGTCGTGGATGGCAGAAAATTGGCTCTGCCTCAACAGTGACAAAACTGAACTCCTCCTCATCGGATCACCGTTCACATTGGGCAATCTTGGAGACCAGTACTCATCCTTCACCATCGACAACATTCCTATCAAGGTCTCAAACTATGTAAAGACCCTCGGAGTCTATCTCGGCTCCGACCTCTCAATGGATAGACAGGTCAATGCTATCGCCACCTCCTCAGCCTACTACGCTAAAATCCTCAATGCGGCTAGACCCTTCCTGGCCCGCCACAATTGTCTCACCATTGCCAGGGCAATTATTGGGTCAAGGCTAGATTATTGCAATGCCCTCCTCACTGGGACCTCCAGCAAAAACATTGCCAAACTGCAGCTAGCTCAAAACACTGCGTTGAGGGCAGCCACAGGTACCGCCAGAAGAGACCACATCTCTGAAATCAGAAGGCAAGCCCATTGGCTCCCTGTCAAACAGAGAATTGTCTTCAAAACGCTTGCCCTCACCCACAAATGCCTCCATGACCTCGCCCTGCCCTACCTGACCGACAGAATCACCAGGCATACGGCCACCAGACCCTTAAGATCACACTATGTCAACACGATTGTCACACCCACCTCATGAAAGGTGCGAGCTGTAGGCTCCAGCTTCCCCACCCAAGCAGCCACGCACTGGAACGCCCTGCCACCTCACCTAAAACGGATTGAATCACACCTAGCCTTCCGCAAGGCTATTAAAACTAAACTCTTTGTCTGAAAATATATCCATCATGAGGTGGTTCAACAGTTCCTTGCATTTTGTGCCGTTTAACAATGCTTTGCATGTTTGTTCCTTTACCTGCAACCGAGAGCCCACTGGGCACCCCCTGTAAATTGAATCTTCGCATTTTCTGTAACAGCGCCTCGATGCCTTATGGGCTGCAAGCGCGCTTTATAAGTGCAAATAAATAAATAAACAGTCGTTCCGCAGCCGGCATACAAACAACAGAGTTCCGTTCTAAACACTGTGTTTTTATCGCGGTCACATGATTCGCGTCACGTGCCGTCCGCGGGCAACAGACTATACAGGTAGACACCGAAAAGGGACTACTGCATGGCAACCATCTTAGGATGGTGTCAGGAAGCTTACAGGGCTTGTATGAATAAAGCTGTTCACCAATGAAGTATAGAATTTGTTAGGTGAAAACCCTCCACATCCAGATGTCTGTGTAGGTACAGATGAATAATGTAAATAAGATCTCTCGGACCCCGCGTACCACGCTCCCTGTAATGACATGATCTCAGGGAAGTGTTATACTAAATAGAGAACGGAAGGGTAAAGAGGGGGGGCTGTGCACAGGTTGCGGGATGTGATTGTTTCTAAACAGAGATGCACATAATGTGCGCATGCAGCATCATGTAGCTCAAAATACATGCTATGTGTTGGTCGATGTTATATGTGGAAGCAAGGGAATACACATTCTGAGACCCACAACATCAATGATATATGAAAAAGGTATTGGTAGTATGTAAGCAATAAAGAGTAAAAGGTAAAACATTTGACCTTATACAGTTTTACCTCAGTGTACTGAGGGCACTCATCACAGATACTCAGAGATGCATCACACACATATGTCATGAATTCAGCAAGTGCTAACAACACACACGGAGGAAGAAATGATGGTTAGAGAGTTGCAAGCCTTTGCCAGCACATGGATCAGTTTAAACCTTCCACGTCTGTTTTAAGTCTGTATATCCACATCTGCTCGCGTCTAAAGAGCAAATCATGGATATTTCCTCCTCTCGTAGGTATCTTCACTTTTTCCAAAATTGTCCATTGGATATCAGTGGGGCTGTGTTTCTTCTCTATGTAATGTTCTACCATAGGTGCCGTGATCTTCTTGGTTCGTATGCACGAGCGATGTTCAGCCAGTCTTGTTTTTATTGGGCGGGTAGTCATGCCCACATATCTCAGGGCACACGGGCATGTAATCAGGTAGATAACATTTTTGGTATTGCAGTTTGTTATTTCTTTTGTGTCCATGGGTAGCGCCAGCCGATGTCTATAGTTTTTGTTCTGGTGGTACCATGGCAAGCACTACATGACCCGCATTGGGTGTGTCCTGTTGGTTTTTCTTGATTCCAGAGAGTTTCGACAGGTACGTTTTTTTCTTTATAGGTTCCCAATTCAGGTGTACTGGACACGCCACTCACAGGCTAATGTGTGATGCCAGTGCTATCTAGCATGCAGCACATGTGTTGCTTTTCCATCTTGGAGTCCTCAGTGTCTGCTTTTTGCCTCCCCTTCCAACTCATTGACAGTGCGTGCATGCCAGGGTTATTGTCATGTGGGACATGTGTAATTTATGTACTGGATCTCTGCCTCGTCAGGCCTATGTGTGTGTGCTATGGTGCTCATGCCTGTTTCCATTTGTTATCTTTCATGTTTTTGCAGGTGATGAGGCACTTGATGCTGTTGAGGAGGAGGAGGAGATGGTGCAGACCCAGGAGGAATCACAGCCACAACCGGGGACCACTGGAGGACGTGGGGTGGTGGTGGGTGAAAACCCATTTGTCCTACAGACCATGCTGTGCACAGGTGTCTCTGGGTACACCTCCGGAGACCTCTATGAATCAGGTGCTGAATCGGACATGGAGACATATGTGCCGTCGCAGGTGAGTGTTTCTGGCAGGGATGCTGTTCTGTCCAACCCACCTGCACCGGGGGTAGACCCCTCTATGGGGATTTCAGTGTTGGAAAGTCCGCCTGTGGCGGTTACGGATGCAGTGTCACACTCCACAATATTTGCTCCTGTTCCTGGGCCAGCAAATCAAAGGAGGAATGCAGTCCTGCAGCCTCAGGCAGTGCCAGCACAGCAAGGTGCACATTGCCTTGCCCCAAACAGGTGTGGTGCCCACCCGACAACGCGGTGGCCGTGCGCCACCAGGCAATACTGTGTGGGAGAACTCCATGTACAGTATAGCCGCACAACACGGGGCATCGTGTGAAATGATGGCTCAGACAATGGATAGGGTGGCCACTTCCATTCTCCCCCCTGAAAGGCAGATGGAGCTCCAGCAGCAGGCAACAGACTCGACTCCATTTGCCACTCACATAGGGAGGACATGTTGGCATCCAACAGGGACCGACGGGCTGGACTGGAGACTCTGCGCACAGCCATATCTGTAGAGTCACAGGCCCACAGGGCAGCTCTCAGGTTAGAACACAGCTCGCTCGGAGATACTCTGGGTGAACTTGAGGTGTCCCAGAGTACAAGGGCAGAACAGCAGCTGGAGCAGCTGACACGTACACTGTCAGCTGAGCTCCAGACAACCCGTCAGGAGATCCGGGCATCACGAGAGGCCATGCAGGCAGAAATGCGTGCTACCCGTGAGGTGCTGCATGGGGATCTCGGTACCATTATTCTCCAGAATCAAACCTTCCACACCATAACATGCTTACTGCCATGGAGGACCATACCAGAGCTTTGCGTGGTCTTCCTCCCATAGCACGGCCACCTCCTGATGTAGCAGCAGAGGGTGATGACAGCGACAACAGTTCTCCCACTGTAACGTAGCCGTGCAGGCCATGAGCCCATGGAGGGTTTTTATTTTCTCTCAACATCCAAGCATGTGGGTGTTGGGGTGCACCGTGTACCTCATCCCTCCTGGGTGCCCCCCCCCCGGTCCACACATGGCCATTTTTGATTATTTGTTTTAGTTTTATTTTTGTGTGTTGCTTTGTGTGGCTCCCGTAGGCATCCACTGTGTATTCCAGCTGGGCACATGCAGGCTTGTCCTGTCTTTGGGTTAGATGCTTGGGTTCCTGACACACATACCCTTCCTGCTTCCCCTTTCCATGGGCTTGCAAAGGGTGTGACCAAGTGACAGTAACTTACACAGTGAAATTGGGCTCCCATGAGTTGTGTGGCCAGTCTGTAGTCAAAACTGTGTGTAGCTCCCTAGTGGGGATTGTTGTTAGATTCTCCACTGCATGGTGGATTGATATTTGCTTGTGCAACCATGTCTTTATCCTTATATACATGTAGCTTTTTCATGTCTTAACAAGCCCATCTGCTTTGCAGATGCAGTTCATGTTGTATACAGTACACTGACACATTTGCCTGACAGCAACACTCTGCAGTTGGACGGGGTCGATGTGCTGCCTTAGTCAGGTTGTGACACTTGCAATACTTTAATTTTTTGCTGTCATATATTGCCACTGTTTCATCCTGTACTGATGTTTTGTGTTGCTGTTAAGTATTTGTTCATGTGTGCTGTTTCTTATCGATTACTGCGAGCATATTGTCTGTGGCCTGTTTACATTAGGGACAGTGCACTTTGTGACACTTGTGTCATGTGTTGTGCATTCATTCGGTTACTTTCACATTGCATGCCATGCCATGATGTGTTGGGTAGCTGGGATGGGGAGGAGTTGGGTGACATGGCACTATTTTGATGTGGTATTTTGCAAGGGGGCAGTCATTCATGCTGCATGAATGTGTGTCTTTTTGTAACACAGCATTGGGTGTCTTTAAGTAGCTGGGGATGCACACAATGAACTCTCAGGCCGGTATGGTTGTGACAGTTGACTGTCCCTTTTGTCTTCATCATTGATTGTCAGCTGGTATGTGCCAGGGCTGTGTGCACTCCACAGGGGTGAGATTTTAGGTGAAGTAATTTGCCACCAGCTGTGTACGGGCTGCCTCACCACGTGCCTTTTCACCTCCCATGCGCAGCGGCCGTGCATGTAGTTGGGGATGAGGGGGCACCACCATGTCCACCGGCACGCCCCGGTGGGTTGCAACGTTGTGCAGGACACATGCTGCCACTATGATCCTGCACACTACTGGGGGCACATATAGCAGCTGCCCACCAGAGCGGTCAAGGGAGCGAACGTGTGACTTGAGCACTCCGAATGTGCCCTCCACTAAGACCCGGGTTGCAATATGGGCTGTGTTGTATCTTACCTCGGGTGGTGGGGTTCCAAAGTGGTGGGGTTCCAAATTGGTGTCATCATGTAGGTGCTCAGAGGGTAGGCACTGTCCCCTGGGGAGGAGATGATGGCTATCATTAGTGGGGTTTTCACATTACTCAGTATCTGACATGCATGCATGTGCAGAGGCATTTATACTCACCAAAAAGCCATGTGTCGCCATGCTGCCCAGCTTCCAGGTCCCGGTTTAGGGGTGACATTCTGAAAATGAAACTATCATGGCTTGACCCTGGATAATTGACATATACTGAAGTGATGATTCCCTTGGCATCACATACTACCTGCACGTTGAATGCCAGTGCTTGCGGTTTCGAAATATGTGCTCAGTGGCCCTGGGAGGACGTAGAGCCACATGGGTGCAATCAATGGCACCTAGCACTTTGGGGAAGTGTGCCACCCCGTAGAAGTGCTGGACTACGGCCTGCCTTTCTGCAGGTGTTCTGGGCATGCATATGTGCCTGCGGACTGAGGGGCATGCAGTCATGATGGCCAACACCTGGTGTAGGCAGCGTGGCCTGTGACACACCCCCCAATATGGCACTTGTCTGCTGAAATGAACCCATAGCCAAGAAGTGCAGTACATTGAGCACCTTTTCCAATGGGCTCAGTGCTTGCGAGCACAGGGTGGGTGATGCGAGGTCATCCTCCCACTCACTCACCAGGTCTAGGATTATGTGTGGTGGAAACCTGTACCTCCCGTACACCTGGTCATCAGGCATCCCAAAAAGGCTGGTCCTGGGAAAAAATGCAGGGCCTGGCTATCCTCCTCCTCCTGCGGTGTCCCACAACCACTGCTGCGAGGAACGGTATATTCATCGTAGCGTCTGAGTTTGTTTGCGCGCACTTTTATGCTGCGCGGGCCCGCTTACGCCTACTTCCTGCTGGCGTACATCTTTTTTCTGATTAGCGCGTCTTTTTTGGCGCACACCTTTCCCTTGTTTGATTCCATAAATACGTGTTGTTGGTGCACGTGTGGGCTTTGCGAGCATTTACCTCCTGTACTTCCCCCGTAACGCCCACATTTTCACGCGTTGTTCCCCATTCCGCGTGTTACACCCCGTGTTCCGCCCACTTGTCTTGTGTGTGCTGCACTGTGTGCGCTTTCCCTGTGCGCGTAGCGCACGCCGTTTAATGACGTGTGCACCCGCGTGCGCCACCCACGATTTTAGCGCACATCCCAGGATTTACACGCGCACTGAATTCCATGAATCGATGTGCGCGGCTTTGGCACGCGTGGGCTGCAATTTTCACACTTGCGCTCCCCTTTTCAGCGCACATTTATTCCATGAGTCGGCCCGAAAATGTCCTGATAGTGCTGTGTCATAACACTGCCAACATGGGGACAGTTGCTCGGTAACTCCCCCCGCAACCTATCACCCCCAGTCCTTACCCAAACCTTCACCTCTCCCAGAGGCTCAGAGCCCATTTTAACGAAAAGAGTTGAACGGTCCTGGTGCCGCCCCTAGCTAAGGTAAAGGGAGAGGGAATCCGGTGAGGGGGGGGGAAGTGGGGGAATGTGAAATGGACGTATATGAGGGGAATGTGCAAGAGTGAATGATTATGAGGAAAGGGAGAGGAGAGGGAATAGTGAGAGGGGAGAGGTACAGGGTCAGCGTGAAGGGGGATAGAAGGAAACCCGAAGGGAAGTGAGTAAGAGGGCAGGGAGAAGAAATGGGACTGGGAGAAGGGAGCGATGGGTGGATGGGGGGATAACAAGGTTAGGGAGAAAGGGCAAAAAAGGGAGTGTGAAAGAGTACAGAGAAGTCATCGACGTGGGACAGGTTTACAGGGAAATGTGTTAGTGGTGAAAAGACAGAATAAAGGGAATGGGAGCGAAAGAATGGGAACGAGAAGTGGCTGTAGGGCGCCAGATGGATGTTTGCAAACAAGCAAGCAGAGACGAAACAAGCGAGGATCGTGACACTGGAAGATGCGACGGGGTGTGATGGGAAACCGAGATGACGCGGCACGTAATGCAAAAAGGAAGAGGAAACTAAGAGAGAAGGGAGAGAAAGACGCGTGTGCGCGGGAATATGAGAGGGGGCGTAGCCGGTGCGCGAGGGGAAGAAGCAAGACCGTAATGTGTGGGGCAAACATGAACGAAAAGAAACGTGGGTGTATATAGAGGGGAAAGTGCGAGAACAACACGAGACAGCGGCGTGCGTGAGTGAGAGTCGAACATGAGAAGGCAAAGGATAGGCCAACACATAATAACTGTGTGAGAAGGGGCAGGGGGGGGCCATGAGGGGAGTAATGGAAAAAGGTGCGAAGTGTGAACTGCAGCTGATACTAAAGAGGGAAATGTGTATTCCAAGAAGTTCACAAAGGTTATGGGCCTGGACAGAGCCTTATTTACATGCCCCCCCCCTGAGGTGGAAGGCCCAGGGGCATAAAATGGGATGTGGGATTGAAGGGGAAGTGGACATGGGCAGCACCTACCAGGTGCCTGCCTATTAGCACCTATGTGAGTAGGGTGGGCCACCAGGCCCCAGTGACACCAGGCACCCAGACTTCTGGGCGCCCCAGCTGGCGAGAAGGTGACAGTGGCAGTTGACAACCGCCTGTCAAACAGGGAGTCCCTGCCCCTGACAGCCACATCAAAGGCCCCCTCCCATCCAGACGGATGGGGGGGACAAAGGGCCTTTGATGCTTCAAAGGGGACTACCTGCCCTCAGGACAATTTTGGCCCCTGCAGCATCCCTCAGCAGGTGAGAATACGCAAGGGAGCCCGGAGCACAACACTGACGGCAAGTCAATTAACGGGCTAAGGCAGGACCTGCCTCCATAGCAGCGTGACGAGACTGACACCGTCCCAGCTCGATCGGCCCTAAGGCGCTATTTCTCAGCACCTACGCCGGCCGCTTGAGAACACCATCGGCGGCCCTCAATAGTTGCCACGGAAATCCGCTGAGGTGTCCGATTTGGGAGCAACAACCTGGTGCGAGTAAGGAAACGCGGAAACGACGGGCTCCCGCGCCCTACGAAGGAGGGCCCCTCGGCGGGGGCCCCCCTTAATGCAGACTGCCTCACGAGGCACGGTGGTGGGAGGAGTCGCAAGGGGAGGGGGGGCGTGAGCCAAGCATGACTCCACCCTGGAGGCAGGAGGCAGGAGGGGGTGGGTGACGTCATCTCCCGCGCGCCCATTCGCGCCATAAATACACCTGGACAAAGGTTGCGGGGTCTCTCCTTGTCGGCTCCTCGCCAATGGTGCAGCTGTTTTCGTGCCTAGACGAGGAAGGAAGCGGTCCTGGTTGAGTCGTTCCGGTGGTTCCAGTGGGTTCCAGTGAAGGAGTGTCCAGTTCCAGGAGGAAGTGAGGAGGTAAATAATTTGGCGGGTGGGGTGTTTTGCAGTTGGGGAATGCCCTGTTGCGGAGGGCTTCACGGGGGCGGGAGTTCAGGGGGACTAGGTCGGGAGAGTAGTTAAGCACGCAGGGGGGGGTGTTTACAGTGGGATCGCTCAGGGGGAAAGGGGGGTGTTGGCATTATTGGATGTATGTCGGTTTAGTGTGGCAGTAAGGTAGACGCTTTCCTGTTTGACGTTAATTTAATGGTTAAGTGGGGAAATGTTTTGTGGCTGGTGGCTTCGTTGGTTTTGCTACGTTGGGGATCAACTGATACGTGCAGTTATGCAGGTTACATGAAGTCAATTGCTTAGTGGGTCGTGGGAGGCGCGTTGTAATTGATGGGAAAGTAAACGGCAGAGGTGGAAACGGAGGCTAGTGAGGGCACAAGGGTTGCCGTCGTGTAAGTTTTAGGTCAAGTGCGGGCGGGGGAAAACAGTTGGCACGCTCCAGGGCGAAGGGGTGGGTCTTTTGGCTGGGTGACTAACATGTGCATATGGGCCACAGGAGGGAGGGATAATGCGTTGCCCCTTCGTGGGTTGGGTAAGTGTTTATATGTAATCAGCACCATGTAAGGGGCACCATGGGGCGTCAAGGCTAATGGCGGGACGGTATGGGCACCGGGGTCCACTGGTTTTTGTCTGGCCGGGGCAAGGGCAATGCAATGGGAGGTTAGGATTGTCAGGTCAGCAAGAGGAGCGCAACCCGCTTGGGGGGCTTTTCAAGAGGGTCAATTTGGCGCGCCTTCACAGACACAGAGGGGGTTTGTGGCGGGGGCGAAGGGTAATGGGCGCGAACCCTTGCTCGCATTGGGGCCGTGGACCGGGGGTAAAGGGGGGCAAGGGGGTAATCAATGTACTTGTAATGGGATGGAAAGGGACTGCTTGACTACCTCGGGCGCGGGGAAGGCGTTTTGGCATTCTGGGAAAATGAAGTTGTATTTAAGTACGCAAGAGTTTCGCTTTTGGATTCAGGAATGGCATTGTTTTGGGCTTTTGGAAGTTTGGGGCCACGCTTTGGCATGGAGGTTGCTACATCGGGATGTGGCATGTTCAGTGCTCAGAATTCGATGCTTGGCAAGGCTTGGTTGGGGTGCGGTGCGTGGGTCGTTTCATGCCGAAAGTCGGAATACCGTGTTGTTGCTGCGTGGAGTCAAGTTGGTGCGCTCCGCAGCAGGGTTAAAGGAGGGGGAGGTCAAGGAGTTGGGACAAGCCGAAGGGGTAGTGGGCAATGTATAGAAATGTATGCATAGTATATGGTTTAAGAAAGGGAGTTGCTTGAATGCGTCGGGGTATTGGGAATGGGCAGCAAACTCGGGACGTTACGGGCCTAGTGCTTTTGAATGTGCAATTTGGGTAAGGCTTTGGAGTAGGTGGCATTGTGGGGGGCGGGGGGAATGCTGTAGTAGCAGGCATGGCCGACTTGGTTTGGGAAATGTGGGGGCGTTTAGACATGCAACCCCGGGACGGTGCAGGGCTGGTGGGTGTAACGAGATGTTTGGGGAATGCCTGGGGTTGTTGGCATCGTTTTGAGGTGGCCTCGCTTTGCATGTCCGAAATGCCCGATGTTGCCGGGATTGCTTTGGGGGGCACGTATTTATCAGGCGGGACACGCGGTGGGCCACTTGTGGTTGCTGGGCATGCCGTGCGCGGTCGCCAATTGTCGGAATTCGGCAATTGGCTGTATTGTGGGGAGGAGGGCCTGGAGTATGGAGCATTGCTAGGGGCAGCAGGGCTTTTTTGGGCGGGTGGGAACACGATGAACTCGGGTTATGGGCAACTAAGGGGCAACAGAGGGTCTGGGTCGCCGCGTGGGCAATGGCGGCTGTCTGCGAAACGGGGGGCATTGACTAGAGTGATGGGTGCGGCAGAGGGGCCACATGGGGAATGGGGAGTGGAGGCTGGCGGCATGACACAGGGTGAGTAGAGCGGGGGAATTGTGTCCTGTGGGTGGTTTGGGCCGCCGTTTTTGTGTGTGTCGTGCAAGGGGGGGGGTGCGGTGCATTGACTTTGTGTCGTTATGGGGTGTTACAGGGTGAAGATTGCCAAAGGGCGTAAGGTTTGGGGGTAAAGGGGGGTGGTTGCCTCCTGCGGTGTGTCCAGGGAAGGCGTTGTGTTCATTCTGTGGATTGCTTGTGGGCATTGCAGCCGGGGGGTTGGGGCGCGATGGCACGCGACGCGGGCTGGGTCATGGGGGTTGCAGCCTTGGGACTTTGCATGTCCAGTGCTCGGGGTGCGCGTCTTGGGAGGGCTTGGTTGGGTGGCGGCGTGGTGAGTGTGCTCTTGTCTGCTGGGGCACGTGCGGCCGCAGGGGATGCGGCGCGTTGGTCGCTGCGTGCCAAGATGCAGCGGACCGTGTTGTTGTTGGGGGAGTCGGGAATGGTGCGCTCCGCAGCATGGTCGGGGGAATGGAGGGACAACGAGTTGGGGCAGGGCAAAGGGGTGTTGGGGCAAGGAGTGTTGCGGGGTGCATCCATCTTTTGTCTGGGGCGAGCACCATTCAGTTAGGGGTGGGCCTTTTGGAGTGGGATTCAAGGTGGGCATGCGTGGACAGGCGTGGTCCCGCGATGTGATTCGGGCAGCTCTGGTCCCCTGTCTGCGTTGCTGTGAGCCGTGACCCAGTGGCTGGGGTGGTATCTGACTGTGGTTTGATTGGGTGCAAGCGAGGCATGGGTTTTGCAGCGAGTGCTGTGGGACCACCCTTTGGAGGTGTTCGGGTTGGAGTGGAGCGCAATTCTGGCCAGGATGAGGAAGTGCACGGGGTTTGAGCACGTCGGGGTCCGCGTTTCGGGTGCTACGCCAGCACCCCTGGCAAGTAGTATCCCTTGGGTCGGTGGCGGGTTCGGGCGCTCCCGCTGCCGTTGCATGGGGAGATCTCGGGTGGGGCGGTCCATGCCCCCCCCTCGGTGCTGGGTGTTTGCTCGCGTTCTGCTCGGCAGCAGGGAGGGGCGCTGCCGTGCTGGGCACACACACACGATTTGGCGCTTCGTGTCCGAGGGCGCGCAGGGGGGCACATGCAGCAGTGCAGTTTTGGCGCAAAAGGGCGCATGATTCGGGGCAGCTCCGGGGCATGGGGCACATTGTTAGCTGCAGATATGGAATACAGCACATCCGTTGGTACAGTGGTGAAACGTGTCCCAGGTGGCTGTTTGAGAGATCGCAGGAGTTTGGTGCATCTTTCTGAATAGGGGCGTCTACAACAGCATTCCAGGAAGGACTGGGGGAGGTGAGCATAAAGAGGATTGGGAGATGGCAATCGGACAAGTACAAACTCTACATAAGGCCTGAAGGTTTGTAGGATTGGCAGCATCGAGGGTGGAAGGGGGGGGGGGGCTAGGGAAGCCTGGGGTGGCGCAAGGACGTGACAATTCACCAACCCGCAACATTATCTCTCCACAGATCGCAAGTGGGTGTGGGTCATCGGCCACTCATTCGTGGCGCGGGCAGCAAGGGGTGTGGAGAAGGAATACAATGATATGCTTATGGGTTTCGTGCAGACTCAAATGTACTGGGTATCCAAAGGCGGGATGAGATGGGACGATTTGTGGGGGGTGCTGGATGATTGCAGATGGCGCTACGGCCGCCCGGACATAATAGTGATCCACTTGGGGGGAAACGACCTGGTGGCCAGGGGGAGAAGGGGGATATTGGTGGGGATGAGGGCCGGGCTCACCCAAATTGGGAACAGTTTCCGGGGCACAACATTGGCGTGGTCAGAGATCATACCCAAGCAGACTTGGAGGGGGGCACATTCCCAGGGAGGCATTGGGGAATCCAGGCGAAAACTGAATGTAAAACTGGGGAAATTCCTAATCAGCGGGGGCTTTGGATGGGTCAAGCATGCCTTGATCAGTTTGAAAACTTTGGGGAGGACAAGGTGCACTTATCGGAAGTGGGGCTAAGGGTGATGGTGTACAACTTAAAGGATGCCCTGCAGGGGATGGGCTGTAGATGAACTGCCGGGGGAGGCCAGCGGGAGGGGGGGCTAGGGTGGGTGTCTATTTGGGCTTTGTCAAACGAAGGACTGCCTTTGGGGGCCTGAAATGCTCCCCCCCCTAATCTTGGTGGGGGCGGGGGGCCTCCGGTAAGGATACGGAACGGAACGGTCAAGGGAAGACCTCATTCGGCATGCCACTGCCAGGTCAGTTGGCCCTCCTGCAATGGAGCCCGGAGCAAGCAGCAAACAGTCAGGAGGAGCACCAGCAGGGAAGGCCGCGGCACAATTAATCACGCCACCGGTTATAGCCGGAGGGCCTGCGTGCCTGCTGCGGACTGAATAAATGGGGTGAAAGGTACGGGTTGGGAGTATAACTGGGGATTCCTGCACTAAAGGCGACCAGGTGCATGAGGGGGAACTCACTGCGGCCGGTGGCCCGCTGTGAGTCGTGGCAGTGACACCAGTCGCAGCGACTGGTCTCTGGCAGACAAGCCCAGCGGATGTTACCTGGTGTTCCCGTTAGAAAGTACTGGCGGATACCACAAGGGGAACTGCACAGCCATCAGTTTATTAAGAACGGCGCCCAGGAGTATTAGACTCAGGGGAGGCCCACGTTAATGGGGAGGGTTAGGGGGCTTGGAAGACCTTTCCAACTCCAAAGTGAGTGGGGAAAATGGTAAGTGCATTGTTGGAAACTGAAAATTGGAAAGCAACAATGAAGTCAGCAAGGGGGGGGGGATTTGAAAGTTTGCACTGTAAACGGGGATCCGGCAAGTACGTTGGTAACTGAGGGGAAGGGGGGCCCCTGGGAGATTGGGGGAGGATAAGGGGGGGGTTCTAGAGAAGGGGGCCCTTCGTGATTGGCAGCTTAAGGAGATCAAAAGAAACTTGGGGGAGGAAGGGGCTTTGGAGTGCGAGGGGTAGGGACCAGGAGGAGCAGGGGGGATAGTTGGGGAGGACCCCTCTTTAGCGAAAGGCAGGGGAAGAGGATGGGGATAAGAAGCAGGCTGGGCTCTGAGGGATAGGTAGCGCTTGATGGATGGGGCTCTAGAGAACAGGAGGGCGCGACGGGGGCCGGAGGGTATGGGACAACTAAGGCGGAGAGAACTAGGGCAGATAGGGGTCTTGGCGGAAGGGGGGAGAGGGGCTCCCTGGCAGGATGGGCTGGAGGAAGACCTGTTTGGGGAAAGATAATTAACAATGAGTAACAAGCCAACCCTGGGAAACGGGAAGAGGGAATGGGAGCAAATGGGGAAAAGGAGACCGGAACGCATCCTTTAGAAGGAGCCTAAGCGGAAATGGAGAATGGAAAGAAAGTAAATCACGGAATAAGATTGCACTTAAATAGCGTTGGGGAAAGAAAATGAAAAGAAAAATTGCAAAAATAAAGAAATGGCCAAAGGGTAGAGAGGGACTGCTGAGGAAGGGACTGAGCGCCCGCGTCGGGTCCCCCAAGGACCCGGAGGGGCGGGGGGGGGAAAGTTGCTTGGTCTCAGCGCAGAATCCTGAATGTAAACGGAACACCTGTAAGCTAACTCCTGACTTTATGTGTAATAAAGTTTGCTGTGGCAATTTTTCTCCCACTCGTACTACTGGTCTCTGCCTATCATTGGGGTAGATGGGGGTTGGGATGCTTTGGGAGGAGGGTAGCTGGGCAAGAGTGAGAGTCGGAATGTGGAATGAGAGCTGGGGGGGCATTGGGAGCAACAAGGGCTGCCACCGTGCCACCCCACTGAGGGTGTCGGCACTAAGCGCTGGTAACACAAACACATTGGAAGCAGGGCCACACAGAGCAAACCCATTGTTGGGTGACATGGCGGAGGCACAGACATTAATCAAGCTCTAACTTGCCCTATTCACTGTCTTCCTTCCGGGAGCCGCGGAAAAGAAAAGCCAGCACCAACAAAAGGGGAAACCAAGCGGGGAGACACATGGACAGCCAAGGAGGATTAACCTCACCCACACAACGGTGGAAATCCACGGCTGTTGCAGAGAGGCTGGCATTTACCCTCTGAATAACAGCTTTACCCAGGGCAAGGCTCAGACCAGTTCCACAACCCGGGCGGGGTGGAAAAATCAGACGGCTGGAAAATAAAAACAGGGGCCAGCAACGGGCACTCCACAGCCAAAGACAATGGTGCAGGTTGGTGGGTCATTGCTCCCACAAAGGACACTGCAAGTGAAAGCACTGCTGGGCCCTGGGCTCCTGAGTAAAAGCCCACGAACACTGCAAACAAGCAACAGCCAGTGCTGGAACAAGGATGGCGGACACTCTTAATTTAAAAGAAAAGTTGCTGTTGTAATGGTGAAAGGAGGCTGAAGCAGCGCAAGGCATGGACGTGGTCAAAAAGAAGATGGCAGAAATAGCAGCGGGGAATCGGATGCAGATGAAGCAACAGAAGGAGAAGCCGGCGAGGAAGATGACCAGGCGGAAAAAGAAGTGCAGGAGAAGAGAAAAAGGCACCAAGATGTCTGCAGCATGCCAGCCACAGCAGATGTCCACCCAGGCAGAAAAAGAAAAGAAAAAACAGGGACTGTGCAGACTGACTCGGGGCCAATGTTAGAGCAATTTATAAAATGGCATAACAAAGGGGACGCTGGGAAAAAGAAGGAAAGGCACAAGGAAGACTGTAGCAGCTCCATCAGCGAAGGGGAAAGTGCCGACAGGGGTCTGAAACAGAGCGAGGATGACCAATGCCACGTCAGGGCATGGGTCGGGCCCAATAGCAGCAAGGAGACCCCAGGGCTCAAAATTACTAAATTTGGCAGGCGCAAAGCAGGAAAGAATGTGAATAGAAATGTAAACAAGACTATTGCATGGCATATTGAGTGAAAAATTAAGAAGAAAATATGGAGAAAACAATTTATAGAAATCTTCTCCCTCTTGGAGTGCAAAGAATTGGGCTTTGACATTGTAAGGAAAGACAGAAAAGAGAAAGTGAGAGCAAAGAGCCCAAGCATAGAAAAAACCTTTCAGAATTGGGAAGCAGCATTTCAAATATTAACAACAATACTGTTGGAAAAATGTCCAGAAGAAGGCACAGCGTTGATTGCATACCACCACAGGATCCTGGAAATACAGAATACATTTGTGGGGGCATCCTGGCTGAATTATGATAGAGAATTCAGAAAAGAGATACAAAGATTCCCAGACCTGGGGTGGGAGGAAGTGGATCCCAAGCTATATACGTTTTATGTCCTAAAGGTGAACTCATCTCACAATCCACAGAATAATAAAGAGTATGAGTCACAGGGTCATAGAAGGGGGGATACAGGCAGCGCAGCTCACGCAGATACCAAAGAGGCAGTTCACCCCACCATAAGACAAGACACCCCGTTTGGAAACCAGCCCCAGGGGGGCAGAGATCTGCTCAACAGACCTTGGGGTACACAAGCCACCGCAACTCAGGCAGGGCATGGGGGAACACCACCCCTTACTGTTGGAACTTTGGAAAAGGTTCTTGCAGTTGGGGAGAAAAATGTAGGTTCAGACACCAATGTAGCACATGTGGTGGAGAGCATGGCAGTGTCAAATACACCAAGACTCCTGCCGCCAGGCCAGGACCCAAAATCCCAGAGGGAAAAAACGGCCACTGGTTTTAAGATGGGGTGCCTCGACAGTGAAGGTAGATAAGCTTTCAGTAATGTTACAAGACTACCCGTATGTAGCAGCACAAACCTTTTTAGGGCAAGGATTCAAAGAAGGATTTAGAATCCCATTTAATGGACACGGATCCCAGCACATCCCCAACAACTTGAAATCTGTCTCCTCCCTACCTGTAACAATTAGAGAAAAAATGGACAAAGAGCTAGGGTTGGGCAGTATAGAGGGACCATTTGACAGCCCCCCCTTTACAGAATTGTTATGCTCCCCCTGGGGCTAGTACCCACGAAAGGGAAGGGGGAGTTTAGAATGATCCACCACTTGTCTTACCCTCTAGGGAGCTCCTTCAGTGATGGCATCCATGCCACAGAAGCAGCAGTTTCTTACAACATCTTTCAGAATGCAGTTGATTTAGTGAGGTTATCAGGGAGGAATGCACTCATGGCCAAAGCAGACATTCAGTCAAATTTCACGCTGCTGCCCGTCCATGAGAGTGCATACCAGTGGCTCTGTTTTCACTTTGACAAAAGATTTTATTTTGACAAATGCCTCCTCATCGGTTGCGCGATCGCATGTGCATACTTCAAGCAATTAAGCTCCTTTTTGCAATGGACCCTACAAAAAGCAATGCCAGGGGTTAGAGTACTTCACTACTTAGACGATTTCATCTTTACAGGACCAGAGGGGTCCACCCAGTGCAGCTCTACTTTTAATACATTGAGTGAAATAATGGCCTCGTTACGAGTTCCGCTCGCGGGAGAGAAAACAGTGGGCCCAACACAGGTCCTGTCATTCTTAAGGATTGAAATTGATTCCAAAAAGGGGGAATGCCGTTGACCCACAGAAAAAGTAGATTACTTATTAGGGGCAATAAGAAAAATTGCAGGCAAAAACAAAGCAACCCGTTAAGAAATACAGTCACTAGCGGGGAAGTTCAATTTTGCCACGTGGATCCTGCCACAAGCCAGGTGTTTCATAGGAGACTAGAGATGAGAATAAGGGGGGGAAACCAAACAACATCACCACATACAGCTGGGCAAAGAAATACATAAAGATTTAGCAGTATTGGAAACATTCCTTAACAACTTCAATGGGAAAGTTATATGGTGCAAGCCTGTAAATGACACCGCCAAGAGGGCTCTGTTCACTGATGCTGCAGGGGGCAAAGGCTTGGTATATGTTTTGGCAATAAATGGTGCGCAGGCCACTGGCCCTTCCAGCTGGCGAGATCTAGGTTGGACCAAAAACATCACTTTGCTGGAAATATTTCCCATATGGATGGCACTTTACATATAGCGGGACATGCTGATCAATACAGAGCTGGACACGTTGTCTGACAACATGGCAGTGGTGCATGTGCTAAACAAAGGTTCTACATCTTGCACATTGGCGCTAAAGGCATTGAGAGAAATAACAAGACTTAGCCTAAAATGCAACATTGTTATTAATGCACGGCATATTGCCGGTAAGGAAAATAAAGCCGCTGATGCATTGTCCCGTTTTCAGTTCCATACTTTCAGGGCACTAAATCCTCAAGCAGAGGGAAGGATGACGGCTGTACCAGGAGAAGTATGGGCAATCTTGGGTTAAAACAATTACGGGCACAGCATCCCAAAAGGAAAGGACCCCCGGGAAAAGACCCTGCTCATGACCACACTCAAGTCAAAGTCAATGCCCTGGCCCAGAAAACAGCAAAACGATACAGTAAATGCATCAAAGAATTCAGCAAAATAACTAAAATCACCAACATCAAGGAAATCCAAGAAAGCCACGTCAATGACTTCATGCAATGGGCCTTCACACTGAATAAAAAGAAGGCATGGGCATCCTCCCATTTAGAAGCAGTGGCACATTACACCAAACTGGCTGGGGGGGGGATTGACACCATGCATAGCGCATAGACAAGATATGCTTTGAAAGGTTGGTCCAAACTATAAGGGGTAAAAAGAGACACTAGGTGCCCCCTTAATTTCGCTAAATTAAAAATCCTAATTGACAGCTTACAGAAGGTATGCAACAACACCTATGAAGCAGCCCTATTTAAGGCAGCCTTTACACTAAACTACTTTGGGGCTTTTAGAATTAGCGAAATTGCATCCAAAAATACACGTTGAGAGGAGGACCTGGGAAAAGAAACAATGGCCATAAAACCTAGCAGATCTAAGACCGACCAGACGGGAAAAGGGAGAATTATCAACCTTTATTGCATAGAGGAGGCAGAATATTGCCCCATTTGCAACACCAGAGCCTTTCCTGGTAAATGCTCTGGGATGGGTGGCCAACTCCTGACACATTAAAATGGCTCTGCCCATAGCAGATTCCAGTTAAGGTCTGTGCTTATAAAGGCCACAAGGGCAGCGGGATGGGACCCGGCAGAATTTGGCTCCCATTCCTTCAGGATTTGCGCAGCAACTTCTGCCTAGATCGGAGGCCTACTGGAGAAAGCAATAAAAGAGATTGGGGGGTGGAAATCTAAGGTATACAAAAAATAATTTAGGAAATACTTAATCTAACAGACCCCCCCCCCCTCTTCTCGCCATCTCCAGATAGGGGGACCTCCATTAAAAACAGCATGGATTGTGGCCCACTCTTTCATTACAAGGGCCAGCAGATGGCTGGAGGAAACACAGGAAGGCCTGCACTTTCAGAACAGTCACTTACTGGTGGGGCAAGCCGGACATGCGCTGGGGTGACCTGCATGACAAACTTGCCAGCCTACTGTGCCCCACCCCTGGACTTCCTTTTAATTCACCTTGGGGGCAATGACCTGGGTCCAGTTGGGGACAACATCACTACTGACACTCCTCACTCCAGATCATTGCACATTGCTGAAAACAAATGGAGCTCATGCTGTCTGAAATCCTCCCGCGCCAACACTGGAATGGTCCAACAAAGCAATAGAAATTTCAAGGGGTAAATTGCACAAAGCACTGTGCAACTTCTGCACAGTCTCGGGACGCAAGTTCATAAAACACGGGATCACATTGTATAATAAAGCCCTATTTATCAGCAAAGGGGTCCTCCTCTCCGTGGAAGGTATGGACATGTTTACAATGGACATTGGCAGAGAGGGGCTGTACGTAGTGTTCTATTTGGGGGGGGCGGCCCTGAGGGGCCGTGCACGCCCTCAGGGTGGTGGCAGGGATCAGCTTCAAGTTGGCCCTATGTGGGAATAGGTCCCCCGCTCACCTGATCCCTTGTTACCCAAAGGTTGTTTTGGTTTTACATTATGTTTTTGGTTGGTTGGTTTTCTTTTCACATAGCTCCAATACAATAAAGCTTGTGGCCAAAGTATGTCCAATCTATTTTGGTTGTCTGGTCTCATCATTATGGAACTGTCATTAATGTCATCCGTTATGCCCTGCATCGCTCCCCCGCACTAAAACACTTCCAGGCTTATTTACATGGGCCCCCGGAGGTGGAAGGCCCAGGGGCATGAGATGGGAGCTGGGAAGCAGACATGGGCAGCACCTACAAGCTGCCTGCCCATTGGCACCCAGGTGAGTAGGGTGGGCCACCAGGCCCCAATGACAAAGGGGACCCAGACTTCTGGGCGCCCCAGCCGGCGAGAAGGTGAAAGGGGCAGGTGACAACCGCCTGTCAAACAGGTAGTCCCTGACCCTGACAGTCACATGAAAGGCCCCCTCCCATCCGGGCGGATGGGGCAACAAAGGGCATTTGATGCTTCAAAGGGGGCTACCTGCCCTCAGGCCAATTTTGGCCTATATCTGAGTAGGGCAAGGTAGCCCCTGCAGCGTCCCTTTCTCACAGCATTGCAGGATAGTGCGCACTGCGTGCCCTTCTCTCCAAAGAGGAGAAAAATAAAACAACCCCCCCCCCTCCTTTCAAGTAGAGCAGGCCTGTGTAGCACTTCTAGTAAGCAACATTAGGCAAAATCACAGCTCAGGTAAAAGTAGAGCAGGTACCTATACAAAAGATTTTTAAAAAATCACAGAAATGCTGAAAGAAAGTAGCTAACACACGCCTCGCAAGAGGCAACTAAATCACAATTTGCAGGGGGGGCGAACAAAAGGTGAGTATGTATGAAAGTGGAAGTCCAATTATCCATCAATAAGGAGGGAAAGGCAGAAAACAACCAAAAAGGCAAACCCCTCACAAACAAGGAAAATATAAAGACAAAATAAACTGACCAGAAGGAGAAAGCCAATTGCTAAATATCTACTAACGCCTCGCAACAGGAAAATAAATAATAAAGTCATGGTGAAAGTGAAGGAAACGGATGGAGGAGCTTGGGAAAATAATAATGCCTCTCAAGAGGCCAATCCTAAAAGGGAATTAAATACCGAAAGGAAGGCTAATAATGCCTCAAAATGGTGTGAATTACATAAAGACTGGAAAAAGGCAAATGCCTCACTAAGAAGAAAAATGGACACAAACCAGGATTAAAAAGAAAGCCGGTGGATAATCAAGGTAGTCAATTGGTAATTAAAGACTGAATTGGAAAATGACACATAAAAGAAGTAAACAAGTAATGTAAGATCAACCGGACACGGCTCACATGCCTGGTCCAGAGAAAATCGCAAGCTTTAATATGAGGGTTGACAGGGATAAGCTTTGAGTTGGCCCTACGTGGGAGTAAGGCCCCCACTCACCTGATCTCTTGTTCCCCAAAAGTTGTTTTGGTTTTACATTATGTTTTTGGTTGGTTGGTTTTCTTTACACATAGCTCATATACAATAAAACTTGTGGCCAAAGTTTTTCCACCCTATTTTGGTTGTCTGGTCTCATCATTATGGAACTGTCATTACTGTCATCTGTTACCCCCTGCAACGCTCCCCCGCACTAAAACACTTCCAGGCTTATTGAAAATTGCTCACATATGGGGTATGGTGGTGCTGGTAAATCCGGCACTGGCCCATTTACCGCACCGCCAAACCACATGTTTGCCAGTGGGGCGGGGGGGGGTTGCTGATTTACCTCCATTGAAGAGCTGTTAGTAAATCAGGCCCTTACCGGCACCAGTGGGAGATCACACACCAGTGGGAGATGCCAATGGAGACATCAAAATCCCTCACACAGAAGGTCGATAGGTAAGGTGCAGGGGAACAGAGTCATGGCCTCTAAAGCTTGGGAGCCAAGTCAGGAAAAAACACAAGAGACCCAATCCACGCAAACCATGGGAAGGTGATAGTAGAGCTACACGACACCCAACCACTGTCAACACACTCCAGAAGAGAGAAAAGAGCACACACTGGGTACTGCCACCAGACACCAGGAGAGAGAAAAGAGCACAACCTGGCTACTGCCACCACACACCAGGAGTGAGAAAAGAGCACAACCAGTCTACTGCCACCACAAACCAGAAGAGAGAAAAGAGCACAGCCTGGCTCCTGCCACCACACACCAGGAGAGGAAAAACCCAGGCCACTACCACTTCAAACGAGGAGAGAGAAAATAGCACAACCCAACCAATGCCACTACCCTACTGGAGAGAGAAAAGAACACAAGCCAACCACTGCCACCACAGACCAGGCCAGAGAATAACCCAACCACTGCTACCATGCACCAGGAGAGAGAAAAGAGCACAACCTGGCCACTGCCACCACACACCATAGATAGAGAAATCCAGCTACTGCCACCTCAAACCGGGAAAGTGAAAAGAACACAGCCTGGCTACTGCCACCACACACCGGGAGAGAGAAAAGAGCCCAACCTGGCTACTGCCACCACACACCAGGAGAGGAAAAAAACAAGCCACTCCAAACCAGGAGAGAGAAAAGAGCACAACCCAACTAATGCCACTACCGCTACTGGAGAGAGAAAAGAACACAAGCCAACCACTGCCACCACAGACTAGGCAAGAGAACATCCCAACCACTGCTACCATGCACCAGGATAGAGAAAAGAGCACAACCTGGCCACTGCCACCACTCAACATAGAGAGAAAAATCCTGCTACTGCCACCACAAACCTGGACAGTGAAAAGAATACAATCCGACCACTGCCACCACACACCAGGAGAGAGAAAAGAACACACCGACCACTGCCACTCCACACAAGGAGAGAGAAAAGAACACATGCCGACCACTGCCAGTTTCCCTACTTCAGGAGCCCTCCAGCTTCTTTTCCTTTGCAGATGGGGAGCAGGTGCAAGTGGATCTAGGTCACCTGGCCTAAGCCCCGGCCGCCTAGTGCCTTCCTGCCTGCCGCTTTTTTTCACCACTTAGCAAGCCCCGCCCACCTGGTGCCTTCCTGCTTGCCACTCTTTCACCACTTAGCAAGCCCCGCCCACCTGGTGCCTTCCTGCTTCCCGCTCTTTTTCACCACTTAGCAAGGCCCGCCCACCTGGTGCCTTCCTGCTTCCCGCTCTTTTTCACCACTTAGCAAGCCCCACCCACCTGGTGCCTTCCTGCTTGCCGCTCGGTTTCCCTACTTAAGGAGCCCTCCAGCTTCTTTTCCTTTGCAGATGGGGAGTAGGTGCAAGTGGATCTAGGTCACCTGGCCTAAGCCCTGCCCACCTGGTACCTTCCTGCCTGCTGCTCTTTTTCACCACTTATCAAGCCCCGCCCACCTGGTGCCTTCCTTCACCATCACTGTCTTGTGGCCAATACTGGATTTGACTTTTATGGACTTCATTCATTCACGGTGCGTCACTCTTTCTCAACTCTCATGCTGGACTTCCTTTGCATCTTGTACTCATGGTGGCCCTGAATCATGCTGTTCCCATCTTCATCTTGTATCCTGGCTTGCAACATTATGTGTTACTAATGACTTCTGCAATTGTATTCGCTCTCCACTCTTGCTTCTCCACTCTTTTTGACTGCTTACTCTCTTTTCTCTCCTCCTTTCCCTTCTCCCTTTTCCTATCTCCTCCCCTTACTTTCTTCTATGCACTAACTCTATCAGAATTGTCCCTGAAACTCATATGATAGCAACTTCGTCTGTTTCCTCCACCCTCCCATTACTGTTTTTTTCCTCCCCACCACGCCTCCAGCACTGTCTGAAATGTCGTCAGGCCTAGTATGATAGTCGCTTGTTTTGTTCCTGCCCTCCCTTTCTGCACCCCTCTCCCTCACCTTTTGTTTTTCTCCGGCTCTACCAGAAATGTCGTCAGGCCTAGTACGGTAGTCGCCTGTCTGTTTCCATTTCCTTCCTACTCTCCCCCTCCCTTCCTTATCTATGTCTTAGCTCTTGAACTATCTGAAATGTCGTCAGGCCGAGTACGATAGTTAATTTCACATCCTTACTGTTCATGGCCTGTAAAAATGTGGTTGTATTTTCCCTTGTTCCCTCCCTTGCCTTGAAGCGCTTTGAAACACATTGTGTATAGGCGCTAT